>NC_081850.1:46521693-47121693 GCF_963259705.1 Myotis daubentonii
CTCTATTTCTTTTTCTGTATTTTAACAGCTTGAACATTCTTGGAAAAAAGTGAATGTGGAAATAACCTGCTAACAGAATAGCATTTAAAGAAATGAAATGCTTCCTTGGTTACATGGGTTCAGATAGTTGGTTTTGCCAATGAAGTTTGGTTGGCAATTCTATCTTCAAACTACTAGTTTACTGTCTTCTTGTTTCTGGTTATCATCCCCATTATTCTCCCCTAAAAAAAAAAAATAGTAAAAGAGAAAAAATTTCTCTTAAATGGGGAAACTTCAGTTATTTGATAACATTGATTGTCAGCTTGCTGAGCAAAAGCATGACCTTCCTCCATGCATGTAAGAAACAAGTATTTTTTAAATGTTTACTACTTTGGCTGCTGGGATAAAGAGACTGGCTACAATAGGTGCCAAGGCCCTCAGGTAGCAAATACTTGCTGTGCTATTGAACCCAGGAACCCATCCCTGGCCCTGGCCCTAATGCACTATTTATGGGTTGTGATGGCAAGAATGCAACACAGGGCAGGGAAAACAGAGATCAGCAAAAGAAGGGTTAACAACAAAAGAGTGCACTATATTGTAGGAGCTGCATCTGTGCAGCCCTCAACCTTTGACAGTGTTATTTGCATTTAGGTCTCCCGTTATGAGGAAGTGTGGCCCTACCAAGACCTTTCACTTGCCCTTTCTCTGCTAATTCTAGCAATGTGCAATAAGACTTTCCACCAAGGGGCCGCCAAAGGTGGAACACCAAGTAGAAATTTCATTTCACAACCGAGAGAATATTTCAATTTCTAGGAAATCAATTGAGTTTCTATTAAAAACAATGACATATCCATGTGCTTTCCACAAATAGGTTGCTTCCTGTTGGAGGCAGAAAGCCACCCTCCCCCCGCCCTCAGATGAGCCCTGATTTATCCTTCTGTACCGAGAATCATGTGAGCTGAAAGGTCATGCAGTTAAAGATTTATGCTTTGTTTTATAAGACTGCTCAGAGAGAGACTCTTTTCCCTCTCTTGTGTGTTTTTCATCCTCCCCCGGCCTGCTGTCCATTTTTCTGCCCAAACTAGATCACACAAAGGGAAATGGGAAACTGTCCTGCAATACACACCCTGGAGCTGGCTGTGTCCCCAGGTGGCAGGAAATGTGAACCAGTGAGGGTAACCTGTGGCCAGCCACCACAACCCACCCAGAGAGGTGCACATGCACCGCTGGGCCTTGTAAGTCTTTTTTAACCTCAGTTCTGAACTGGGATTTATTTGTTTTTCCTGGCAGATGGATCTGGCTCTTGCTGGACCCTGTGAAATGATCCGTCACTGTCTATGTGGATAACCTATGGCCGTCTGTAATAAAGCCAGCTTGCCAGGTCTAGCAAATGGGTGCCATATTTTAGATCATGTTGGGTCTTTTCATTTATTACATTCTCGTCATGGGCCACTCAGACATTGGGGTTTTCTCTAAATTCTACCCCCCCCCCATATCTCCCCTGAGGACATCTGTCTGAGCAGGGCATTATATGTGTAGCCCTGAGTAATCTCTTTAATGCCCATTATTATTTACAGGGAAATAACTAGCCCATAAACTGATATGTGACAATAAAGAAAAAAAAAAAACTCAGGGCCTATGAATTTATAACCAGAGTGAGTCTTAGCAAGCTCATTTGCTTCACTCCAAATCTGTGTCTCCTTTTCTCTATTTTATTTAACAATATCAACATGAGTCTGTGAACAGAGGTAGAAATGCATCCGTGGGCTTTCACTGTCTTTCCTCCTTTAACTGCATATCTAGTCAGTCTCCAAATCTTACTGATTGAATCTCGAAACTGTCCCCTGCCTCATGGCAGCTCTCCATTATCTCTCACTTGGATTATTACTGTAACTTTGGATCTCGCCTTCCTAACTTTGGTCTTTCCCCACTATAGTCTCTATCCCTCCTCCACAGTCATTGGATTACATCACTCTTCTCTCTAGAAAAATAGAGGAAAATTTATTTTTTTTATCCCCCTATTTTATACATGGAGGTTCTATAATGTTGATTTACCTACCTTTTGCCTTTATAGTTTTTTTCAATGCAGCAATGATATCAAACAGAGGAAATAAAGCAGTGTGAATGCACAATACACTTAGTTTATTTATGAAAACTATGAACAAATTAGAAAAAGATACCATAATTCTCTAGTACCCTCTTATTTCTAGAGAAAGCAGGCTCAGAAAAACCCCGTTCTGCCATTATGCAGGTCTGACCTCATTCTGAACTCATTGTCACAGCGGAAACTCCTCCCACACTTCTCAGACTTCTAAGTAGGAAACATCTAAATAAATCATGTTATTCTACACCTGATGATATGCACTTTATTTGCATAAACATTTCTCAATAAAATTATCCTGAAGAACAGAACCTGTTGTCAAAGAAAATAAGAAAAGGGCCTCTAATGTTTCAATTTTTCAAACTATAGTCTTGTTCTGAGCTTTTACTCTTGTGATTACAAAAATGCATCCTTCTATAACACAGAAAATCTTATCTTGTCCTTCTTTATGACTTCTTATTGGCCTATAAGTCTTCCCCTGAATTCAGTGCCATTAAATACAATGTATTTCTTTACACACATATATTACATTATATATATATATATATATATATATATATATATATATATATATATATATATATTATTTTTTATTTAATTTATTGGGGTGACATTGGTTAAAAAAAATTATATAGATTTCAGGTGTTCAACTTTATAATACATCATCTGTATATTATATTGTGTGCTCACCACCCAAAGTCAAGTCTCCTTCCATCACCATTTATTCCCCCCTTTAACCTTATCTACCTCCCCACACCCTGCTATCCCTCTGGTAATCACCACATCAGAACTCATGTCTTTGTCTATGAGTTTGTTTTTTCTTTGCTTAATCCCTTCACCTTTTTAACCCAGCTCCTAATCCTCCTCCCTCTGACAGCTGGCAGTCTATTATCTGTATCTATGAGTCTGTTTTTATTTTGTTTGTTAGTTTTAATTTTTTAAACTGTCCACTCATGTGACAGAAACAACCTGCTTAAAGTCAACTTTAGTGTGGACAACTGGTTACATCAATAGAAAAATAGACCACTACATTGAGGTTTTACTTCCCTTTCTTATGAAAGAAACCTGCAAGATGCCCATATCCTCTGAACGCAGTCCTACAAACTGATTTGAAGATCAGACATAGAATCAGCATAATTAGAAAGAGGAAGGATGAGGGAAAGTAAAGTAAAAGATGTGTAGGAAATAAAAAGAAGGATGACAAACTAATCCATATATTGTCACTCAAAGTTGGGTCCTTGGACCAGCTATATTAGCCTTACCTGAGAGCTGTTTTGAAGTGCAAAATCTCAGGACTTACCCTCTGATCTACTGTAGGGATGGTAGTGGTGCATTAGGAAGATTTGTTTTATGTCCCAATGTACCCATCCTCTCTGAGTGTTGGCTGATAACTTATAGCTACCCTTTCAGAGTTACTCTTGGCCAAATGTGAGTTTTCTCACTCAGAAAGCTACACTAAGCCCCCACCCCTCACTGCCCCACTCATCAAACTTCAGGTGATAACTGACTAGTACTGAGGGATCCGTTACCTCATTTTAGGGTCAAACTAACTCTTTGTTGCAATTTGTATCTCAAGATTCCCCCTGAGTTCAGACTGAAGCTGTCTTCAGTTGAGATCACATTTATGATTGCTTTTGTGTCCTGCTCTATTAGGCATCCATTATTCCTGTTCTCCTCAGAATGCTCCTCTAGTAAGTCAGTTGAACAAAAATCCCCATCTCAGGCTGTGTGCTTCATGGAACTCAACCTAAGTTGGTTTGTACCAGAAATAGATCTGAGAAGCAGACGCAAAGGATAGAATTCTGTAGTTGGATCCAACTTGCCAGTTGGTTCACCAGTGGTAGTTGGTATATTGATAGTCTCTGAGATGCTGTAGCATGCAACTACTAAGACTTTCAGTTAAGGAGAATGGGGTGGGATGCATTTTTAAGAGATGTATTAACTGGTCCAATTTCTTAGGCATTGGAGAGATATGAGGAGCTAGCAATTAAAAAGACTGAGAAATTGAGGTGACTATTGCTAAGTACCTTTGATTTACTGAAGAAAGAAAATGACAAGCTTATACCTCTTAATTATTCAGAGTAAATTTGAGTGTCGGAGACCTCCTTGGCAGCATTTTAAAAGACTCTCATCTCCTAAGGCCAGGCAAGGGTCAGAAATAGTTGAAGATTAGGCATAGAATTTAGTGTAATATTGGCATAATAATCTTCAGAGTATTCTTGGGTGAGGCAGATCTCCTAAGCTAATATAGGGTCCAGAGTGAGAAAGAATGGAACCTTGAGATTTGAGATGAGGATAAATGAATTTCTGAACCTTGTATCTTCAATTTATCTGAGCCCAGCAGGCCAGCAGAAGTGGCCCACTTCTTTTTGGAAGACAGATCACCTCACCTTGTTTAGGACTATGTGGAGGTAGGTGTCAAACAAGACAATGAGTGACATCTTAAAAATCTGCTATTACAGAACTAAGTTCCCTAGAAGTAATGGGGATGACAGGATCTGGGAACAGTATGGTTAGCAAAGTCTGAATGGCAGCCAGAAGAATCTGACTTGAAATGAAATACAGAGATGACTTGAAGTACATGGTATTCCTAGAGGCAAGATAAATGGGCAGCCAACTGCCCAGGGTACTGTCAAATATATATATTCAGGAAAATTAAAAATAGATCAGCATAATGCAGAAATTATTTCCCACAATGGAAAGTCATGAACTTATGCCCAGTTTCAGGCTAGGAGTCAGCTCCCAGATACAGAACCCAGGGAACATCCAGATAGAGATGATGAAGGGCCCTATGGAACCACAGAAATTATGTACAATAGTGATGCCAGTCCTTCCCCAATGGGACCTATGGACATTTTCTTGAGTAACTGCACACTTAGAAAAGGGGAATATCCAGGTATTTCAAGGCCTGTTGGATATAGGATCCAAGTTCAATCTGATATCAGGATAACCAAAGTATCATCTTGTTCTTTTACCTATTAGAGTAGGAGTACAAAAGGCTCAAATAATAAAGGTAATGAATGGAGTCTTGACCCATGTCTGTCTCACAGTGAGGCTAATCCTTTTATGGGTCAATTCCCTGGTCCCCAAATGTATAATTCAAGTGAATACATTTAGCAGTTGGTAGACACTTCACATTTGTTTCTTGACTTATAGGAGTGGTTGTTGTACAGAAGCCAAATGGTAGTTCCTAAAATTATCCCCACCCACTTAGAAATTAGAGTAAATAAAATATCACATCACAGCCAAATAACAAGATCAGTGCTACACTCAAAGACTTAAAACATGTAGAGGTAATGTTCTTCGCTTTATTTCTATTTCATTCACAGTCTGGCTGCTGCAAAAACTGGATGCACTATATCAAATGTATCTCTTTATTAGAGAAGATTAACTCAGCCTCAGGTAAACAGTGTGTGGATGTTGAACTGGCATACCATAACCCACAAAAAAGGAGAGAAATTTACATTCACATGAGATATACACTCACTGTCAATATTCCACGGTTATGTTAATTCTCATGTTTTCTGTCATATTATAGATTGAAGGTACCTGGACTGTGTAAGGGAAGAAAACTGTTTCCCTCTACCTATGTGAGGTTCACTGTTTGGGGCCCTGTAAATGAGACTGACAAAAGACAGATGAATAAAAGAAAAACAAACAGGACTTTATTAACATGTGCATCACACATGCACACGGGAGCATGCAGATATGGGCAACTCAAAGGCGTGCTTAGACCTTTGGCTTATACAGCTTCTTAATAAAAGACTAATATATTTTTAGAGAAGTGACAAGACAACAGCAAAGGACTTTGAGTTTCTAGGGATGGTATATTGTGGAAAGGCAAATATTTGGGCAAACTAATGGCAGATAAGGACTAACTGCAAGGTTTGTTATGTAATCCTTTGCTACCATCTCTGGGATGATAAGGGTCTAGGGTTTTGTCTGGTGATTAACTTCTGTCCTTCTTCATAAAAGGACAAGGGTGACACCTTTTTAAAATTTTGGCCTGCTTTTAGGCAAATAGCATTAGGCCATAGAGCTTTTATTTGTTTCTTCTCTAGGTTAAAGTGGCATATTTTGATGTGGTTGGTACCCTCCAGCTGTCTGGATATTTTCTGGAAATTAGTATCATATTAATTAAAGCTGATGATCAAAAGATGGCAAATACTACAAATGACTTGGAAATGCAAAACTAATCCAGAGAGTGGGAAAATACCTCATGTTTCTCACCACAAAGAATGAAACCCAACCCTTGGTAGGTTTCTCTGGGGTTTGTAGGAAGCATATTCTGCATTTACTAATGATGAAACTACCAATTCATCATGTTGGCTTGAAGGCTATTAGCTTCAAATGAGGCCCAAGAAAAGCAAGTTCTTTGCGGCAATTCAGGCTCTGGTTCTAGAAGTGTTGACATTTGATCTCTATGACATAGCAGATTCAATGATACAGATTCATGGTAGAAAAAGATGTGTAGAATCTTGGCAAGACCCAATAGGATGACCATGAGGCAGGATAGTAAGAAGGTAGGAAAACTCCGGCAAGTGGAAAGAGGAAACTGAGACAAGATAAACAAGGCTGAATAATTTAAACAACTGTAACCAACCAGTAAATTGCAAAACCTAATCTTCCCTAACAAAGGACACTTGAGAGCAAATGGTTTATGCTTCTCCTCCCTAACCAGAGAATACATAGCCAAATCCAAGAACAATGAAGGTAGAGGAACAAATAACAAAAACCTGATGAGAGCCAGACAGACCCAAGATAAAAGTAAAACAGCAGCACCGTGGCTCACTTCTTTCTTACAATGTTTCTAGGAAGCCAAAGCAGAGCACTGCCTAGCCCTAGACTCTCTCCTGTTGCTTCTTCTACCCTAAGTTCTTCCTTTGTTGCACTGTCCCCAGCTTTAATAAACATACTCTCAAATCACCTGGACTCGTTTTGTGAAATCTTTCCTGCATGAAGTCAAGAAACCACACACTATAGGCCAGCCTGAGGCAGATCCACTCCAGGCCCAGTCCCCACCTGGTGACAATCATAGCAGAAACCCCTATGATTTAGAGTGAAAGTCATGCTACATGTAGCAAAAAACAGGTCCTGAAAGGCTACTAGGTCCTTTCAGAAACTGCTCATCTGACTTAGGACTTCTGTGATTATGTGGCCTGAACTACTCATCATAAATTGGATACTTTCCTATCTACAAAATTACAATGTTTGCAGTCCTAACAGCAATCTGTAATAAAATGGATAGGGTACATCTGGAATCAAGGTGAAGTTGGTCCAGAAGGTGCAAATAAGGTAGAGGAACAGTGTGCTCAGAACCCATGTTTCTCTGGTACCTTTCCTTAGCTCATACTTTGACCACACAGGCATTTTCTACGACTAACTGATGCGAGAGAAAATATACGACACTTGACTCAGAGATGGATCAGTTTAGTAAGTGAGTGAAAGCAGAAAATGAACTATCACTGTACCCCATCCCACTCAAGGGAAGCCCTGAAACAATGTCAAGGGAAAAACCTCCCATTGGTCAGAGTTTCGGATACTGCAAGAGGGTGGTACACGTGGGATGTAGAGAAAGTGGAGTGAGGCAAAATATACACAGACTCATGACCAGGCAGAAGTGGCTTATCTGGTTGGTCAATGGCTTGGAATGAATTAGAGGACTGGTGACAAGGGGGGTCTGGGGAAGTGGCAGGTAAATGGACCTTAGAGAGTGAACATAGAGTATGAGGATCTTTGTATCACAGGTTAATGCTGAGCAGAGAGCATTAACTCTGCTGAAGAGTTAATTTAGTACTGAAGAGGCACTAAACCACCTAATGGTCAAGATAACTCAGCCAGTAACATTTATCCTTGACCACCCCCGTGCGGTGGCCATAGTGGCAGGTAGAGGCTATTTGTAAATCAGCACAATCTCCCTCTCAGTAATGCTCATCTAGCTCCTGCCCTTTTTGAACATCCCATCCACCAGCAAGAGAGAACAAAACTGAAATCTCAGAAAACATGTAGCAAGTTGATGTTATTGTACTTCTCCCTGGTAGTGGCAGCAATTCATCATTAACTAGAATCAACACATTGCAGGTATGGGTTTGCTTTTCCTGTCCATATGTGCTTAGCTAGCACCACTATCCACGGGCTGATAGAGTGTTTGTCAACCAACACATCTCAGATGAAGGCCTTTTACCTAAAAAGGTGCAGCAGCAGACACTATGGTTTGTCCTTCTAATCCTAAGTTTTATCCAAAATATAACCAACCAAAATTCTGAAGAAGCTGTGTTTAGAACAGTGATGGCAAACCTTTTGAGCTCGGCGTGTCAGCATTTTGAAAAACTTTAACTTAACTCTGGTGCCGTGTCACATATAGAAATTTTTTTATATTTGTAACCAGAGTAAAACAAAGACTTATATGTTTGATATTTATTTTATATATTTAAATGCCATTTAACAAAGAAAAATCAACCAAAAAAAATGAGTTCACGTGTCACCTCTGACACGTGTGTCATAGGTTCGCCATCACTGGTTTAGAAGGTATAAACTTAGTATAGGTAGGAAGTGATAAGAGATGCAAGGAGTTGATAGTAATGAATGTTCCTGCTTCTCCATCCAAATGGCCTCTATTAAGCTGTATATATGAGAAATTGGTTTATAACAACTGAGGGCTGTCCCATATCCAAACAATTGCCTGTGTCCAAACATTAGTGTGAAAAATGATGTAGTAGGACAACCCTAAACTGTACCAACAGCACAAACATTTGGCATATATACATAATTCCTCAAAATACTTGCCAGGTTATCTTTAAAGATGCTTACTGGCCAAGATCAATTCATCAGAAATACGTGTTCATATCTCCAGGTATTCATAACTTCAGGCAAATGACATACCTCAGATATAAATATCTGTACACATCTAAGTAGCCATTCACCTTTTATTCGCCCTGAAATGGAAGGCAGCATTTTGAATTTCTTTTCTTTGTTGATACCTTGTTGCCACCTGTTATTCCATTTCCAGATAATAACAACTCATAAGAAATCATGAAAAGAAAAGATAAAAGCAAGTGTTAATGGTGGACTGAAATCTATATTTTCCACAGGAAAATATACTTCTGAGAGTTGTAAATAATGTACCACATCGGAGGCCTTATCAGAACTTGAGAGCTTGATAGAGTTTGTTTAACACCAGCCATTAATAATAGCTTTCATGTCAAATAAAACCTTCCAATGGAAGATTCTGTGGTGACAGAATATCCTAAATAAAGATGACGGAGAGACATGAAAAAATCAATAGTGTTTATAAAAGTTGGTTAGTTTCACTGACACTCATGTTAAGGAGCCATTAAGGGGAAAACTCAGACAGCAGAAAAACTGGGATTAAACAAAATAAATACACCTATTTGCTTCTTAGGAGAGTTCTTCTACGTCAGAGAAGGTTATGAAGCTGCAGTATTCCTCCTGAATCTTTACAGCAGCAGTTTATAAATATTCCGTTGATCTGATTTGGACACATCCTAATGTCTATCTATTCACAGGATGGATGATAGTATCCCCAGTTAACACTAATTGTGAAGGCCCTGCACAAGAAAACCGTCTGAGTGATTGCACAGAGAATTGACTCAGCACCTGTGGCTTTGGTTTACCTGGAGAAGGCTGGTGACAGGGGAAAAAATGAGCTTGATCTGCAGCCAAGGGGAACAATTAGGGTAGGCCTAGTGAGAAACCGCATTACACATGTTTCCTCCTGCAGGCACACGAGCCCCAGCAGAATTCTCACCTCTCTCCCTTCTTGTTTTCCCACTATCCTCCTCTTCTCTCTTAGACACATACATATTCTCATACACAATTTTATAATCTGATGTTTTTCATGTACAAGAAATGCATTGATCACTAAATGGAATTACTCATGCTTTACTCTGACTGTGACTTGCACTTGTGAATCAGTTTTATGCCAATAAACCTAATCCGGCAGTAATGACCCCAAGTCTCCAGCAATAGGACTCCCTTGTGCCGAATCTGCTGCAGTTTTCTTACAACCTAAGATTCATGTTGGCTGTTTGGTTAAGCAAAGTAGATCTTGTAGGGAAAAGGAAGACAGCTCTAAGGAACTTTTCACTGCAAAGTCAGATTGCTTTATATGTCCTTTTGTTGACAGAAGTGGCAAATTAGAGAGTGAAGACAGAGAAACTGATGGCAAAGGGCTAGGCTAATTGAAGAGATCTGGTATGATGTATGGAGAGCAAACAGGAGGCTGATATTTAATAAGCACATCTCAGGCCCTGTGCTGGTCATTTTATAATATGTAGGGTTTAGTTTTCATATTGTCTAGATATTGGCAGTTTAGAAATGTTCAAGTAACTTGTCCAAAATTACAGCCAGTACTTGGCATACCCTGGTTCAGTTCCAGAACCTTTTTTCTGTAACATCATGCTGCATAAGGAGAAGTCCCACAGGGAGGGAATACCACCAATGGTTCCACCAGATAATTAAGACAAGACAAAAAGGTGCAAATTGAACTGTTCCCCGTAATCTCTGCCACAGGAAGGCTGGGCTGTGGGCCTGGAGGGGAAGTGTGGATGGTGGGACATGCCTGCTCTGTGCTGGGGCTGCCAAAGGAAAGACCCCTGTGAAGAAAAGACTATTAACAATCTCAGCTCCATTAAATTTAAAGCAGCTGCTAACAGTAGGAACCTTTACATTGTCAATGATATGAATTTTCCTATTACTATGTTAGACCAAAGAGCAATTAAAGTACATTCATCATAAACTGCTTCCACCTCTCTGGTCCTGTCCATTAGTGCCATAGTGGCAGGCCCTAGAAATCCTTGAAGACAAATCTGATGTGCAGACTTTAATTGTTTCAAGGATTTGTGGTCAGAAAGACTAGGTGAGTAGTAGGGGGTCAATTACATAATTATAGTGATAGGCAGAGACCAGCTGAACTCACACAATGCACCAAATATTTTTATATCAGTTCACTTGGCAAAGTGTTTTGACACCTACTATTTCAATTTGAGTTTGTATCCATCCCATGAACTGGTCTGGGAGATATTTAATTATTTGGCCTCATACAGTTGGGGAAACAGAGACCAGAGAGTCTCTATTCTCAGAGACTGAACTGGAACCTGAGATTCCTTTGCAGTTTCACCCCCAATGAAGAAGAAGAGCAGCCAATGACTTACCTGTCTTATCTCATTGTGCTTCCTTATGAAAAAGAAAAAAATAAAATAAAATGGGGGGAAATGGTCCTATGGGAAGAGACAAGTGAGAAAGAGGAATCAGAGGGAAGAGAGAATGAAAGAGTGGTAATCACTGAGATTGCTGAGCTTTCTGAGGGTGGTGTCTAGTTGAGTTACCATTAAGTCATCCTCCCTCGTGAATGGTGCATGCTATGTTACATTCTCACAAAGAGAGACAACTTCCAGAAAACGAGGGCACTGAGGAGGGAAAGAGAGTTACTTCTTTCCAGTAAGATTTGAATTCAGAGAAAGCCCACCTACTCTCAAAGGCAGGTGTCCCATGGTCTCAACATCAACATTTACTTTAATTGAATAAATGTGGTATATAACATTGTGTAGGTTGAAAATGTACAGCATGTTGCTTCGATATCTTTATAGGTTGTGAGATGACTGCCAATGCAGCATTGTTTATCACGTTACTAATTATAGTACAAGACTGTTGTCTATATTCACTGTACCGTGCATTAGAGCTCTGTGGTTTATTTACTATTTGTTACAACTCTACACCCTTAATAACCATCATTTTTATCCCCTTCCTCCCCATTCCCTGGTAAACACCATTTTACTCTGTTTTGTTTACAGGTTTAACTTTTTTAGATTCCACATATAAGTAATATCATGCAGTACTTGTCTTTCTCTGTCTGACTCACCTTGCTTAGAAGGATGTGCTCAACAGTTCTGAAATCACAAGGTAGAGGACCGCCGCACAAGAGGATCCCATGAAATGAAGCCCCATGCAATGAAGCCCTCACTGGGCACCTATGTTCCAAGTTCTTTTCCGTACGCTTAGTGGACACTAGAATGAACAGAAAAATCTTCCTGTCCTTGGAAAATCTGCCATCCTGGAAGTGACTGAAATACTGGCAACTGATTCAATATGTTATTTTAAATGACAGAGGTACACTCAGGTTGCCATGGGAGCATAGAGGAGGAAGAGCACCTAGATAAGGCTGGGGGAGTTGTCCCACAGGCATCTCCTATGATAGGTAAGAGCTGAACAGGTTTAAAAAAAATAGAAAGGACTTTCCAACAGATGAAATACCATAAGATACAGATTCTGTTGTACCACTTGGCCAAGTTCATTATGGAAGGAGACAGAGGGACAAGCCAGTTTTTATAAACAAACCAGAGGCCCAGTGCCCGAGGCCTGTGGGATCGGGCTGAAACTGGCTCTCTGACATTCCCCAAGGGGTCCCGGATTGTGAGAGGGTACAGGCCAGGCAAAGGGAACCCACTGGTGCACAATCGGGGCTGGGGAGGGACACGGGCATGGGAGGTTAGCCAGCCAGGGAGGGACCGCAGGAGGGTTCCAGGGTGTGTCTAGCCCATCTTGCTCAGTCCTGATTGGCCAGATCCCAACAGCAAGCTAACCTGCCAGTCAGAGCATCTGCCCCCTAGTGGTCAGTGCCTCCCATAGCGACTGGTCGACTGCATGCCCCCTGGTGGTCAATGCATATCATAGCAAGCAGTAGATTGGTTGAACGGCCGACCCGATGACCAGACGCTTAGCATATTAGGCTTTTATTATATAGGATGGTTCTGATCAGACCCCATCTATCTCAAGCAATAGAATGAGGTTGTGGCAGGGGAGCCCAGGACAGGGGACAGTTACACACATTGAGCATTTCTCAGGCCCTGTGTCATTACATTCCCTCTGACTTCTCAGATTTCACCCAGACTCTGCAGCTGCCTTAGTCTCCTCCCTGCAGCCACCCAACATCCCTGAAGACACTCTGACCTCCTGACTAGTTGGAACAAGGTGTGAAGAAATCCAGTGTTCTCTTAGTTCAAGTTGGATAACCATCCCCAAGGAATTAAGGATTAAAAACAAACCCCAAGTTTAAAAAACTTTATCAATATTAAGATTATAAAACCAATTTATCAGGTTATTTATTACTGCATAACAAACTACTCCAAAGCTTTAATGATTATTCCAAATGATTTAAAACAACAACTCCATTTGCTCACAATTTTGTCGGTCAGAAATTCAGAATGAACTTGTCTGGGTGGCTGGGTCTCTGACCCATGTGGCATTAGATAGGATGGCTATTTATTAGAAGCTCCAGGAATTCATGGCATTCTCTCTTCTCTCTTTCTCTCCCTTTTGCCCCCATGGTGTCTTATTCTCTAGGATTTATTCAAGTGGCTTAGGATTCTTACAACATGGTAGTCTCAAGGAAGTCTTCCAGCCTGGCAGCTGGCTTCCAGGAGGGCAAGACCGAAGCTGCCAGTCCTCTTCTAAGCATCTGAGATTGAATGACATCATTTTGCCATATGCTCTTGGTCAAAGTAGTCACACGCTATCCCAGCTTCAAGGGGCAGATGAATAGATTCCCCCTCTCAATGGAAGGCAGGTCAGAGAATTGATGTCCATCTTATCTTCGGTAAATTGTGTAGCATTTGGGGCAGTCATCCCTAGTTTCCTATTTCTCATCATGATGAAGGAAAACAAAACTTACTTCCTAAATTTCTCCTCAGGCGTAGATGCCATGCTTGCAACACTCTGAATGGTGGGCTCCATAGAAGGAACAAGAATGCCAACTGCCAAGGAACTCAGCCCACACCGACGTATTGTTTGTCCCATTTGGGCCTGATGTAGCAGGTGGAATACAGAGAGCGGGCCACTGTGAAGCCCACACAGCCCTTCTCACCCACACACCCGTGAATAACTGCCAGAACCTTCCCATGATGCTAGCTAGCCTTCTCAGCGAGACAAAATATTTAATATTCAATCTGAATCTGGCAAGTTAAGAGCCACTGGCAGAAAAATCCAAGACCTAATTTTTAGTATGTCTTATTAAGGAAGTCACCATCAGAACCATTTGAAACACTGTACATAATGTGATTAGGTGGAGGCAGTATGTAAACCTTTTAAAAATGTGTATGTTGCCATCATAACTGATGGAGACGAGACTAGAGGAGCTGAGGCCATCTGACCATTTGATTCCCAAGCCCGTCCTCCTACTCTCTGTAGTCAGCTTCCTACTGTAATTTAAAAGAAAGAAAAGTTCAAGAGGAGGAGAGGAATAAAAAAATGCTGCAATCACTGAGAAAGGATAGAAACTGCCACTGCTTTTGAATCCTTTTTAGTTCCCAAAACTGGCTTTGACAGGCAAGCAGACAGAGTAGAGTGCCTCTTGGGAGCTGCTAAGGAACACAGAGCTGGGAGAGGCTGGGGAGGATTAAAGAGGAAGCAACTATAGTATCAACAGTTGCCTCCTGGATCTGGCTAGGGCTCAGGGGCACTTAGAGTGGCTGTAGGCAAATTTTCAGAGTAGGAAGCTTATCTTCTAGGATTCAAATTATGGCTTCTCAGGCTTTTGGCTAAGATCAAGTGCAGATTTCAATTTTTCTCTCCCTTTATCATCTCTGGAGTTCCACAGCTTATCTGCTACCACCCCACCCAACCATTGTCATCACAGCCTCTTGGATTTCTAGATGCCACAGCCTCACCCTCCTCTCTCCTGCACCAAGATGTCACTGTCACTTTTGCTACATGAATACAAAGTAGCGCCTCTGAATGACTCCAATATCTGCCATTTACATTCTGGTTTAGGGTTTACCGGTGTGGCTTCCATGTTAGGAAGTACTTGTATTTTCAGCTTCTCCTTCTCTCTTCATTGGCATTCCCCAAAATAAGTAATGGAGGCAGCAGACATTTGTCATAAATCAATCAATCCCAAGAGATACTTTATTTTAATCAAAATGGATTTCAATCAAAGGATTTAAAGAGAGGTTTAAAAAAGAGGAACAAATGATTTCATCACATTACTCAGTAAACAGTTTCTGAGAACCAGTAAAATTTTAGTATGTATTTACAAGGCTATGGAAATTAATTGTAAGAATCCAAACACTACGAATCACTTTTCTAGGTAGGAAAGATATTTTTAAAAATAAAATAATTATCTGAGAAATAATTGATGAAATCCAAGAAAATTCCTCTAGATAGTCAAGTTCTGACCCAGAAAAAAAAAGTAAAAATAAAATAATGCTTTATGTCATTAAATTTATAAAACTTTAAATAAAAGGTGAATAAGAATGAAGGTAAGACCACGTCCTATGATCCAAATCCCATCACCTTTCTATTCTCTTTGCAGGTTTTCCTATTTACCTTAGCTCTCAATTATCTCTATGGCAATGGTTCTCAACCTTGGCTGCACATTAGAATCACCTGGGAATCTTTTTAACTCTTTTCAGTCCAACGTCCAGGCTGAATCGACAGAACAGGCGCTAGGAGCAGGTCCAACATGGAGCTGAGGTCGACACCGCAAACCGCTGCGATTATATGCATTGTCAGTAAGTTCAACATTCAATCCCGTCAATTAATTTGGACCAGACTGTTTGAATTCCAAAAATAAAATTGGACCGCAAAGGGTTAAAATCCTGATTTCTGGGCCTCATCCTCCGGAAATTCTGTTTCTTTGTTACTAATGTTGTGGCCCCACCCCATAACAAAGAAACAAAATTTCCAGAGGATGAGGCCCAGAAATCAGGATTTTAAAAAGATTCCCAGGTGATTCTAATGTGCAGCCAAGGTTGAGAACCACTGCTCTATGGTAACAGAATAAACTTTTCCAGTTATCTTTATGGTTAACCAAGAACTTTCATATATATATATATATATATGTTTTCATATGCTTAGAGGTATTGGGAATCAGTTAAATGATTCTACATTGTTTCAGCCAGGTTAAAATGCAACAAAGAGAACCTCAAAATCTTATTGGGTGTAACCCAATGAAAGTTTACTTCTCACACATATCCAAGTCCAAAAGGAGTCATCAAACAGGACTTCTCTATAATCCTTTGGGGATTCAGGCTGAGAGGGTGCCATATTGCACATACCATCACAGGCTCTAAGATAATCAAAAGGAAGATGCTGAACTGCCCATTGGCTCTTAAAGCTACCACCTGGAAGTGATATAAGTCTCCTCCACTCACATTTAATTGGCCAAAGTGAGTTGCATAGCTCTGCCTAAATTAATAGGAGATAAGGAAGTACTAACCTACCATGTGTCTGGAAGGAGAAGAGATGAAATATTTGTAAACAATCAAAATTACTGCATACACAAAACAAAAAAAAGCATGAATGAAGTTTATCCTAAATACTAGATAATTTAATAATTCAGTTATAATTCATTTAAAACCCATTTTCAGTTTCTGGGTAGACACCAATAGAACTAAGAAAAAGCCAAGGAGTGGATATGGTTCACAATAACATGGAAATGAAAAGACACTTTTCAAATTATCCCCAAATTAGTTACAAGGATAACTAGTGGTTAACCATATATGAATATTTTATATATCATAGATTCCTAGTTTCCAGATTAAAACAGTACCATAATTAAAACCAACAATCAAGAATATCTAAGACTTTAGAATATCTCAAAAGATATTATAACTAATTAACTACCTAAGCAAGGCAGATGGAAGAAATTATTGTGAAAATTTGGTTGCAACTTAATAAGTTTACTTATTATAGAATACTAGAGGCCCGGTGCACGAAAATTCGTGCACTGTGGGTGGTGGGGGGGTTCTCTCAACCCGGCCTGCCCCCTCTCACAGTCCAGGAGCCCTCAGGGGATGTCCTCCTCTGCAGAGGCAACCGGGATGATCAGGGGAAGGCATTGCTCCCATCACCCCGCTGCTGCTGCAGCCGCTGGGCCTCAGCCCTCACTTCTTAGTGCTGGCCCGCGATCTGGGGCCAGGCCCGCTGGGGAAGGGGCTGTGGGAGTTTGAGGCAAAGGAGGCTGCCCCCAGTCCAGCCTCTGCAGAGGTGTGGCACCTGGACCGGGCCTGTGCTGCTGCCTCTGTGGCTGCCTCTGCGGAAGGGGCAACACTGGGACCGGCCTGCGCTGCCGCCTGTCCCACACCACCTTTGTGGAAGGAGGCGTGGCACTGCCTTCTCACAGCCTCTGCAAAAGGGGCCACGGTGCCGGACCTGCCTGCCTCTCCCATGAGGCAACGGCCCTAAGCCCCCGCAGCTGCTGTGGTTTTGTTCAGATGGACATCCAGGAAGACATCTGCCCTAATTAGCATATTACCCTTTTATTAGTATAGATTGAGAATTTATATTCTTTAACTTCTAGAATTTATATGGAAATTTCTCACATGCAATTGCCTAAAATCCATATAATAATCCAGCAAAGCATCTCATCCTTATCTTTACTAGGCTCTGTGATTTTGTATGGTTTGCCCAAAGTCACAAGTGAAAAGAGTACCAGAGCACATTTTTTAGCCCTTTACTGTCCCATTAATCCAAGAATGGGTTGAAATGTGACAATAAGATCACAGACATTAAATTATTAAAGCTGGGATTATTTTATTCTTCCATTTCTTTTTTTTAAAAACTCTGCAGTTTTTTTAAAATATATTTTATTGATTTTTTACAGAGAGCAAGGGAAAGGGATAGAGAGAGTCAGAAACATCGATCAGCTGCCTCCTGCACACAGCCTACTGGGTGTGTGCCTGCAACCAAGGTACATGCCCTTGACCGGAATCGAACCTGGGACCCTTGAGATCGCAGCCAGATGCTCTATCCATTGAGCCAATGTTGGGGTCCAACCCCAGCAGGCCCAGCACCTTTGGAAACCCCTGGACCTGCTGGGGCTGGACCCCAATAAGCCAAACCGGTTAGGGCATATTCTTCCATTTCTTAAGATGTGTTCCATATAAAAGCAGGTGTTCTTAGAACTAAAGAGAAAAAGGAAATCAGTTTGGAACTCTGCATTAAGAAAAAGAAAACATAATTCCTTAAAAGATTTTATAGAACCTTTAATATATTATTAAGCATTTTGAGTTTCAATGAGTGAGTGTAGTAGGCAGAATAGTGACCCCCTACAATGCCAAGGTCCTAATCCCAAAACCTGTGAATATATTACCTTACAAGGCAACAGGAACTTTGCAGATGTGATTAAATTGAGCATCTTTACATGAGAGATTATTCTAGATTATCCTGGTGGGACTGTGTAATCATAGGGGTCCTTAAAAAAGAGAGACAGGAATGTTAGAGAAGATGCGATGTTATGATGGTGGGCGCAGAGGTCAGTGATCAGAGTGGTTCAAGGCCACTGTCAAGGACGGTGCACAGACTCTAGACAGGGGTGGGCAAACTTTTTGACTCGAGGGCCACAATGGGTTCTTAAACTGGACCGGAAGGCCGGAACAAAAGCATGGATGGAGTGTTTATGTGAACTAATATAAATTCAAAGTAAACATCATTACATAAAAGGGTACGGTCTATATATTTTTTAGTTTTATTCATTTCAAAGGGGCCGGATCCAGCCGGCGGGCCGTAGTTTGCCCATGGCTGCTCTAGAAGCTGGAAAGGACAAGGAGATGAATTGCCCAGGTTCTTGTTCCGGCATCAAGAAGGGTTCAGGAATCTGGAGAAGGCTGTGTGTAGATTAAATAGGAGTCCGGAGATGAAGCATAATTTTTAAAGGCATTTGGGGGTCAGAGGAGCTTAGTTTAAAGGAAACTAAGATCTAAGTTCTAAGTTTTTCTTGTCTCAGGAACCCATGCTTTTTATTAACACAATTTGTCCTGAGGCGAGGCAGAGATATACACATCAAAGGGTCAGGATTTTCCATATACAGAGTCCATTGTCAGATTTGGGGGAATTAGCCTATGGCTGTTCAGGTGTTTGGCCAGTAGGAGGCAATAACATGTAGATTAAGATGCCCTGAGCTGTCTGGCTGCCAAGCAATCATCCCTTTTCAGGTTTGGGAAAATGCTTTTAGCCATTCCCAACAGGTGACAACATATGTGACTCAACCCTGTTGAGTCCCCAAGTTCCATCAACCTTTTGATGAAACTCTTGAAATTATGGCATGCTAGAATTGGCTTCTGGCAATGAATACTACTCTAGAGCTTCTAGAAAAGCGGTTCTCAACCTGTGGGTCGCGACCCCTTTGGGGGTTGGACGACCCTTTCACAGGGGTCGCCTAAAACCATCGGAAAATACATATATAATTACATATCGTTTTTGTGATTAATCACTATGCTTTAATTATGTTCAGTTTGTAACAATGAAAATACATCCTGCATATCAGATATTTACATTATGATTCATAACAGTAGCAAAATTACAGTTATGAAGTAGCAACAAAAATAATTTTATGGTTGGGGGTCACCACAACATGAGGAACTGTATTAAAGGGTCGCGGCATTAGGAAGGTTGAGAACCACTGCTCTAGAAGGAACACAGTCCTGCCAACATCTTGATTTGAGTCCATTATCAGCTATCTTGAACTTCTGACCTCCAAAATTATAAGAAAACAAATCATGTGCTGTTTTAAGGCACTAAATTTTTAGTAATTTGTTAAGGTATCATATGAAATAAATATACACAGGTAATAAGTCTTTGCTCTTAAACTTATTTATAACTGAACCTTTTATTGCCTGAAATATCTACCTCAAAGAATACAATTTGGGGAACACTTTTATACTCCAGTCCCCAAAAATTATCCTGAGATGTGGATTACTGATGTTGAGAATAGAATGTTTGGTCAGGGTGAAAAAAAAAAAAAGAATAGTAAACAGAGGTGAGAACCGTGTTTGACAATTGCTGCTTGGTGAGAATGACTCACTTCTTTGCCCCTTGATTTAAGTTGCAAAGGTTTCATCTCCCAAACATTAAATGTTCCTGCCTCTCTCTGCTGCCTGGAGTGAAAAGGCAGCCCTTCCTCCCCTGTCTCCTCTCTCTTCAGCACAGACACTTTTCTTATATGCTGCAGGCAAGAACAATTTGACACAGGTGACAGCTTAGCTCTTCTTTTTAATGCCCTTTGCCTCAGGCACAAGACTGGATCTTTCCAGACAGTAGTAACTTTATGAGGGACATTCACCCATTTCCCCCCTGGCAAAGCCAAAACATACTTTTCAATGGTATTTCAGAAATGCTGATGAGTATCAGAAGCCTGACAGGCTGCTTCTGAAGCAGGCCTCCCATGCAGCATTTTTCCCCTGTCTTATTTGGAGTGGCTGCTCAGGAAGGAGAGAAGAGGGAGGGCAAGTCTCTCTGACCTCCAACCCTGCCTCTGTAGGTCAGAGATTAGAGAAAAGGGTGGTGAAAATCCTTCTGGCAATGCAACAGGCTTAATGCTGGTTGGTTTAAAACCAGCAAACCACAAAAACTGCAAACCTTCTCAGAGGGCAGCATTTCAGGATCATAAAGAAGTATAAATCATGACTCAAACAGTAGAAACTGGGCCCCTAGCCTTCACAGGTTTCTACAAATCATTTTTACCTCTTACCCAAAAGAAACATTCATGATGCATTAGTTTTGGAGAAAGGGGTAAAGATTCCTGGAGAGCACAACTCTGGTTATGTCATGATCACTGACAGCATGATTGAACTGTTCTGCCAGAACAGTAGCTTCAGTCCCCCAAAAGGCAACTGCAATATTCCAGTAAATAGAAAGCAAAAACCTGCTCAATAATCTAGAGTGATTGTTAATGTGAGTTCCAAAGACATAAAATATGCTTTATTCCAACATGTTAGAAGGCTGTTGTTTATTCCATTTTCATAGCCTGCCTTCCTTCAGTCGGGTCAACATTTGTTCATTGGGATTATGGCCAATATCCTATGGGCTGGAAAACAAGCAAGCTTCTGGCAGACAGTTACATTTTTCTTTATCTAGTTGGAGAGCCCAAGTGATGTACAGATGTTTTCCAAATTTTCTACTTCTTTATACTCTGGCCATAGGCTATTATTTAATATTTTCAGTCATCAAAAGTGATTGGATAAAAATATTCACCTGGCTCTCTGAAGACAATGAGTGGATCTTTAAGAAACACCTAGTACACCACCACTCGTCACCATTCCTTTTTTCAATGATTCACTAATCAAATACTTGAGAATCTACCATGTGTTAATGAAACGTGGGGTGTGGGGAGCAGATCTCCCCTTTGCAGGTTCTTGCCTCACAACATTTGAAGACTAAAATTCTCAGACTAAAAGGGCTTGTCAGTAAAAGGGTGGAAATTTATTAGAAGCAAATGCACACTCCCATGTAGGAAGGGGACCCCAAGGGGGTAACCCACTAAGCTCCTTTTTTTGAGGTTTATAGTGCTGTAGTTCTTTGTCTCTTCATGTTCCTTTCTAATTGGACCACTTCCCCATGTTATGACCCTGTGCTTTTCTAATTGGTCAGTCTCTTGCAGAATATCAGTTTCAAAGTCCAAAACCCACATGTTGCCTCCCTCCATCTCTCCCCTTATCTTTCAACTTTCCTCTCTCTCCTGTGAACATGTTTCCCACTTTCCAGCATCTGTTGACATTTCTCTATCCTCTGTGAAAGTATGTTTCCTTTTTCCCCATGCTCTGACTTTTCTTTATCCTCTGTGAATGTATGTCTTCCTCTCCCGCTTATCCTGTGGCACTTTTCTGTTCTCTGTGAATGCAAGCCTTCTGGCAGCTCCCAGCCCTCACCTATGCATTCCTCCCCCATGGACCCTCTTTATTCCTAAGACTCCCTAATAGACTCTCTGCCTATTTTATCCCTACAAGTCCTTTCACTAGGATACAGGGATGACTAATTCCTTATCCTCAAGGAGCTCATGTTATTTTGCATGAGTAAACATGCATGTAAATATGTGGAATAGAATTAGGGTCACAAAGAGATGAGTGAGCCATACTGTCTAGGTGTCAGGAAAGGTGACACACTATAACAGTTACTTGAACTGAGTCTTTATTTAAAATATATTTTTATTGATTTCAGAGAAGAGGAGAGAGGGAGAGAGAGATAGACACATCAATGATGAGAATCATTGAGCAGCTGCCTCTTTCACGCTCCCCACTGGAGATTGAGCCCAAAACCCAGACATGTGCCCTACCTGGGAATTGTTAATCCTCACCACAGGATTTGTTTTCCATTGATATTTTTAGAGAGACTGGAAAAGGGGGAGGAAGGGGAAGAGAGAGAGAGAGAGAGAGAGAGAGAGAGAGAGAGAGAGAGAGAGAAGCATCCATGTTAAAGAGAAACATCTATTGGTGCCTCCTTCATGTGCCTGGACTGGGGCTGGGGTAGAACCTGAAACCCAGGTCTTGAGCATTGAGCTTTCATAGATTTTGGTATCTGCCTGTGGGGAGAGGGGGGACAGGGGGGGAATCCTAGAACCAATTCCCCAGGGATTCCAAGGATCAAAGGTATATCTTTGTGGCAGTGTTCCCTAGTCTTTCTTTAAAGGAACCTGGCTCCTCCTTAGGCTCTAGATCTGTGAAAAGGCTCATGTCTCAGAAGAAGAAGAGATGTTGTAACTTCTTATTACACTTAGTTTTTAATTTTTTTAATTTTTAATCATTTATTGAAACATAAATCTTAGGCGCAATTATACTCTGAGCTTTGAGTTGATACCAAAACCCTCTTGAGAATTAATCCTTAATTGCTCTCAACTTTGAGAATTCTATTTGTCACTGATGATTTCCTTCATAGCTTTCCTCTTAGGTAACCCTTTCTGTCAAGATGAGTTTTCCTTAAATATTATTATCTTAGACTTACCTTACATAAGGAAAAGCAAAAAAAGTTCTAACAATACCTTGGTGAAGTCCTGACATTCTTTTCCAAGAAAGAGGGGGGATTTCCTGGCTTACTTTATCCTTACAGTTTTATTTTATTTTTATTATTGATTTTATTTTATTGTCTCCTGTTTTATTGAGATAGTAAGTGACATAACATTAGTTTTAGGTGTACAACAATGATATGACATATGTATATATTGCAAAATGATTGCTTAAATAGGTTTAGTTAGCATCCATCACCTCACATAGTTACAATTTTTTTCCTTGTGATAAGCAAGTCTTCTGATTACTATACCTAGTGTTTTCCGGTTATATAGGTCAAGTAATTCTTTTTGGGGTTGTCATTTTATTTAATTCCTAAAGAAACTATGATCAATTACTTACCATACCTCCAGGGAAAAACATCTTGTTGTCACTCAGCACTTCCTGGTCATTAAAGTAATGTGTTTATCTTGTTTCTACCCATAAAGTGCTATTGCTACCTGATTCCTGACATTCCAAAATTTCATCTTCCTACTGAATCAGTTCATCTCTGACTGTCATCTAGAGTCTGCAGATGAAAATCACCACAGACATTTAAGGAAGTAGGGGCTTCTCTAGTTAATGTAATTAATAATGGTTTAATAAAAGAAGCATCCTCTGGGTTCTTTTACAAGAAATAGTCAAGAGGAGCGTGAGTAGACTAAATATAAAAAAAATCATTCCAGTCTTTTCACATCTTTATGTTTTTGAATTCTTCAGGTTTACTCTAGGGAAGTTCTGGTATTTTGTCCTCCTTTTTTATAGGCCAATTGAGATTCCATGTTTCAGTAAAACAATCGAGCAACATCTTAGAACAATTTTCTGCTATTTGGGCTAGCAAATTTAATCTGGTTCCTCAGGTAAACGCACCTATATTGGTACGTACTGACCAATCCTACATTATATTCTGCCCTCCTTAGTCTTACTAATGTAAATTCCATCTCACACATTTTTCAAGGGCTTGCTAATAAAATTAGCAAGGATTTATAATTATCCTTTTCTTTTTAAAAAAATATTTTTTATTTATTTCAGAGAGGAAAGGAGAGGGAGAGAGAGAGATAGAAACATCAATGATGGAAGAGAATCAGTGATCAGCTGCCTCCTACATGCCTCACACTGGGAATCGAGCCTGCAACCCAGGCATATGCCTTACCAGGAATTGAACCATGAACTCCTGGTCCAAAGGTCGATGCTCAACCACTGAGCCACTCCTGCTGGGCTATCCTTTCCTTTTTTAAGCAGTCTGGCACAATTAGAAACAGCCATCCCATTTTCATACTCAAATGCAACAGCTGCATCTTTTCCAGGAGCCTAGCTTTCAACTGGCACATCATCCCAAACAAATCAGGTCATAATTTAAGAAACTGTGATGCTCCTTGATGAGACAGATTAATTATAGTATCCCATTTTCCACCTGGAAGAAGTTTTGCATTGTGTTCAAGCTAAAAGAAGCAAGCAATGTAAGCTCCAAATTTGTTCTTCAGGACCCGTTTCCTGGGACTAACCCTGATTTTTTTTAAGTATCAATCAAGGTCTAACCGGGAAAATATAAATCAATTTAAGTATTTCAAATAAAGGAAATTTAACACAAGCAATTGGTTGCACATTTTTTGGTGGAGCTCAGAAACTTCATAAAAGATCATGAAACAACCCACAGATTCGCAATAGCAGGAAAGTTGGTATCGCACCATAGCATTGGAGAATGCAGAAGTTATTTCCCTGAAGCCCCAAAGCTGGGACTATGGGGGCCAGAACAACAAGAGGAGATGCCTGTGGGTACTGAGACCACTCAATAAGGAGTTACCTGCCAGAAGCTAGAGTTAAGGAGGAGATGCAGCTGCTTGCTGCCAGAGATACTGCCTAAGTCAACATGAGTGAAGAAATAACCTTAAACACCTTTCCTCTTATCTTCCGTTTTCTCTTTTCACTGGCTGACCCTACCTAACACTTAGTACTTTCTTGCAATACAGAATAGAACTGTGAATATTCAGTAAATCTGAACACAAATAAGCAAATGACTGGCAAGCTGCCACAAAGAGAAGAGTAATGGGAAGAATTTGTCATTATTTAATGTGGAGTTTTGACCAGGTCAGTTCAGAACCAGCTAGAATTCCTCGTATCTATTTTCTGTAGAGTTTCTTTCTGTGTCATGCACATATTACTAGTTCAATCTAGAGTAGGAAGTTTTATTTCATACAAAAAGCTTCATAATCTATAGGAGTTTGGACAAGAAAATTTGGGTTTGGGTCACTGTAAAACTTAACTACTTATAGTATGTGTTGAAACCAGCCTTTTCCTGTAATTCTTCCAATGCCACCACTATTAAAATAATTGATACCAACCCCATTTAATTTTGTATTAATGTGTAAATAGAACATAAAGCATGTTTTAAAATATAATATTGTACAACAAAATTTTCCCAATGTTAGAGTTATGGAACTTGAGTTTTAGTTTCAGTGAATCTCCTGAGACTCGGTTTACTAACCTCTGAAAGAAATTAGGATAATTTGCAAGTTCTTTCCATGTTCAACAAATATTTTTCCCAGGTACCTTTGCTAGCTGACTTTATCTGAACACAAAGAATACAATGACTTAGGATTGTTGTCCCCGTGCACCTCCTGAAGTCAAATACTGTGGTTATTAATCAAACAATTAGACAAATGTATATTCAATTGTGGCTGTTTTAAGTGCTCTAAAGGAGAAATACATGATTTCATGAGGGGAATTTTGTCTAGTTAGGCAGTGGTCGGCAAACTGCGGCTCGGCAAACCTGGGCTCGTGAGCCACATGCGGCTCTTTGGCCCCTTGAGTATGGCTCTTCCACAAAATACTGACTTCTGCGCACGGGCCCCGAAGTTTCAATTGCACTGTATGTGCACGCCCGCACTTGGTATTTTGTGGAAGAGCCACACTCAAGGGGCCAAAGAGCCACATGTGGCTCGCCAGCCGTAGTTTGCCGACCAATGGCCTAGAAGGAGGATGTGGAGCCTAAAACAGAAATAGGAAAAGAATAAACAGGCAAGAGGAATGTCAAGAAACTGATGTCACCGAATTCAAAGAAAAAGTGTTTTGAGAAAGAGGATGTGTTCAACACTCTGCGAGGTCAGGAAGAGGAGAAGTAAATGTGTCCCTTAATTTAGTGAAATGGACATTACTGATGACATAAATGAGAGCAATTTCGGTGGAGTCAGGGGATCAAAGGCCAAATTGAGGTGAACTCAGAAGCAACTGGAAGAAATTTGGCTTTAGATGGGAGGAAAAGGAAATGCAATATCTGAAGGGTAAAGGGGACTTTTGTTGTGTTTAAAAAAAATGAGATAAGCATGCTTAAAACTTGATGGAAAGCATCGAACAGACTATCAAACTACAGCGGGAAGGCTGGGGAGAGTTGGGGGGCAGGAGGTGGGGGGTAAGAGATCAACCAAAGGACTTGTATGCATGCATATAAGCATAACCAATGGACATAAGACACTGGGGGATAGGGGAAGCCGGGGGAATGTCAAGAAGGGGGGAAAATGAGACATATATAATACTCTTTGTAATACTTTAAACAATAAAACAAAATTAAAAAATAAAAAAGAGGAAAAGGTTTATGATACCAGAGCGAGAAGAACAAGCAATCAGGTAAAGTTCCGGGGCAAATCACAGGGAGTACAATCCAAAGTTTTAGGTAGTAGGAACATTTCCATTGTAATGAGAAGGAAGAGGGACAGAGTAGATATGCATTTATGATTATTTGCTATTAGAGAGAAGCTCTGTTGCTATTAGGGAGATAACAGAGTAATCTTGTGAAGGCTTTTAATTTCTCTGCAAAGTCAAGGTACTCTCCCTGGAAAGAGAGGGAAGAACAGCTTGGGGGATGAGAAGGGTGACAAATGAAGGGAAGTAGAAAGCAGAAGATATTTGCAACTCAGGTTTTCAATGATTGTATTATTTTACATCTTATTTGGAGTACCCTGGTTTCAAATTAAAAGGTGTTTCCTTGAATAAGTATCAGGGTCCTATGGAAATAACATTTTATGTCTCATTAAGGTCGGTCTCTCTCTCTCTCTCTCTCTCTCTCTCTCTCTCTCTCTCTCTCTCTCTCTCACACACACACACACACACACACACACACACACACACACACACACACACACCATCATACCATTCAACTCTTTGGAAAACGTAAGGCAATGTGAATATCACTGTTAAAAAATCAATCTGCTGCCATAAATTTTACAGTTAAAATCACAGTGGAAATACCCACTTACAAAGGAACCTAAAAACCACTGCCTGACATTTGCTGGATCTATACAAAGACCCCCCCACCCCCCAACACACACACACACTGGAGTGTAGTTGCCTCTGTTTATCACAACTGAACTTCTAGCAGAGGCACTGCCTTAATCCAAAGCCTTTCCAAACCTTCTATTAAAACTACAAAGAAAAAAAAAAAAGCAGCCACAGATTCTTCGTGTCATACTCTTGCACACATCTGGTGTGAGTGTCCAAGAAACCTAAGTGAGAGTTGTTTAAACTTCAATGTGTTACAGAGTAATAGAGATTGTATGAGGAAAAAATGCATGACAGGTAAAATAAAGTACTTGAAAAACCTGGGAACTCAATCTCAGGTTCACAGTGATTTGAACCTTCCAATTAGTAAACTTGCCAAGATTCTCATTGTCTCAGGCACTAGTATACACTCTAAAGAAGTGGCTTCCTTTGTAGATACCATTAATGGTCATAGAATATTCACCATGACAGTAAGTGCTCTTGGCAGATTTCACTCTTAAAATTCAAATTAAGAGAAATTTTCCAAATGTAATAGGAAAAAGAGTGTTCCCTCCTATTTTATCAACTGTTATAAAATTCATGAAGCCCTGTCTGGCATGAGTCTTCATCTACTGATGAATTTGATTAAAATTAGACTTGAGAATTAGTGGTAATGGAACTGTCCAAGTATAAGGATGTTGCCACTGAAAACTGGTTTCTAAAAAGAGCATCGATTAGAAAGAAAGTGTGGAAAGGTGAGAAATCTGCTGCAATACTGTATCCTCAACTATATAAAATATCACAATTAAAGGCTAGCGAGGCCCTGACTGGTTTGGCTCAGTGGATAGAGTGTCGGCCTGCGGACTGAAGGGTCCCAAGTTCGATTCCAGTCAAAGGCATGTGCCTTGGTTGCAGGCACATCCCCAGTAAGGTGTGTGCAGGTGGCAGCTGATCGATGTTTCTCTCTCATCGATGTTTCTAACTCTCTATCCCTCTCCCTTCCTCTCTGTAAAAAATCAATAAAACATATTTTTAAAAAATAAAAAAGGCTAGTGAGGTTAGGTAGATTTTTATTAGGTAATGCAACTAAAAGCTAGTAAGTTTAGGATTTAACCTTTATGCAGAAAGGATATTTGTGTATTAGCTCTTTGTTGATTCTGTAACTGAGTGACTTAAGTTACAAATTTATTTTACAGTTATGTAATTTAAAAGTTCGACACAGATTTCACTGGGCTAAAATAAAGATATCAACAATACTCCATTCTTTCTGGAGGCTCTGAGGGGACAATTTGTTTCCTTGCATTTTCCACCTTCTGGAGGTGGCTCACATACCTTAGCTCATGGCCCCTCCATCCATCTTCAAAGCCATCAGTATAGCATCTCTCCAACTGATTTTATCATCATCTCTTCTTTTCTGACCTCAGTTCTGCCTCATTCTTACACTTTTACCACTAAGGATCCCGTGATTACAGTGGACCCACCTGTATTATCCTGATTATTCAAGTTAATCCCACATTTCAAGCTCCTTAAATTAATCACATATGCAAATTCCCTTTTGCTATATAAGGTAATATATTCACAGGTTCTACAAAGAGGCAAGGTAACATATTCAGAAGTTCACATTCACAGAATTAAAATGTTGACATCTTTAGGGGAACATTATTCTGCCTACCGCATTAGAAAAGTGGAAGGCGTGTATTGAAAAGAAATTTATTGCTGCCAAATATCTGTTTTCTAAGGCTATTAGGTTCAAGAAGATGAAAAAAAATAAAGAATTTTTTCCATAACTGTGCAGTACATCAAATAATCAGACCTCTTATTTTCAGTGACAAGAATGCTAAATAAGAAAAGGATTCCTTTGCCAAATGGAACTAACTCTGAAGATAGGAACTGATGATTGAAAAGCTACTGGGGATGCCCACAGGATGTCATACTTCTCTTGAGAAAATTACAGCAGTAGAGAAAGCAGACAGAGGCTATAAAATGGTAATAAAATGTATTTTAATTAAATTGTTCCACCATAAAACTAAAAGGAATCTAAAAACAACAGCGGATTATTATCCTCATCATGCTTCTTGAATGGCCTGTGCAAGAAATTATTCTGAGATGAGAGCTGAGTTGGTTACAAATTACTTCACCCTGGATCTCTCTGCTGTATCCTTCCCTGAGTCTCTTTCTCTCTTTGTTTCTCTCAACTCTCTGCCCTCACAATCTTTCCTTTTTATCGTATAACCTGAGCAAAGACTCAGGTGCATCAATTCATTACTTTCGAAAGCACAGGAAATCAGTGAACACCACATCACCGTGGGTTAACATGGGCATAAGCCAAACTTGCCTTAGCTGCAGCTTGTTATATCTTGAAAAACAATGTCAGACGCCAAGAGATACAACTGCCAGGAAAGCTGGGTTTCCAGGAATCAATTACTTTCATATTTTTGTCATCATAATCTAGTTTTGATACTTTTAAAATCTACAGCATTAAATGTCTACATTTTTCAAATTTTATTGGGGCACGTGGTCCAACAAAGGACATTTCAACATTATAAATTTAAATGAAAAGTGTTACAAACTCATAAAAAATAAATTTCACTTCGCTGTATATTGAATAAATTTACTTTATTGAAAAAAAAAAAACACAATGAAATTAAAAGAAACCAAGAATGTCCTGGAAAACTCAGAAGGCATGGTCACCATATTTCTACCAGACAGTTCAGAATGCTATTTGGTTGTAAAGTCCACAATTTATTTTGTGCAGTGTCTACCAGTGCCTCGAGAGCTTTAAAAAAAAGTTTTTATTCCATTTGAAATCATATGAACTGCTTAATTATCCCAAGAGTCTGGTTCAGTAGTTCAGTATCTGGCACACTAAATGTTCAATAAATATAGATTGAGTAAATGAACAAATGCATGAACAATTTAAGATTAGCCATATAGAAGACAGGCCAAGTTTCATCTCTGCCAAGACAGTAAAAAGCTCATAAGATCCATCTGAAGAATGACTTCTCAAGACATTTGGTCCTCTAAGGACAGAAACATTTATAATAAATAATTAGTAACTAATTTAACTGATTGCATAAGCTTGAGGTATAACCACAAAAAGGCTGTATTATTTTAATTTAAAAAGTATTTGTCAAGCCTCCATTCCTATTGGATTTTAGGCTCTTTAGTGATATTTCAGTCCAATTTCGTAAGCTTTCAGACTGATTTTGATGCTCTCCATTTAAAAACTTCAATCTCATATTCAATTTATAGCTCTCTTCCTGTATAATCCATGACAGGCTAAACCAGTGACTCTGTGGCAGGGACTAGGCAGTAGGGAAGGAGTGGAGGGGGTCTTCTCTCTCATGCCATTCCCCATTGCTCTGCTGTCATTACTCTTCTGAGATTGGAGCAAGGATGAAGTTGCTGAAGGAAGACATTCCACAAGTGTTCCTGGTAAACCAGCCCCTCTTCTGTATCAAAGGGCCATGGTCTGCTGGCCTTCATTTCCTCTCTTCATCAAATACTGGCTTCCACACAGGAGACATTTATGGATTCTCAGGTAGGACCTCCATGGGCTTCTCCACACACAACTCCCTGACATGGAAATTCAGACCGAGGCTCAGCCTCTCCCTCCTTACCTCCACCTCCCATCCCAGGTGATCTGCCCCACATGGCCCCTCCATGTTTTACCAGGTAATATACACTTCAACAGCATAAAATACACTTATATAGTCTAATGCAAATAGTCTTATGATAGTCCACTTAAAAAAATTAACTGATAAAGATCGCTTAATGAAGAAATCCTGAGTTGTATAAGTAAACAACTTCTAAATGTGCCATGTGCTCATGGGCTCACACACATGAGCAAAAGAGAAGCTGAAAAGAATAATGTTGACTTTAGCTTCATCATTAGTGGAAAAAAGAAGTTTTTCAGGGGCATTAGCAATCAGCAACCTCTTTGAACACCCTCTACATCATACTTAGAATAATATACTGATTCTCCAGGCTGGACTTTGCTTTAGCCTTTTGTGTGAGGCATTTTGTCATATTAATGGTATGTCTGAACCTGATCTGTTTGTCAGTGTCATCTTTCTCAAACCAGATCTGGTTGTATTGACTCATGATTTCCACTGTTAGTAATAGTAGAATGATAGATGGAGCCTCAGAAAAGAGCCCACTCACTATCTCCACTGTCATTTTTTAGTAAAGAAGCCAGTTTTAAAAGGGCTGTTGCAATCACATTCTGAATCTATTTACTGGAAAACAATGTTTGATTCTTTAGAGAATCATCATGTTGGCTTGAATCATCTTGTTGACTTGGAAAAATAGATTTATAATCAACCTACCGACACTTACAAATTCTTATTCTTCAAATCCTTCCCCCCCCCCCAAAAAAAAATACTTTATTTACATTTCTATAAAGTGAGTGTACTACTTTGCATATATATATTTCTAATTTCCACCTCTTTCCCCCTTTCTGGTTTCAAAGAATGAGTAAAATATATCTAAGCGTCCTACTTCTACTTGGAGAGATTTATGGATCTCCATAAGGATTACCCTGGCATATATTCCCCATTGAAATACTATTTTCCATGACTATGAAACTCAAATATGGAAAGGATTTATTTGTAAGTTTGTGAGAAAGCCAGATAATATTTCTCTATGGGGGAAAAAAAACTTTGTACATTATTAATAAAGTGGTAATGTGTGTATGTGTGTGTTGTATGTGTGTGTGTATGTGGTCATACATGGGACTATACTTAAATGCTCTCCAGTAACTTGGAGATAAGAGAACTTAGAAATAACAGCTTTTTAAATATAATTTAAGCTACAAACTTCTACAATTAAGAGTAGCTTCTTATTGTTAAACCATAAAATGGGCAAAAATGAAGCAGAGCAGAAATATGCCAAATAATCTCACAAACAGAATGTTTCTTAGACCAGACAATATTGATTATATTAGAATAACATAAAACAGAATATGTTCATACAAATGGGGTTCTTTGGTCAATGAAGAATTTTAAATAAATATAAACACAGAAATTTGTTTCTAATTCCTTTCTTCACTATTCAAGATGAATATAGCCAGGCATATTTCTCTGGGATGTAAAAGTTTCTGTTGCAGATGTAGGCACAGCCAGCAGGTAGAGCTTGCTGTCTCAAAGATTTTATGCAGCAGCCCATTCTCATGTCCTTGAACTTTTAACAGCTTTATTTTGTCACTAGAGGCCTGGTGCACAAAATTCGTGACTGTGGGGGTGGGGGGGGGTGGGGGGTGGGGGGACTCAGTCCTCTCACAGTCCAGGACTCCCCAAGGATCGTGCCTAAGCTGAAACTCAGAAATCCCTCTCACAGTCAGAGGCTCTCACAGTCCAGGACCCCTTGCTCCTACTGCCAACCTGCCATGGAGGCAGGAGAGGCTCATGCCACCTTTGCTCTGCTCACCAGCTGTGAGCCCGGCTTCTGGCTGAGGGGGGCGGGGGGAGTGTGGCTTAACCAGAAGGTGGGCTCGCTGCTTCTTAGTGCTGCAGAAGGAGGGGCCACGGCGCTGGGACCGGGACCCTGGGACGCCAGGACCACGCCGCGGCTTCTGCAAGAGGCGTCTGGGCCTATCAGGGGAAGGTGCTGCCCCAATCACCCAGCTGCTGCTGCCATTGCCGGCTGCCGCAGCTGCCTGCCCTCACACAGCCCTTGCAGCCACCACAGCTTTGTCTGGAAGGAGTTCCGGAAGTCCAGAAGATGTCTGGTCTATCTGGTCTAATTAGCATATTATCCTTTTATTAGTATAGATAATAACATAACAGTCACTCCTTATAACGGTACAGTTGAATTTTTTTTTGTAAAACTACACAGTTGTGTAATCATGACTGCAATCCAATTTTAGAACATTTTATCACCCAAAACTTTTTCTTATGCCCATTTATAATCAATTCACACTCACACTCTCGGCCCCAGACAGCCATAAATCCGTTTTCTGTCTCTATAGATTTTTTCTGGAAATTTCATAAAAATGAAATCATGTAACATAGTCTTTTTTGGTGAGCTTCTTTCATTTAGCATAATCTATTCAAAGACCATTCATGTTGCTGTAGGTATCAAAAATAAGTTTTTAAATTGTTGAATAGCATTCTGTTGCATAGATATAGATGTTATCTATTCATCAGTTTGAGGATATTTGGATTGCATATATAACTTATCATTAACAAGTCCTTGTGTGGATATGTATCTTAATTTCTCTTCGGTAGATACATAGGAGTGAAATTGCTTTGTCAGACATACGTATAATTAAGTGGCTATGCCATTTTATATACTCACTAGCAGTATATGAGGATTTCAGTTTCTCTAAATCCTCACCAACACTTAGTCATATATTATAAATCTTTTGGATTATCACTATTTTAGTGGGTGTGTAGAGATTATCTTATTATGGTTTTAATTTGTATTTCTCTAATATTAAGCATCTTTTCATACGCTTATAAGACTTTTTTATATCTTCTTTATGAAGTCTCTGTTCAAATATGTTGCCATTTTAAAGTTGCTTATCTTCTCATTGTTGAGTGACAAATATTCTTTCTATTTTAGATAATGTCCCTTATCAGATATGCATTTTGCAAACATTTTCTCCCAGTCTGTTACTGGTCTTTCCATTTTCTTTCTCTTAAAATGCAAAAGATTTATTTTAATTTTATAAAGACAAATTCATCAATTATTCCTTTTAGTGATCCAGCATCATGTACAGACCTGTATCACAAATCACTGAATTACAAACATTGCCCCAAGGGTCTGCCTCCCCATTCTCAGCTAGAAGCTCACAGAAGGCAGGAGCTATGTTATAGTTGATGTTGAATCTTCAGGGTCTGATAAGGTGCTTTGCACATTAGAAAAGTTTATCTAATCAATGAATGCCAACCTCATCCTTATATTTTGTTTGATATATCATACCACACCGCTCTCTCAGCCATGATTCTTACATTTCCCAGAAAATTACTAATTCAATTATGCTCTCTGTCAATGACTGGCTTCAGTTGCCTTGGGCTATTGCTGACCCAAGCTGAGGAAAGCTCCAAATTCCATTTGATGACCAAGTTTAAGGGGTCAGATGGTGCATTGTTTGAAGCCAGAAAGGTCTAGAATCCTTGATTCACCACTTACTATACGTGTGCCCTCAGCCACGGTCTCTTAATCTTTACCACTTCAATTGCCTTATCCGAAAATTAGGACTATTGTCTCCAGGGCTACAGCAGATATTAAAAATAAATCCTAATCTTTAGCCTGCTTGCATTTTACTCCAGATCAAGAAAATTGAAATTCCTAGAAGTCCCTTAAAGCAGAGAAGCAATTGTTTTTGGGTTTTGTTTTGAAGGGAATTTCTTGAAAAGCTGACTGGAATAACAGATAAGACCCCAAGAGGCCTGAAAGTACAAACCACCCTGTGAAAGAGAGACAAAGAATTGTTCCTTGAGGAGCAGAAAGTAGGGCAAAAGGAGGGAAATGAGAGAGGAGAAAAAAAGAGTCAAGAAATTATAAAAGGCTTCCCTGTGACTCCCCAAATTTAATTAAATCTAAAAATATGGCATATACATTTTAGAACATCTAACAGTCTATTCTCTTCCATAAGCAGTCTATAAACTACAGATGCAATTATTATTTAAAGTATAGTTTTTCACCCTAGAATGAGTTCTGATTTGTATCCCGATTTTATTTGCTCATAGGTGTTTATCCAAGGTCTTTCATTGACTGATCACTTTATATCAATTTTATCAAAGTTCAATCTAGGTACAAGAAATAGCATCCATTTAAAATGTAGAGTTTGATGAGTTTTGACACATGTATGTATCAATGACATCTATATGCACCCATGAAACCACACTCAATATAGATCATGTCCATTACCATCAAAAGTTTCTTTGTGCCTGTTACAATCTCACACACACACCCCTGTGTTTTTGTTCCAGGCAAGTACCAATCTGAGTCTTATCACTAGAAAATCTAAAGTGTTATAAAATTTCATATAAATAGAATCAATTAGTATAATGGGCACTTGAATTGCTTTTGTATATTGTAAATAACACTGCCACGAAAGTTCACACTCAGGTATTTGTATGACCATGTATGCTTTCATTTTTCTTGGGTTTATACAAAAAGTGAAATGGCTGAGTGATATAGTTAGTATATGTTAAATATTTAAGAAACTTCCAAACAGTTTTCCAAAGTGGTTGTAGCATTTTATATTTCCATAAGTGGAGTCTGAGAGTTCTAATTGCTCTACAGCCTTGTTAACTCTTAGTATTATCAATCCTTTTAATGTCTGCCATTCTAATGGGTACATTAGAGGTTTCTGGTGATTTAATTTGCATTTTTCTGATGTCTAATGGTGTTGAGCATCTTACTTGGCATATTTTCTTCTTCTATAGACTTTTTCTTTAATATATTTTTACTGATTTCAGAGAGAAAGGGAGAGGGAAAGAGAGAGAGAGAAAAATATTAATGACGAGATAGAATCATTGATCGGCTACCTCCTGCATGCCCCTCACTGGGGATCAAGCCCACAACCCTGGCATGTGCCCTTGACTGGAATCAAACCCAGGATCCTTCAGTCCACAGGCTGACACTCTATCCACTGAGCCAAACCAGTTAGGTCTTCTCCTATAGACTTTGAAGCTCCTTGCGTTCTCTCTTTTCTGACCTTATGTTGTCCCTCTTGCTACTCTGAAGTATCACCTTCACTGTACCTACTTAGGACTCATATTACCCTTACTGGTTTATGGTGGGCTTTTGGATTTGTTTTTAGATTTGTGCTACTCTTTTCACCTCTAATACATGAATTTGTCACAACTCTGGGGATGATGTCTTTAAAATCAAATGAAAATGTTATTCCCCTATCAGTTAACTTATCTGGAAGTTAGCTTATCAATTTTTTAATAACTTCAAGATATCGGACTGGAATATATATGGTACACATAGCTTGGGAAACCCTAGACTAATCACTTAGTCTCTCAGCCAAACCAATAATAATGACCTCTGCCTACTTCCTGTGGGTTTGCTCTAAAAATTGGGAGTTAAAGGAACTTAGATATGAAGACAAATGTACCGTAGTTAAGCTGTATAAGGTAAATTATAAGACATAGCAATTTAGAGTCTTAAAAATTAATGTTTAATATATTTGTCTCCAGGTGTATTAACTTTAAAAGCATCTGTTTTCCTCCATTGAATTCATAATTTAAATGATAGTAATCAGAGCAAAGAAATTCTGAAGAGTGAAAATATATCTCAGATGATATCATATTGACAAAATATGTATTGTGATGAATGAAATTCACAGCATTTACATGATAACCTAAGTCAGATAATCTAAAAAAAACTGAATGTGTCTCTTCTATTAAGTTGGTCATACTCGATGAATATTTGTTTCATGTTGTGTGTCAAAAAGAAAATGAAAAGATCTTTTTTTATAATAATGTTTTGAAATATTTGATAATGAAAAGTTGCTGATATATATACAAATATGTTTGCTTAATGAACGTATGTACACTAGTGCATACATATAACTTTAAATGTGGTTTTTAGCTATGAAAACATATCTTTAGAAAATAACTTGTACTTTCTCTCCTAAAAGGAAAAAAATAGGATTTTGGAAATGTATCTTTAAACTCACATCTTAGGGAAAGGTAAATTGCATTTGTCCTCATCACAGAGAAAGTCAAGGTCACTCTGACCTCAGGAAATGTAAACGTTCTGCTCTGGCAGGAGAATGGGATGTTGTTCAGGACCACCAGGATTGGATAAAACTTCACTCCACAGCAAGATTTCTCTCTGGTAAATGCGACCAGCATTTTCATCTAATTCACAAATCATTTTCCCACTTTTCTCTTTTACTTTTGTGTTCTAATGTGGGTTATAAGTTAAAAACCTAAAGGTCATAGCGATGGATACTATATATTGTGCTTTGAAAATACATTCTGAGAAGGAATTCCTAAAACCTCAACATTAGCCCTAGCCAGTTTTGCTCAATGGCTAGAGCATCAGCCTGTGGACCAAAGGGTCCCAGGTTCAATTCCAGTCAAGGGCATATACATCGGTTACAGGCTCCTCCTTGGCCTGGGCCCTAGTCGGGGCTCATGCAGCAGGCAACCAATTGATGTTTCATTGATATTTCTCTCTTTCCTTTTTTCTTCCACTCTCTCTAAAAATCAATGAAAAAAATATCTTTGGAGAGAATTTTTTTTTAAAAAAAAAAGGGTCTCAACATTAAACATAGAGAAAGCATAATAGCATCTCTTTGTAAGAATGCACTATAAGCAGGCTGCAAATGGTCTATTTTGGTTATACTTACTAAAAAATAACACATGCATTTATCTATAGAATTTGGGTTAAATTGGCCATTGTTTTTAGAAACTGATGGGGAATCTGAGGTACGAGAAGGTTATATGATTTTCTAAAGCTTACATAGCAATGAGAGAGCCAGAACTGAAAACCAAAGTCTTCTGACTCCCGCTGTGAGATTAAAATTAGTCAAATGAGTGTGTGAGAGCATTCAGACTAAAAAACTGTTTGAATAATTAAGTAATTAGTGACCCTTTCTTACCTATGTCAGCGCTGTATATTGTAAGCTGCCACCTCCAGAGTTTATTCAAGAAATATTAAGTGTAGGGATTATAAACATTAATCAGCTGTTAGCCTTTTCTTGGGGAGCTTACAGTGTTGTAGGAGAACATTGTAGGTATGTTTTTAAGTGAATATATTAAATAACAAAGGCTAATCATGAGAGAGGTGGGCAGATAAAGTGGTGTGAAAATTGGGGGTAAATGTTGAGGACATTTCCAATATACTTCCTTATGGTGGCTAGACTGGTGCTTAAATATTAATATTTAATATTGTTATATATAATTAAATACAATTAAATGTTTAATGTAAATGCTTCACTGATGTTGAAACTATACATCCTATGGACATATAACAAACTAAGTAATTGTTCCTTGAAAGCGGCATTTTGTTCTTTTCAACTGTGTATGTCTGGTGTATAACAGAGTGTCTAGTACATAATAGGTATCCAAGACATATCAATAAATGAGTGAATGGATGAAGATTTCTAATGTGTTCAGTGTTTTGTCAATGCTGAACAACAATCATTGCAGGCCGTACCGATTTTGGACACCTAGAATAAGTCTAAATTAATCTTTCTTAGAAGCCTATACAAATGACAGAATCAGGCTGACCATCAGAAAAGGGAAATAAAAAATATTGCAAAGATTAAAAGTCAAGTTGTCAAATTGTCAGTATTAACAGGTGATGAGCTTACTTTCTCAAATAAAGCCAATATGTGAAAAAAAAACATCCTGGATCCATATGCCAGGACATTTTGTGAACCTCTCTCTCCATTACAATCTTTGAGAAATTCATTGATCAGATGGCTGAATTGAGGATTCGGAGATTCTAACTCCAAAATTGAGCGGTCAAGCCTGTTCTATTAGAGATACACCTGGTAGAAACAGCTCCAGTGAGCCATTGATACTCTGGGTATTTTGCATGCCCTCTGATGATCTGTCACTTGTGAATCTCAAGGAATTGGTTTGGGCTGGGATTTGAAGGCTAGAATATTAGTGTGAGTAATGCTACAAGTGAGCACCTATGGACCAGAGAACAATCACGCTCAGTGGTGTGGAATGCAAAGGATCAAGAAGGCAGCCTTGTGCAGCCGACTGAAGTGAAGCAAAAGCACAAATAGGACGGTATCTGGCTAACAACCCTGAGGAAATCAAGGGTGACCTCCACGGTTCCAGACCGCTTCCGAACAGCACTCCCTCCCAGCGAGGCAGGACTCCAATTAAACCACTCACTCAAACAGGACATCAAGTGTCTTAGCTCTTAAGTACAATCTCTCCCATCAGAAAAAAAAGAAAAGACAAATAAATTAGTTCTATATTGATAACCTGTATTCCTTGTTCAAGATCTAGCCATAATTAGGGTGGACCCCATAGCCTGAAGTGAAATAACTCATTTGTTTTTTAGTTCACAATATTATTTCATAAACTTCACCAGGACACAATGGATAATATAAATATTGCTCTTTGTACATTAAATTAGTAAAAGCAAAAAAAAAAAAAGTCAAAGCAAATAAAAGACAATATAACTTCCCTAACTGAAATGAATGTGTTCTATACATGATAGATTTACTGGGCAAAGAGAAATTTTCTCATCACCCAATTCAAATATTAAGTATATTTTTTACTTTAAAAATGACAGAAATATCTGGCCCTGACATTTAAGAAAGCAATAAGTCAGGATTCTAATGCATTCCTAGCTTAATGAAAACATCAAAAGTGATATAAAAAATATGATGTTTCTTGCCTGAGAGAATAAAGTAAAATTATAATCAGTTGCTATAGCTTAATTGATATAATCACATTGTAAAGTTTCTAGAGAGTGTTTTCTTTAATGAAAGTTGTGAGGTCATTAAACTTTGTTTCTCTGAATTACATCCTCAGATCCTCTCAGAGGCTGTGTTTATCTTTTTCATCACCATAAATACAAGCCCAGGAATTTACATGTTTGTGGATAAGTTAGCCTTTAAAGGCGTAAAAAAAAGTCTCACTTTTGTTTCTCTCACACCTTCTAAAATACCTGTTTGCTTGTTTACTAGTAGTATATTGGAAAAGGGGTTATATCATATTCCTAAATGTTTAATTAGGCTATTCCATTAAGAGCAATAAAAGCAAATGTATGCTCATCTCTTTCTCAGTTTTATAGAAAAAAATTAGGCCCTAAGCCTAAGTAAAATTATGAATCCAACTTTAATACTCCAGATTCTACTAATTTAAGATGGACTTTGATTTAGAAAAATGTCCCCTTCAGAAAATATTCATTTTCATTTATAATCTTCATATGGGGTGATGCTACCACAAGTACCATTTTGAAATAAGGTAAAAGAAAGTAAATTGCAAATTTTAATTTTCCTCACTCTGACAACTAAAATTCTGAAGTAAATCCTTTCTATGAATGTTTTTAAAGCTCATGGCTTCAATATTAACCTTTTCCATGAAAAATTCATGTACCTATCAAATTGGTTTATATGAAGAAAATATAGGTAGCTACAACTGAAGAAGCAAAGATCAAAGAATCAATAACCAAAGATATGGACTAGCACAGGATAACAGGAAATTTAAATTATATTTTGTATGATTCTGTGTGGTCTAGATAAGCCAGAGTCCACCAGTCACAAGCTGAGTGACATTAGACAAGTCATTTAACCTCTCAGGTTTGTTTTCTCACCCAGGACATTGGATAATACATAAGAGTTGTTTGAGGGTTAAATTAGAAAATATATTTGAAGAGTCTAGGATAGGAGAAACACAATATAAGATGGCCACAAGTGAACAAATAAATGAATAAATATAACTGACCACTCTTCATGGGAAGTTAGTTAACAATTATATAACGAAGCCAAACAGTTCTCAGAGTCAAACTCATCACCTTAACCATTTATACTAGGAAAAACAGAAAGGCTACAGTTGTATTATACATCAATTAAATAATTTATTTAAAAGAATCAAAGATATTTAAGAAAGTAGCAATAAAAAATGAAGATATAAAGCATACAAAAACATAAGACAAAGAGTTAAACAGATCCAAGAGGTAATTATTTGATGAAAAATAAATAATATATCAAATAAAAATATAAAAATTTTATTGGAGCACTTATTTACCTACTCAGGACAAACTAGTTTTATTTCTAGGAATAAAACAATTATTAATTAATAGCTCCATCAAAGTAATTCATTGCATTAATACATATTAATGGAGAAAATTCTATGTTATCTGACTCTATAAGATCCTATAATATTCAACAATCATTCATATTAGTAAAAAAAAGAAGTCCTGAAAAATTAGTAACATTCAGTAAATAATGAGTAAAGGAGAAATTAATTTGCTATAAAGCATATTCACAGTAAACTGACAGCAAGCATCCTACTTATAGATGACATATTTAAAGCATCTCATTAAATTCAGAAATAATACAGGAATGACCTCTTTCAAGCCTTCTACTGAACACTGTACTTATTCCAAACAATGCAATAAGATAAAGAAAAATTATAAGGCAATGGATGAAAAGCACAAAATTATAATTATGAATAAATGATATGGCTAGCTTCATAGGAAACTCACAAATAAATGGTCAGAATCTAAAGAAGATATATAGCAAGTACTGGTATACATTATCAGTATTAAAATACCTACAATATTTCTTTTCACCAACAAAAACCAATCCTATAACATAGTAACAAAAATAAAAGCCACTTCCTATATCAAAAAGAGCTATAAATTACCCAGTATTTAATCTGATAAGAAATTTTAAAGACCTACTAGAAGACCTGAAAATGAAGAGTTCCTGTAATGACTCAACATTTTAGAGATATTATTTAAGCTCAAATTAATTTATAGAGGCAAAATAGTTCTAAGTATTTCAAGTGACTAGATAATGAAGACACTTAGGACATGCCACTCCAAAATATGCCACTTGGTCATATTGATCATTTTGAGCTGAAGGCACTTGAGAAATAGCAGATGCAGAAAGGGCGCTCTCTCTCTCTCTCTCTCTCTCTCTCTCTCTCTCTCTCTGTCTCTCTCTGTCTCTCTGTGTGTGTGTGTGTGTGTGTGTGTGTGTGTGTGTTCTCCCCTTTTCTATGAAAAATAGGTCATGAAATTTCCCATGAGAAAGGTGCCCTCCCTATACCAGGAAGAGAAGAACTTCCTTATCACTAGAGACTGGGAACCAATGCTGAAATGGATCTATGCAAACAGACTTACTAAAATAGGCCTACTCTTCCACTAGTTTTGTCACTCCCTCCATGTAAACCTCCTAGTCACTTCCCAACAATTTGCTGCCCCTAGCCCAAACACCTGTGTCTTGTTATTTCTTCACAAAGTTTTTATTTCTTTGTCTAAAAGGTATAACTTCCTGCTCTGGACACCTTCTTTATGTCATCCTCTTTTGAAGGCCCCCGTATTATATGTAATCATTTAATAAAAGGTGTATGTTTTTCTCTTGTTAACCTGTCTTTTGTCAGTTTAAGCCTTAAGGCCAGAGGAGACCCAAAGAGGGTAGAGAAGAATTTTTCCTCCTTTACAATAACATTAAAAAATAATTAGAAATTAACGTCATTGGGTTTTCAGTATTGTGTCTGAAAAGTCTTCCTCCTTAGGTTATTTTAAATTAAAAAAAAAAACACAGAAATGACTACACCACACACATGTGCATGTACACACATACACAAACACACACACACAACTCAAGTTAGGTGGAGTGCAACAAAGAATGTTCATCTATAAACAAGCTCTTTTGTAGTGCCTTTCTCACTTTCCTCCCTCTTTCATATACAAGATGTTTCACAGAAATGATATCCAAGTATAACATTTTCCTTTACATTTGAATACTGAGAAGCCACTTCCCTTATGATATGGCAAAGATTCTTTTATTAACAACTACTCTGTTCTAGCCTTTGGGGCATTTCTGATAATGGGGAGATAGAATAATACAAAGATATACCAAGAGGCAAGAATTCAAACATTCTTATGATGGAGCAATGAGTAAAGCATGACTTATATTCCTTGCCCCTTAAACCTGTTTAAAAATTACTAGGACTCTTGCAGCGTTCTTGGCAAGATGTCCCAAAATCTTTGGACCTTAACCACACACACCTCTGTTCAAAATACTTATATTCACCATATATAGAATTCTGGGTTGATAGCTTGTTTTCAGCATTTTAAGATTTTCTTTCACTTTCTTTTGGCCTCCATAGTGTTTGATAAGAAGTCAGCAACAAAAATCATTTTTCCTCTGTATGTAAAATGTCCTTTTTTGCTGGATGCTTTCAAGATTTTTTATTATCTTTGGGTGTACAGCAGTTTGACTCCAACTGCCCAGGCATCATGTTCTTTGTGTTTATCCTCCTTGAGTGTCACCGAGCTGCTTGAATCTAATATTATGCCTTTCATCAACTGGGAAAATTTGGGGCCATTGTTTCATCAAATATTTTTCTCATTTTCTCTCTCTCTTCTCTTTCTGATAATGTCCAGAGGTCACTGAGAAGCTACTTATTTATTTTTCTATTCTTTTCTCATTCTAAAAATTGGATAATTTCTCTTAAATTATCTTTAAGGTCACTGACTTTCTTCTTTTGTCAGCTCTACTTTTTGGTTAAGTGAAGTTTCTATTTCAGATGTTTTATTCTACAAGTCTAAAATTTACATTTTGTTCTTTTTTATCATTTCTAATTATCTGATAAGATTTCTTTTTTCATCCCCCCTGAGTATATTTCCCTTTACTTCTTTGAGCATAGCTATAATAGATGCCTTAAAATTCTTATCATTCTAACTTCTGGGTCAGCTTGGAGTTGTTATTCTTTGATTGCTTTATTTATTTAATAATAAGTCAGATTTCCCTAGTTCTACATATTTGAAGTCATTTGGGATTGTATCCTGGACATTTGAATGTTAATTAAATTTTATTTTAATCCTCAAAGAGTGCTAATTTTTTTAAAAGCAGACAATTAACTTGGTTGAACTCGAACTGCCCACTCTGTCTTCTAATTAGAAGCTCAAAGTCAGTCAATTATTTTCCCTGTATCTGAATTCTATCCCACTCAATAGTGGTTCTGAAATTATCCAGAGATTTAGGGAGAACCAAGATGGCGGCATAGGTTAATGCCGGAGTTTGCTGCTTTGAACAACTACTTCAAAAGTGAAACCAAAAAACGGAAGGGACATCACCCAGAACCACAGGAACGCTGGCTGAGTGGAAGTCCTACAACTAGGAGGAAAGAGAAACGCACACGGACACTCAGAAGAGGCGCAGTGCTGAAGTCAAATTCTGAGGTGCGGAGTGCGTGGAGCGGGCTGGTGGCGGAGGGCGCGGTTGGCGTTTTCAATCGGGAGGGAGTCGCAGACTCTGAGCTCCAGATCCGGGCGAGTCTTTAGGGACCCAGACTCAAACGGGAGAAGCGGGACTGTCTGGCTTCGGTCAGAGGGAGTGCAGCTTTCTCTCCGAGCTTTGCAGCGGGTGCTGGGCCTCAGAGAGGGAGAGCCCCTGGGGACAGGACTGAGAGCCGCCATAACTGCTCTCTCTGGCCCACCCTGTTGATCCTGTGCGACCCAGCCCGCCCAAGCCCTGCACAGAGGCATTTGCCGGATAGCCTCAGGCAAAGGCTAGATTAGCACCTCCCTAGAGGACAGAAGTTCTCTCACTGCTGACACAGCTGATTCTCATAGCCACTTGGCCTGGAGGTCAAACCCTCCCTGGAATTAGCTACAACAATCAAGATTTAACTATAAGACTGCAAACAAAGACCACTAGGGGGTGCACCAAGGAAGCATAACAAAATGCGGAGACAAAGAAACAGGACAAAATTGTCAATAGAAGATATAGAGTTCAGAACCACACTTTTAAGGTCTCTCAAGAACTGTTTAGAAGCTGCCGATAAACTTAATGAGATCTACACGAAAACTAATAAGACCCTCGACCTTATATTGGGGAACCAACTAGAAATTAAGCATACACGGACTGAAATAACGAATATTAAACAGACGCCCGACAGCAGACCAGAGGAGCGCAAGAATCAAGTCAATAATTTGAAATGCGAGGAAGCAAAAAACATCCAACCGGAAAAGCAAAATGAAAAAAGAATCCAAAAATGCGAGGATAGTGTAAGGAGCCTCTGGGACAGCTTCAAGCGTACCAACATCAGAATTATAGGGGTGCCAGAAGATGAGAGAGAGCAAGATATTGAAAACCTATTTGAAGAAATAATGACAGAAAACTTCCCCCACCTGGTGAAAGAAATGGACTTACAGGTCCAAGAAGCGCGGAGAACCCCAAACAAAAGGAATCCAAAGAGGACCACACCAAGACACATCATAATTAAAATGCCAAGAGCAAAAGATAAAGAGAGAATCTGAAAAACAGCAAGAGAAAGAAACTCAGTTACCTACAAGGGAATACCCATACGACTGTCAGCTGATTTCTCAACAGAAACTTTGCAGGCCAGAAGGGAGTGGCAAGAAATATTCAAAGTGATGAATACCAAGAACCTACAACCAAGATTACTTTATCCAGCAAAGCTATCATTCAGAATTGAAGGTCAGATAAAGAGCTTCACAGATAAGGAAAAGCTAAAGGAGTTCATCACCACCAAACCAGGATTATATGAAATGCTGAAAGGTATCCTTTAAGAAGAGGAAGAGGAAGAAAAAGGTAAAGATACAAATTATGAACAACAAATATGCATCTATCAACAAGTGAATCTAAGAATCAAGTGAATAAATAATCTGATGAACAGAATGAACTGTTGATTATAATAGAATCAGGGACATAGAAAGGGAATGGACTGACTATTCTTGGGGGGGAAAGGGGTGTGGGAGATGTGGGAAGAGACTGGACAAAAATCGTGCACCTATGGATGAGGACAGTGGGTGGGGAGTGAGGGCGGAGGGTGGGGCGGGATCTGGGAGGAGGGGAGTTATGGGGGGGGGAAAAAGAGGAACAAATGTAATAATCTGAACAATAAAGATTTAATTAAAAAAAAAGAGATTTAGGCAAAGTTTACATGCATATTTGGAAGCTTCATTTGTCTACACCTCTCTTTACTAGGACTTCCAGTGGCTGTAGTTACCTAAATCTACATTCTCTGAATCCTCAGACCAGAGAACTAGCTTGAGTTTCCTATCAGAGTTTTAGCTACCTTGTGCAAACATGATCACAGTGTGCCCTTAGGCTGAAGGCATAAAAATGGCATCTCACCCCATGCTGTCCTCCACCCCCCCCCCCCAAATTTAGACTACCCTTCAGTAAGAGCTTAATTGGAAGGAGAATCTATGAAAGCTTTTTCTATTCTTGATTGGCTGAGTGCTACAAGAGACACTGAATTGATTCTTTTTAAAAAAATGTTTTTATTAATTTTTTTTAATCCTCACCCAAGGATATTTTTCCATTGACTTTTTTTTTTTTTTTTTTTTTTTTTGATAGTGGAAGGGTGAGGGAGAGATAGAGAGAAACAGCAATGTGAGAGAGACACATCTATTGGTTGGCTCCCGCACATGCCCAGACCAGGGCCTCGGATCGAGCCTGCAACCAAGTACATGCCCTGACCGGGAATCAAACCAATGACCTCTCGGTTCATAGGTCAACACATATACACTGAGCCACACCAACTGGGCATGGAATTGACTCTTGAAAATTTCTCATAAATTTATAATTAGTCATCAAAGTGTACTCTTTATTGTACTTTTGAACTTGAAGCCTATAGTCTTAGTAACGTTGTCAAATCTAGAAGTGGTGTTGCATTTAAACACTCTTCATCATTTTTTTCTATTTAAAAATACCTAAAGTGTTGATGAAAGCATGTTGAAAAACATAATACAGAATTATAAGAGAAAGAAATAAAAGGTATATTGCTGATAATACAGGTCACCTTACTTTGTTGGGAGGTTAATAGTGCATCCCTTCTTGGCAAAGAGGCAAGAAAAGTATAGCAATAATGAGAATGTTTATTTGTCCAAAAAGAGGCAACAAATTTTATTTGTCTAAAAGTAACAGTTCTGAGAAGTTCTTGTCTTTCTGATAATTTCAATTCTCCAATGGCAGAAGAAATTACTTTAAAAACTACTACTCTGGACCTAATTCTAACCAGAGAGGAAATTATTTGATGATGGGAAAATGATAAAAAGTCTTGGAAGAGAGCATCCCTATCATCTTAGTTTATAGTAGGAAAGCCTGTTAAAAGCCTGTTGACAAAAGCCTGCTGAGACATTTAAAGAGGCATATTCAAGATATTTTAATTAATAGTTTCATTGTATATGTATCAAAAAATGACTCTTGAATGGTTGAACTCAAGAGAATTGGGAATCTCTTATTGATGCAATTCCAATTATGGGCAGGCAAATAATCTTAGAAGAAACAAACAAGGGAGAAATGCATGAAAAAAATAACGTAAGAATGGAGAAAAAACAAAACACAAATAACTGTGAATGTGTATGAAATCATGGTATCAGGTCCAAAATAAGTCAACTTAGATTTACCAACTTCTAAGGACAAGAAATTTTTTCAAATTTATGTATATATTTACTATTTTAATTAATTAATTAATTAATTAATTAATTGTTAATCCTTGCCTCAGGATATTTTTTCCATTGCTTTTCAGAGAAAATGGGATGAAGGGAGGGATGGAGAGAGGAGAAGTTTAAAAGAGAGAGAGGACAGAGAGAGAGAGAAAAAAGCATTTAATGTGAGAGAGACACATCAACTGGTTGCCTCAAGCACGTACCCCAACTGGAGGCGGGGAGTGAACCCCAACCCAGGTACATGCCCTTTACCAGGAATCAAACCCTTGACCCTTCTATGCAGGAGCCAACACTCTAACCAATGAGCAACATCAGCCAGCGTAATAAAACTTTTTAAAATGTCATTTTACAAACAAGAAGGTGAACAAAAGAAAGCTAGGCCAATTGCATGGGAAAAGGGGTATTATGTTGAAGTTTGATAGAAAGAAAACAGAACATCTAAATTCCTGTTTTTGCTTCTGATTTCTCTGCCAAGTATAAAACAAGCATTCATAAGGGAATACAAAATCCAAAGGTAGTAAAGTTGTTTTATATAAATTCAAATCATTTGGCTTACATCTAGAATTTTGTATCCCAAAATTCTAAGAGAACTTATAAATAAAATCATTCAACAACAATCCTTGTTTTATGAGAAATCTCAGAGAAGGGCAAAAGAATCTGAAAACTGGAAGGAAGCCAATGTCAGTCCCACTTTCAAATAGAAGATGTTAGGTTTGGCAAACAACCCACTGGATACAAAGATGGATTACTAAAGAACAGATGGTAAATGCCTAGAAGAGAGGGCAACCATCAGAAAATGTCTAAGATTGACTTGCTACATTCCACTCAGATTCTTCTCTTACAGGATTACAGGACTTGTCTAATATCAAGGACACAAAGCTTATAGGGACTTCAGTGAGTCCATTAACAAAAAGATAGTTCTCTTTTTATTCTTTTCTATAATGGATTGAATGCTAAGAAAGATGATCAGATTAGCCCAGGTAGATTTTCTGTACCCAAGGAACAGTGACTTGTGTAGTAATGAATTGGTGTCAACCCATAAAATAATGTTGACAGGTGTTATGGGTTGAATTGTCTCATCCAAAACAGATATGTTGAAGTCCTATGCACCAGTACCTAGAAATGTGACCTGATTTGGAAGTAGGGTCTTTGCAAATGTAATTAATTAACATGAGTTCATTAGGATGGGCCATAATACAATATGACTGTTTTCCTTATAAGAAGAGGAAAACACCATGTGAAGAGACACACACACACACACACACACGGACACACACGGACACACGGACACACAGACAACACCATGTGACAGCAAAGACAGAGACTGAAGTGCTGCAGCTGCAAGCCAAGGAATGTCAAGAAACCACTAGAAACTAGGAAGAAGCAAGGAAGGATTCTCCTTTACCAGTTTCAGAGCAAATATGACCTGATCAACACCTTAATTTCAGGTTTCTAGTCTCTAGAACTCTGAGAGAATAAATTTCTGGGTATCCTTTTAAACCATACAGCTTGTGGAACATTGTTACACAGTACCTAGGCAACTAATATCACAGGTGTCTGCCAGAATCAGCAGCCTGATTCTGATTCTGTCCATACGACATTCTAGCAACAGTTAGGTTAAAGACAGTATAGATATGCTAAAAAGACTAGGAACAAAAATTATAAGAATAAAAATGCACTTAATTTAAAATAATAATGTATAACTAGTTTAATGTAAAGTTTTACCACCATTTAAAAATAAAACTACACTACAAGTACATGTAGATTTATTTATATTTTCAAATTTTTAGTTACCCAGAAACTCAAGAAAGTCATTGTTCTTTTTTTATTAACTTATATTTTTTTAAATATAGTTTTTATTTATTTCAGAGAGGAAGGGGAGAGGGAGAGAGATAGGAACATCAATGATGAAAGAGAATCATTGATCAGCTGCCTCCTGCACCTGAGGATAGAGTCCACAACCCGGGCACATGTCCTGACCGGGAATTAACGGCGACCTCCGGGTTCATAAGTCAATGCTCAGCCCTTGAGCCACACCGGCTGGGCCCATTTTACCATTTTAATAAGCATAGCTGGGGCAGTAAGTTTAATTTCAAATACAATGCATTAAAGAGATCTGAATAATTAGTTCTCGTTCAAAGGAAAATGATCAAAAGGAACAATCTCAAAACCAGGCCATATTAAAATTTGTAGAAAGTGACAAAGTACTAGTAAATTGACAGAATTTAGTGTGGAGAAGAGATGACTCAAAGTAGGCTCTACATTGTCTACAAGTACTGAAGAAGCATCTGACTGCTTTTCTATGACCTCAGCAGGCTGGGCTAGTTTCAAAGTATCTCACACTCCTAATACTAATACTAAGGTGCATCAAATAACATGCTATCTGCAGTTTCTATTAAGGATAAAAGTGTCACATTGTGGCTGGTAATGTAAATACAATATTCTATTCTGAGACACCTTTTGCCCCACATTTTTTCTTTATTGATTAAGGTATTACATATGTGTGCTTATCCCCACATTGCCCCCCCCCATCCTCCCACTCAGGCCCTCACCCCTGTGTCCATTGGTTAGGCTTATATGCATGCATACAAGTGCTTTGGTTGATCTCTCCCCCTTACCCACACCCTCCTCAACCTTCCCTCTGAGGTTTGACAGTCTGATCAATGCTTCTCTGTCTCTGGATCTGGTTTTGTTCATCAGTTTATGTTGTTCATTATATTCCACAAATGAGTGAGATCATGAGATACTTATCTTTCTCTGACTGGTTTATTTCACTTAGCATAAGGTTCTCCAGTTCCAACCATGCTGTTGCAAACATTAAAAGTTCCTTCTTTTTCACAGCAGCATAGTATTCCATTGTGTAGATGTACCACAGTTTTCTAATCCACTCATCTGCTTATGGGCACTTAGGCTGTTTCCAAATCTTAGCTACAGTAAATTGTGCTGCTATGAACATAGGGGTGCATATATCCTTTCTGATTGGTGTTTCTAGTTACTTGGGATATATTCCAAGAAGTGGAATCATTGGGTCAAATGGGAGTTCCATTTTTAGTTTTTTGAGGAAACTCCATACTCTTCTCCACAGTGGCTGCACCAGTGTGCATTCCCACCAGTAGTGCACAAGGGTTCCTTTTTCTCCACATCCTCGCCAGCACTTGTCATTTGTTGATTTGTTGATGATAGCCATTCTGACAGGTGTGAGATGGTACTGCATTGTCATTTTGATTTGCATCTCTCAGGTGATTAGTGACTTGGAGCATGTTTTCATATGTCTCTTGGCCTTCCTTACGTCCTCTTTCAAAAAGTATCTATTTAGGTCCGTTGCCCATTTTTTGACTGGGTTATCTTCTGTTTGTTAAGTTGTATGAGTTCCCTGTAAATGTTGGAGATTAAACCCTTATCAGTGATAACATTGGCAAATATGTTCTCCCATGCAGTGGGCTTTCTTGTTGTTTTGTTGATGGATTCTTTTGCTGTACAAAAGTTTTTATTTTGAGGTAGTCCCATTTGTTTATTTTCTCTTTAGTTTCCATTGCCCTAGGAGCTGTATTGGTAAAGATATTGCTTCAACATATGTCTGAGATTTTGCTGCCTGTGGATTCTTCTAATACTCTTGTGGTTTCCCTTCTTATGTTTAAGTCCTTTATCCATTTTGAGTTTATTTTTGTGTATGGTGTAAATTGGTGGTCTAGTTCCATTTTTTACATGTATCTGTCCAATAATCCCAACACCATTTATTAAAGAGACTGTCTTGACTCCATTGTATGTTCTTGTCTCCTTTGTCAAATGTTGAGCAGAAAAGAGATAGAGGAAGACATAAACAGATGGAAGAACATAACCGTGTTGGTGGATTGGTAGAATCAACATCATTAAAACGTCCATACTACCCAAAGCAATCTATAGATTCAATGCACTCCCCATTAAAATACCAACGGCATATTTCACAGACCTTGAATGAACTCTCCAAAAATTCATCTAGAATAAAAAAAGACCCCTAATAGCAGCAGCAATCCTGAGAAAGAAGAACCAAGTAGGAGGGATCTCAATACCAGATATCAAGCTGTATTACAAAGCCACTGTTCTCAAAACTGCCTTGTACTGGCAGGAGAACAGACATATAGATCAATGGAATAGAATAGAGAACCCAGAAATGGACCCAAACCACTAAGCTCAATTAATATTTGCCCCACATTTTAACATGCCTTAAATCAGTAGTTGTCTTACAAGCACTGACTGCCAGATGGCAGTCATAAAGGAGCTTTCACCAACTGTGCATGGACAGGCTTGGACATAGCTGCTCACATTTTTGTCAATCAGTTGAGTTATGTGCATTGCTGGGATGTCACAGGTTGAGCATAATTGCCATTTAAAGTGTCTTTAAAATTTTAACAATGAAATGAAACTATTGCACATGAAGAAAGGGATGGGAACAGAGCAGAAATGCATATGTTTGAGGAGCAAATATTAATTAGCAGAGCAAATATTAATCATGGAAAGAATGCCTGAAATTCTATGTTCTCTTGCAATAAATCCATCAAATGCTTTACTAGACTGAGGAAAATACAGGGCATTTTGCTATATTTTGGAAATACTTTGCATGCTAAAAGATTGCCTATCTCCTACTAAACAATATAAAATGAAAGCAAGAAGTACTGCCATATGTCTTGGAATAGACAAAAGAATGTTAAAAAAGAAGAGGCTGAAGTGACCCATTCATGCATAAAATAAGGCACTGTATCATAGTTAATTAGGAGCATTTTGTTCTTAGTGAAATATAACTAATGACACATCTTATGATTGATAATCTTAGATTTAATATGGCACTTTCTATTAATACAGAACTTTACAAGTTACAAAGCATTTCCATAAATATCATCTTAATTTACCTTAACAGCTACACAAAATAGGAATAAATCTTTTTTTATAACCATTTAACAGAGGAAAAAATGCTCAATAGGTAATTAACTTGAATGGGTCACATATCTAACATGTGACAAAACAGAAGCTAGAGTTAAAGATTCCTGATATCTATACCAGGGCTTATTCTACTTAAAACAATAGTGAGGGGTTAATTTATATTTTTCCTGGAAATATTTATGAAAATTAGGTCTAGTGAAGATAACTTCTACAATATATAAAAATTCAAAAGTTGCTTGCCTGTTATATATGATATATAAAAATTCAGAAGAACCTTGCCTTTTGATAACAAACTTAATGAACAAGTAATGTTTTCAAAGCCATTTTCATTTTTACCTGGTGTAAGAAGAGACTCAGAAAATAGAACTCCTCCAGAAAGTTGAAAATGATGCAAACAAAAACCAACTTTCTCTCCTGGGAAAGAATAAATGGCTTTATTATTTTACCTCTAACTAAATTAATGTAATTCTAAAATTAAAAATTGTTGTCAAGATTTCATCATTTAGGCTCACACATATACATGACCACAAACACAAAACATGTAATTTTTTTTTTAATTGGTGATCAAATGATTATTCTTTTTTTTTCTTCCCCCCATTAACCCCCAACCTCCCCCCGACACACAAACTCATGCTCCCATCCCCCTGTTGTCCATGTCCATTGGTTTGGCTTATATACATGTATACAAGTCCTTCGGTTGATCTCTTCCCCTTACCCCCGCCCTCCCCTACTTTCCTTCTGGGGATTGATAGCCTGATCGCTGTTTCTCAGTCTTTAGGTCTGTCCCTTTTCATCAGTCTATGTTGTTCTCTATAATCCACAAATGAGTGAGATCATGTGGTATTTATCTTTCTCTGACTGGCTTATTTCACTTAGCATAATGCTCTCCAGTTCCATCCATGACATTGCAAAAGGCAAGAGTTCCTTTTTTTTTTTACCGCAGCATAGTATTCCATTGTGTAGATGTACCACAGTTTTCTAATCCACTCATCTGCTGATGGGCACCTAGGCTGTTTCCAAATCTTAGCTATGGTGAATTGTGCTGCTATGAACATAGGGATGCATATATCCTTTCTGATTGGCGTTTCTGGTTTCTTGGGATATATTCCTAGTAGTGGGATCACTGGGTCAAATGGGAGTTCCATTTTTAGTCTTCTGAGGTAGCTCCATACTGTTCTCCACAGTGGCTGCACCAGTCTGCATTCCCACCAGCAGTGCAGAAGGGTTCCTTTTTCTCCACATCCTCTCCAACACCTGTCGTTTGTTGATTTGTTGATGATAGCCATTCTGACAGGTGTGAGATGATAACGCATTGTCGTTTTGATTTGCATCTCTCATATAATTAGTGACTTTGAGCAGGTTTTCATATGTCTTTCGGAAACAAAGAGAGAGGACCCAAATAAACAAAATCAGAAATGAAAGAGGAGAAATAACAACAGACCCCATAGAAATACAAAGGATTGTTAGAAAATACTATGAACAACTCTACTCCAACACACTAGACAACCTGGAGGAAATGGACATATTCCTAGATAAATACAACCTTCCAAAACTTAACCAGGAAGAATCTAAAAATCTCAATAGGCCAATAACTATGGAGGAAATCGAAGCAGTAATCAAAAAGCTTCCAGCAAACAAAAGCCCGGGGCCAGATGGCTTCACAGGGGAGTTTTACCAAACATTCAAGGAAGAACTAAAACCTATCCTCCTCAGACTATGTCAAAAGATGCAAGAGGAAGGAACACTTCCCAGCTCATTCTATGAAGCTAACATCACCCTAATCCCAAAACCAGATAAAGACAATACAATGAAAGAGAATTATAGGCCAATATCTCTCATGAACATAGATGCCAAAATCCTCAACAAAATCATAGCAAATCGGATTCAGCAGTACATCAAAAAGATCATACACCATGACCAAGTAGGATTTATCCCAGGGATGCAAGGATGGTACAATATCCGCAAATCAATAAACGTGATACATCACATAAACAAATTGCAAGAAAAAAACCACATAGTCATATCAATTGATGCGGAAAAAGCATTTGACAAAATCCAACACCCCTTCTTGATAAAAACTCTCAGCAAGATAGGAATTGAGGGATCATACCTCAACATAATAAAAGCCATATATGACAAACCCACAGCCAACATCATAATCAATGGGCAAAAACTAAAACCATTCCCCCTAAAAACAGGAACAAGACAGGGATGCCCCCTCTCACCACTCCTGTTCAACATAGTACTGGAAGTACTAGCCGTTGCGATCAGACACGAAGAAGAAATAAAAGGCATCCAGATTGGAAACGAAGAAGTAAAACTGTCCTTATTTGCAGATGACATGATACTGTACATACAGAACCCTAAAGACTCCATCAAAAAATTATTAGACTTAATAAATGAATTCGGCAATGTAGCAGGATACAAAATTAATGCTAAGAAATCCATGGCATTTCTTTACACCAATAGTGAACTTACAGAAAGTGAAACTATAGAAGTAATCCCATTTACCATTGCACCAAAAAAATTAAAATACCTAGGAATAAACTTAACTAAGGAGGTAAAAGACTTATATGCTGAAAACTACAGGACACTGAAAAAAGAGATAGAGGAAGACATAAACAGATGGAAGAATATACCGTGTTCATGGATTGGTAGAATCAACATCATCAAAATGTCCATACTACCCAAAGCAATTTATAGATTCAATGCAATCCCCATTAAATTACCAATGGCATTTTTCACAAATCTAGAACGAACGTTCCAAAAATTCATCTGGAATAAAAAAAGACCCCGAATAGCTGCAGCAATCCTGAGAAAGAACAAAGTAGGTGGGATCTCAATACCAGATATCAAACTGTATTACAAAGCCACTGTTCTTAAAACAGCTTGGTACTGGCACAAGAACAGACATATAGATCAATGGAATAGAACAGAGACCCCAGAAATTGACCCAAACCACTATGCCCAATTAATATTCGACAAAGGAGGCAAGAGCATACAATGGAGTCAAGACAGTCTTTTCAATAAATGGTGTTGGGAAAATTGGACAGATACATGCAAAAGGATGAAACTAGATCACCAACTCACACCATACACAAAAATAAACTCAAAATGGATAAAAGACTTAAACGTAAGATGGGAAATCATAAAAATACTAGAGGAATCCACAGGCAGCGAAATCGCAAACATATGCTGAAGAAATTTCTTCTTTGATAATGCTCCTAGGGCAATGGAAACTAAAGAGAAAATAAACAAATGGGACTACCTCAAAATAAAAAGCTTTTGCACAGCAAAGGAAACCATCAACAAAACAACAAGAAGACCCACTACATGGGAGAACATATTTGCCAATGATACCACCGATAAGGGTTTAATTTCCAACATTTACAGGGATCTCATGAAACTTAACAAAAGGAAGATAAACAATCCAATAAAAAAATGGGCAACGGACCTAGATAGACACTTTTCGAAAGAGGACATACAAAACATGTAATTTTTAAATATTTATCTGTTTTCTGAGGCAAATATTAGCCTCTTTAACACAGCTCTTGATAAGAAGCATACAAATATTCTGATTTAAAATAAAGAACTATCGTGTACTGCAGTTTTACATAGTCTCACAACCTCAACCATTTTATTCTTAACTGTATCTTAATATTGACAACCATCCTGTGAAGTGTCATCACCATCATTATCATGTCACTATCACCTACATCATCATCGCCACTATCAATACCATTAGCATCACCATTATCAACACCATTACCATCACTAACGTCATCATCACCATTATCAATGCCATTTGACAGAGAAAGAGACTGAGGCTCAGAGCAATTATACAAGTAGCTCAAAGGCACTCTGCTAACAAGTGGGTTGATTCCACCTTTTGGCTATTGTGAATAATGCTGCTATGAAGAATGTTGTACAAGCATCTGAGTCTCTGCTTTCAGTTCTTTTGGTTATATATTTAGGAGAGGGATTGCTGGATCCTATGGTAATTCTATGTTTAACTTTTTGAAGAACTGCCAAACTCTCTTCTACAGGAGCTGCACCATCTTACATTCCCACCAACAATGCATAAAAAATTCCAATTTCTCCACATCCTCTCAAATACTTATTTTCTATCCTATATAATAAAAGCATAGTATGAAAATTGTCCCCTCCACTGGAGTTCTTCTGGGAGTTCAACCAGGGGGCCTGGGTGGGGCCGGCTAGGGAAGGGAGGGAGGCCCTGGCCAGCAGCCGGCAGCCAATAGGGACCCTACCAGTGCACGAATTTCATGCACGGGGCCTCTAGTTGTTGTTTTTTTATAATAGTCATCCTAATGGGTGTGAAGTGGTGTCCCACTGTGACCATTGTCCATTTTTAAGTGGGTCACTTTTTTCTTTTTATTGAGTTACAAGAGTTCTTTATACAGTCTAGACATTCCTTTTGATCAAACAACATCTGCTACACATTGATAATGCCCAGCATGAGACTGATAAATGAAAGAATCCCCTATTATGGTTTGCATTTAGATATTGCCAAAGAATTGCATGTTTAGGGGAAATTTAATGTGGAATGAAGAGCATTTTCACTAAGTTTATTCAACAACCAGAGCAGCATAGTGTTTAGTACTCATAACAAATGCAGCGGCAGTTACCACCCCACCCTTTTGTGCATATCATACCTCCTCGTATGAGTTTTCATTTTTTAAGATATATGACTTTAAGGGCCACTCTCAAACCCCAGAAATTACTTTAAAATTCATGGTAAGTTCCAGTGGATGGGATCAGGAGCTGTCATTTGGTTATTAATGAATAGCTCTGAAATAGCAATTTTAGAAAACCACAGGCTGGTGGGAAATGGTATTTTATTAAATGCTGCAAAACCTCCAAGCACAAAATGAACCAGGGTGGGGAGAGATGAGCTGTTTCTGTGAGTGACTCAATGATACCTCTCCATTCCCTTATGGCAGAACGTGTCAGGGTTGCGCTAAGGATTCCCATTCAAATCAAGCCGCTATGGACAGCCCAGATGGAATACAAATAGATGCAGGAGAAGTGGAGCAGGGTTAGCGAAGTGTGCAGTTGGCGAGATTGATGTTGATACCCTTCACTGCCAAGTGAAATGCCAATAATGCTTGTATAGCATTTTGTGAGGGCAATGGGAGTATTGATTCCTGAGCAATAATAAAGAATGAAGCTGCTCTCTCAGGTATAAAAATATTGGCAACTGTTACAAAGAATTGACTCATAGCGCCTGAGTGCTGGCCTATCTTAATACAAATAATTCAGGCTTCAGAAGGATTTCAAGAGCAGCCAGGCATGATTCTCAGACACCGACTCTGCTATTAATTTACCTGAGGCTTTCAGGGGTCTCCCAGCCTATCAGCCAATTGGTCTTACAGAGCAGGAGCTAAATGGATACCTGAGGTCTCACTGAGCATTGAGAGAAGACAATAAAAATGAAGAAAGAAAGAAAAGGAAGAAAGGAAGCAAATAAAAGACCATAAAATTTTTATAGATTAAAGTTGCAGATTCTATTTGTGTTTCTTTCTGAAAAGGCAGTAATATGTGTGGAAACCACATAAGCAAAGAACACTGCTTTTCAACACATTTCCATTAGAGGTGTGATTTCTGGGAATGTTGTATGCTATGGATTACAATGTCTTACACAATAAAACCAAAATACAACATTTGCAAATGTATAGACCTATTATATTTAATGATATGATATACTTGGCAGAAAAGCTCACAAACATTGTAAATTTACATAGAGCTGGTAAATTGGCCTGAGAAGAGATAGAATGCCCCACTCCCATAGTCATCCATTCCTAAAATAAGTAACCTTTAAAGAAATAAAAATAAATCATCACCACTGGGACACCTAAATAAATGTCTTAACTTTTGCAAAGGGTAGAAAGCACTTGCTGTTACATGAACTCAGTACCTAGCTTAGGGACCAGAACCCTACGAAATACTGGAAACTTTAAAATATATATATATATATATATATATATATATATATATATATATATATATATATACACACTTATAGTTAATATTTAATGACACACACACACACACACACACACACACACAGCAAGATATATACTGGCTTAAGCCTAATTATCCCTTAACAGGTGAAGGGTATGTTGAAAGTTAAAAGAAAGAGGTTGGGTCATTATAAGAAAATTTATCCATTCAGATGTTCCTTAGCTTTTCCAAAATATGTTCATACGTGAGTAATTTATTTTGCTTTGTTGTTATTGTTTTTTGTTTACTTTGTTCACTATTCAGCTCTCAATCACATCTAAGGACACATTGCACAACATGGGTAAAAAAGGAGAATTAAAATGGACTGGATTTGGAAAACAATAGGCCAATACAAACTTAACATCAACAATATCAAAGAAGCACTGGGAACCTAAGCCAGCTTGTGAAATAACCCACACTAGCTTAAATAGGGTTCTGCAGAAGCACAGATTTTCTTAATATACAGGGTGCCCCAAAAATGTATACACACTCAATTTTGGAAGTGAAATGTATTTTAATAAACACTGTCTTTATAATTATTCAAAGTGTGTGTATACATTTTGGGGGATACCCTGTAGTTTAAAAATCCCTAGCAAAGATAGTCTTTTTAAAATAGAAACTGTTGAAGATAAAAGAAACAGTTATTCTCATGTGCTGCTGGTGGGAATGCAATGGTTTTCCCATTGGCAATGCCTCAATATATATCAAAAGTTTTAACATGTTGCATAAATAGATCCTGAAATTGTACATTTAAGCATAGATATTTACAATGATTTAGACATAGGACTTTTCAGAGCTGTGCTATTTATGATATTGAAAAATTTAAATAAAAATATGTAAATTCTAAAATCAGGGAACTGAGTGATTTTAAGTGAAATAGGTTTCAACTCTTAATTAAGGAGGAGGAAAATCCAAAGTCACTGTGATTGACAATGCAGGTTGCCCAATGTCAGTATCATCTCACACCCTTTTTCCTTTGAGATAAGTTCTTGATTTTGTTAATTTAGTCACCCCACCTCCATCTATCTCAGAAAAGGTGACCCTCTGCCCAGTTTTATGGAGTGAAAGTCAACCAGTTATCTCTTGACCTTTATCAATGATGAGAGGAAATAGACATTTTTACTGCTTAGGACAGTTTGGCTTGAAACTTTCTGCTTTAAAAATACTATTATATGTTTACAATACTATAAATATATTCTATACCTATATTACAAATATTATTTCTACTACAAATCATAGCTGATTGCATTCTCAATAATACATTATTTTTAAGATATCATTTTTAAAAGCAAGACTATAAAACTGTATATAATCTTTGGCTTCATGTTTGTTATCAGACATTACATAAATATATTCCAAAATACTGTTTATCTTGCAGAGTAATCGTGATATAATTCATGGTTTTTTATTTATGTGGCTATGTATTCTAAATTTACATATGTATGTATGTATATATACATATACATATACATATACATACATATATATATATATATATGCCTAAGCAACCGTTATGACCGAATGATCAGAACAACCATCAACCAGTTGCTATGACACACACTGACCACCAGGAGGCAGATACTCAATGCAGAAGCTGCCCCCTGGTGGTCAGTGAGCTCCCACAGCCAACCTCCCATGGCCCTTCCCCTCACCCGGAGGGCCCCCCCCCCCCCCCCGTAGGTCTCAATCAGGGGGCCAACCAACCTCCCACGGCCCCACCCCCAGGCCAGCTGGCCACACTGGCCAGGGCAAGAAAAGTAATTTTTAAAATCACTACCAATATTACTTAAAAATAAACAATTTGCTGGTTATGTTTGTTTATCTGGTTCTATAGCAATTGAGAGCAAGGATTTTCTAGCTATATTTTAAGAAAGAGATAACAAGGTTCAAAGAATCTAATTTTGCTTCCATAACAGCAGGTATCATTTAGAATTAGGTCCCCCACTGAATTATTGGTCTGTGCAGTAGGTACTAGAAGAGAAGATACATATTATCTAAAATTGAAAACATTTTCCTATTGCTATTTTGATATAATAAGATAGCTTCATTATTTCATTAATTTATTAAAAACATGTATTGAGTGTTCCAAGCAACATCCTAGGTAGGCAAAGAAATGAAAAAGGCCTCTACTCTGTAGGAGCTCACAGCAGAAAAGGCAAAATAGGCATGTAAAACTTTACACTATAATAAGCTACTGCTGAAATGAAGGCATGGGAAAAGTGAGTAAAAACATAAAGAAGAAAGTTATTAGTTCTAAGTATATTACAGGGAAAGTACACAGAGGCAATGGTACATAACTTTGGCTTTAAATAATTAGTAAAAATGACCCACAGACTGGAGGAGCCAACCCTGACACAGAAAAAAACAAAGAAGTATGATTATATATGGGTGTCCTGGGAAAATTCAATAGGTTGGCTTGATTGCAATATAAGAAATGCAGTGGAAAATGGGAAAGGAAGAAGATAAAAAAGTAAAATGTGTATTCACTTCAATCTTCTGACAATGAGGAACTTGCCAAAGTTTTTTTAAAAACACGCTAACACAGCGGTTCTCAACCTGTCGGTCGCAACCCCTTTGGTGGTCAAACGACCCTTTCACAAGGGTCGCCTAAGACCATCCTGCATATCAAATATTTACATTACGATTCATAACAGTAGCAACATTACAGTTATGTAGTAGCAACGAAAATAATTTTATGGTTGGGTCACAACAGGAGGAACTGTACTTAAAGGGCCAGAAGGTTGAGAACCACTGCGCTAACAGCATGATCGTATCTCAGTCTTAAATAACATTAGAATATAGTCTGAGGGAAAAATATGAATGCAGAGTGGCTACTTAGAAAGATAAGAAATAATGAGAAGGTAAGAAATAATGAGGAGTCCAGTATATATATATATATATATATATATATATATATATATATATATATATATATATATATATATATATATATATACCATGTCTTTTTTATACAACCATCTATCAAGGGACACTTGCTTTGGGTTGTTTCCATATCTTGGCCATCATGAAAAAAGATGCAATACTACTCAGCCACAAGAAAAGATGAAATATTGCCATTTGCTACAACATGGATGGATCTTGAGAATATCATGCTAAACAAAATTAGTCACACAGAAAAGTTAAGAACCATATGATTGCACTCATGTGTGGGATATAAATCTGAAAGCAACAAATGAACAAACAAGACAAACCAAAAATATCATAGACATAGACAATAGTAAGGTGTTTACCAGAGGGGAAGGGATGTGGAGGACAAAAGGAAATTTGACTTTGACTGGTAGGCACACAATGCAATATACAGATAATATATCATGGAATTGTACACTTGAAACCTATATAATTTTATTAACCAACTAGGGGCCCGGTGCACGAAATTCGTGCACTGGGTGTGTGTAGGGGGGGGAGTGTCCCTCAGCCCAGCCTGCCCCCTCTCACATACTGGGAGCCCTCAGGCGTTGACCCCCATCACCCTCCAATCACAGGATCGGCCCCTTGCCCAGGCCTGACGCCTCTGACAGAGGTGTCAGGCCTGGGCAGGGGACCCTCATTTCCCCCCATCACTGGTTCTGCCCCCAGCCCTGGCCTGATGCCTCGGCCAGAGGCGTAGACCCCCATCACCCTCCGATCGCCTGATCGGCCCCTTGCCCAGGCCTGACGCCTCCGCCAGAGGTGTCAGGCTTGGACAGGGGACCCCCATCTCCCCCTGATCACTGGCTCTGACCCCTGCCCAGGCCTGAGGCCTCTGGCCCAGGAATCATGCCTGGGCAGGGGACCCCCATCTCCCTCTGATCGCTTGCTCCACCCCCCGCCCAAGCCTGACGCCTCTGACCCAGGCTTCAGGCCTGAGCAGGGGGACCATCATATCCCCCCAATCCCCGGCTCCGCCCCCCACCCAGGCCTGATGCCTCGGCCAGAGGAGTTGACCCTCATCACCCTCCGAGCAGGAGTTGACCCTCATCACCCTCCGATCACCAATCACCGGATCGGCCCCTTGACCAGGCCTGAGGCCTCTGGCAGAGGTGTCAGGCCTGGGCAGGGGACCCCCAGCTCCCCGTGGTTGCAGGCTCCGCCCCTGCTCAGGCCTAACACCTCTGTCCTAGGCGTCCGGCCCGGGCAGCGGGGACCCGCAGCTGCAGCGGCCCCACAATCGTGGGCTTCGCTTTAGGCCCAGGCAAGGGGCCCCTAGCTCCCGGGACTGCCAGCTTTGACCGTGCCCAGCTCCCATCGCTGGCTCCACCCCTACTTCCTGCTATCACTGGCCAGGGCAGCAAAGGCACCTGATTCTCCGATCATGGCTGGGGGGCAGGGCCGCCTTTGCCCTGCCCCCCAGCTCTTAGCTCCCCCCCTGGGTTTCCGATCACTGTCAGTGGCAGGGGGCTTCTTCCTGCTTTCCCTTTCGCCTCCCTGCATTGTGCCTACATATGCAAATTAACCGCCATCTTGTTGGCAGTTAACTGCCAATCTTAGTTGGCAGTTAACTGCCAATCTTAGTTGGCAGTTAATTTGCATATAGCCCTGATTAGCCAATGAAAAGGGTATCGTCGTACGCCAATTACCATTTTTCTCTTTTATTAGATAGGATATCACCTGAATAAATTTAACAAAAATCTATTTCAGAAATAAGGAGGATATAAAATGGGGCAATGATAATGGAATTAGAGATGAGTGTAGGATTAAAGGAGATATTTAAAGGTAGAATTGATGGGATATCATAGCAGTTGTGTAAATGGATGAATAGTAAGAAAACTGGTGATTTCAAGTTGATAATTCAAGGGCTAAGAAGATTGTACCTTAAGAATTGGTTTGAAGGGGGAAATATAATAAGCTTGGTTTTCAAAATTATGACCTTGAAATTCCTGAGCGAGATGCAGGTAAAGATGGCTAACAAGAATTTGGTAATATCTTTATTGCTTTAGTTTCTTGCTTTCTCAAAATAAGAATTATCTTTAAATACCATTTAAGAGGAGAGATACAAACATTCTCCCTGACCACTAGCCTAAAGCAGCTGCAAAAAAGCAAACAAACAAACAAACAAAAACCCTGCCCATTTAATTTAGGAATGGAATGAGGGAAAGTCATCAGGGATTAATCAAAATCCAAAGCCTATTCCCAGCTTGGTTATGGAGTTTGAATTCACAATACTCATTTGCTCTGTAAAATACAAGCTGTAATATTAACATAACATTTTGCCTCGGGCCCTTGAAATGCCTAGAGTTTTTACAAAAGCAAAGCCAACCTCTGGAGAAGCCTTTTACACCTCAGCACTCATGGGACTTCAGAATTGTTATTCCACCTGCAGAGTAGCAATCAATAAAAAATTACAAACCACCAAGTAAGCACCATGAGGGAATATCAGCCAAAACAGAAAACAGGAAAATAAGTACCTTCAAGTACTTGAAATAAAAAAATAATACAAAACTGTTTGTAAAAATAAATAGGTAGATAAAAGAGGTAAATGGAAAAAAGAAAACACGAGGAAAGATTAAAACAATATGAGAAAGGAAATAATAGACTTGAGATAGAACCATTATGAAAAGATTGTCATTGAAGTAAAAACATTCATGAATATGTAAGAATAACCTATGTTGTGAATTATAAAACACATAGAACTTAATGACAATGGGAACAATATAAAAATTTGTGGGAAGAGATGACCACATAGCATCTGGCTGTGAAAATCAGTGGGGATTTTGTCTGCCAGGGAGAGACAGAAGTCTGCTAGAGACACAGGTGCCCTCCTAAAGAGCCAATGCACAAATCTCATTCACGGCCACACATCCTGGGCTCTGGCAGGAGGAGGGCAGAGCAGATTGAGTTGTGTGAAGAGAGACTGGGATTTGTGACTCTGGAGAGAAAGCTGAGGGGACAGCCACCATGACTGCTGTGCTGAGTTGCTCTCCCACAAGGCAGATGCCCTCTTTCTTGGGTGGGGCACTCTCCTCCGAGTCTTGCAACCAAGGGAGCAGTGAGCAGCCGAGAGGATCTCCTTTTGCCTCTGTAACTTCCTTTCCTAAGTCCACACAGCCTCTGCCCTGTAGTCTGCCCACTCTCTGCCTGTCTGAGTGTTTAATGTCACTTTTCACTGTAATAAATCCTGCCACTAGCACTTAAAACTCCTATGTGGGTGTCCCTGAAATTCTTTTTCCGTGACCTCGTGGAAGGACCTATTTCCTCCAGTAACAGACATACATGAGAGGAAATGAAACAAAAATTTTTGTATAACATATTAATTTCCTCTGGAGAGCATCTACTACAGAACAGGCAACAATAACCAAGTAGACAGACTGACTAGGCCAGCTGACGTTAGCCAGTCTTTGCTCTTTTCTACCCTAGTGCAATGATGTCAGTTCAGCAAAGCTGACCTAGTTACCGCCTTTGCTGAAAGCTTAATCTGCCACTTACAAAGATCAAAAGTGAGCCCCTCAAGGAGTCCAATTAGCCCTTTGACAGCAAACTGACTTCATTAGGTCCCTTTAACCCAGGCATTTACGTGATTTATCTTTGACCAGAACTAACACAAACTTGACATGAGGTCGCTTTTCCTTCTTATAAGCTCTCAGTCAACACGCCATTATATTTTTTGTGCAGTGTGTTTGATCCACCACACAGAATCCTGAATAATTTTACATGGTGTCAAGGGACCCATTTTATAGGAAAAGGGATGTTATAGATGGTACATGATTATAAGATTCTCCAAGATCATTCATACCCATAAACTTCTGCATGTCACAACCGGTGGAAGGCACAGCTGAAGTGCCAGCTTATGATACTCTGCAAGGATGTGTAAGCACCCTCCAAGACTGTATATGCTTTAAATCTGTGGTTACCAACATGAGGCACATGCCCCACTGGAGGCAGGCAATTTTAAGTGGGGCAATTTGAGAATGAGTTATTAACAGTGAATTTTTTAAATTTCTTATGGTTCTAGGGGCCTCATATACAGTATATAAATGTATATTGTGACATACTTATGCATTTCAGTTCTATGTTTTGAAACTTTGCTATTTTTTCATATTACTTCACATTATTTTTTTAACAATTTCTTAGTGATTTCTTCCTCAGTACTTCAACTGTCCTTATGTTCTTTTATTTTTCTCTTTCATGGATACCATGTTCTTTGGAAGCTTGTTTAGACCAAGTTAATGGCCCTTTAGGCTTCCTCCACATGAACAGGAGTTCACTTTTTGGGTAATAAGAATTATATGTCATGGGGGAGAGAGGGCATCAGGATTTTAGAGATGCTTAGGTGGGGCATGGCCAAAAAAAGGCTGGGAACCTGATGTAGCATGTCCCTAATGGCAAAACACCATTACTCCTAGTGACTAACTCAAGGGATTTGTGCATCCTGTGCCTGAAACTCTGGGACCTGCATGTTTACAAGTTTTGGCTACCAGAGGAAGAATATGTCCACCAGGGGACACGACAAAAATCCCATTATATTTCAAGCTATGGCTGCCATCTAATCATCTCAGGTTTCTTGTGCATAAGAAAAGAAGGCAAATAAAGAAGAAGAATCATTCTGTCAGAGGTAATTAACAGATTAATAGTGATGATAAGGAGGAGGTAAGGACAAGGTAGAATTTGTTGGGGGGGGGGGCGGTGTTCATGTTTCTTGGTATCCTACTCCCTAATTTTGATGGAAAATGGATAAGTTCTGCAGTCACACCCAAGAAGAAGGTAGTGACCAGGGACTCAGAACACTGAGGAAAGAGGGTTTGAGTCACCCTACTAGGTCAGCCAAGACCACATTATCTAAAATAAATAACAGAAAAGGAAGATAATCAATATTGGTGACAATGGTAAGGGCTGTAGTTCATCATACTAGCTGGCCTCATATTATATCGAGGAAAGAGGTCCACCAAAATTTTGTAAGAGCTTCTCCCATAATTCTTATGCATCCTCCCTCCCCCCCAAAAAAGTGGATCCAACCAATACAAGGTGTGGGCTGCAATAGGTGCTGTGAAACGCTGTCTATAATCCTCCCCCTATGAGATTCAAGCATTTCTTTTCTCAGTTTCTGAAAATGTCAGCAGCTGACAGCTCTCAGCTGAATCTCTCTTCAAGGAATGCCAGTAGTTGAAGAGGGTTCCCCACCCTAAAACCTCACCAGTGTCCAAAGAGTAACAGACATGGAGCTTCCCAAGGTACCCTAAATGCAAATATTTATGTATTAATATTTGTATCATTATTTGTGTAGTTAATAACAAGACTCTAAGAGTGGAGACTTCATCCAGTCATTGTCACTAAATGACACTTCAAAATGTTCAATGTCTTTGTTCAGAATTCACCCTTACCATCCTTTAACTTCTAACTTATAGACCTTTTCCTGCTAGCCTCCCAAAAATATTAATTTTAATAGGTTTGAAAGAATTCATTTCTTAAATACTTCAGGCTTGATGGTGCTTGGGAAGAAATGTTGTTTCATAATTCTATCAGTTTTTTTCATGGTTACTGACTTGTTTAGGCTTCCCCATTTTATAATTTGGTAATTTCTATTTTCCCAGGAAATCATCCATTCCAGGATCCCAAATGTATCTTAATAGAGTTATATAATTTATTTCTTTTCTGCATCCCTGATTATTTCTCCAATTTCCTTTTGATTTAGTATAATGTGCTCTCTGTGATTTTCTTTATTGAGCAAGCTAATGGATTATCTATTTTATTGACTTTTCCCCTAAAGAGTCTTTTCATGGATTATCAATTTTGATATGGAGTTTTTTCTCTCTTTTTTAATTATTTTCTGCTTTATTGTGATTATTTCCTTCTTCCTCTTTCCTTTGGTTTAATTTGTTGGTCACTTTCTAGTTTCTCATGTAGAATGTAATTCGCTTATTTTATCATTATTTTTGCTCTGCAAGATGAATATTAAAATCTTTGCATTTTTCTCTAATCAAAGCTTTGTCCATATGCCATAGGACTTGAAAATTGTATTGTCATTATCATTATTTCCTCATTACTTTGTCATTTCTTTTTAAATTTACTCTTCTACTTTACTTTTGAATTACCCAAAAGTAATTAAACAGAAGAGACTTAAGTCTTCATGTTGATCATATTGATGAATTTTCTTCTTTTAAAATAAATTGTGGCACACTTATATGTTTATGTCTCCCTTGATTTTAGGCTGGAGATTGTGGCTTTAGAATATTATTATTCACAGCTCATGCTTATTCTGTTACCAATCCAAAACTGACATTCACTCTACCTTTTGGAGGCACATCTGTCTCAGTGGATGTGAAATGACTTCCACGATATATTGTTAAGTAGAACAACAAAAAAGTATAAAACACTATACATAGTATGCTACCTACTGTATAAAAAGCATATGTGCATTTATTTGATTTTGCAAATAGAAACACTTTATAAGTCTGAATCAGAACCTAATAAACTTGATTACCTATGTATGTGGGAGTGTGAGGGTAGGAGGGATAAGAAAAGGAGTGTGTATACTTTTCATACTTGGAATAATATTAGTGCTCTATATATGCAAAAAGTAAATTTAAACCAACATGAACAGGAGAAACAAACACATCTGTATTTCAAATAAGGGGGGAAATGAATCTACCCAAGTATTTTTGAAGAATGTAATTTGACTACATACTCTTAGTCTGAAGAAAGTAAAAATTGCAAATATATACTGAACTATTATTAGTTTTCAGTAGATGAGATATAAAAATCCTGAAACAATTTTAGGTATAATATAGAATTAAACAAATAAATAAATATGTTAATGTTGTTGAGGATTCCAGTTCTTAAAAGGGAAATATCAATGTGGAATGAGATAAGGCAATGAGGAAACATATAGGACAGCAGTTGAAGTATCAGTACAAACTCATGATTCCTCACATATGCATGCATGTGTGTGCACAGGCACATGTGTGTGCACGCATAGACACACACACATTTTTTTCTAGCTCTGTCCAGTAAAAGGGTCCGGAGCAATAATCAAACTTAGAGCCTAAAACTAGCGTTCTAAATACCATTCCCCAATAAAAGAAAGGTAGCAAATGTAACGTGAAAGATATTCCTTCTCTCACCAATTGTGACTCTTGTAGAGTAATGTGAGATCTTCAACTTTCCCAATCTATCCCTCTGACATTAGACTAATAAACAGATGAAATGCTACCAGGTGTCCTCCTCACCACACTCCCGACCATGGCACTTGCTTACTACCCTTCCCAGGACACAACTGTATATCCTGAGTCACTCCCTGCTTCCCACTTCTACTAATTTGTTTGTTTGGATGTTTTCAGAGTATGACCCCTAAATTGTTATAAAAGAAAGGTTATTGATAGGAGATGGGAAAAATGTTAATAAAACTCTAGTTACTTAAAACAGCAGCAACTCTAATGTGGTCAGTCAGCCTATGCATTTATTTGGTTGGTAAGGACTCAGCATTTCTGAAGCTAGACTAGTCAGTGATAGATGAAAGAATTTACTCTCAGAGGGTTGGGCTCTTGAAAAGTTCACCAAGGTACACAACCAAAATAGTGAAGTAGGAGATGTCAGTCTCCATCCCCCAACAAAGATCAACAATTAGAAAGCTACCCATAAACAAAAATAGCAGGGGAAGAGCTCAGCAGTCCACTTAAGAAACTTCAGCAAGACAGTGAAGCAAAAAAACTAAGAATAACAAAGCAAAAAGAGAAGGAAGACAGCTTCATTTTGCCTGCCTCACCCGGTCCCTGAGGACAGCTTTGCTCAGTGCCAAGAGGGAAACCACAGCTAGGAAGAGTTCATCTCACCAGGAAAGGGAAGCAGGATGAGGAACCAGATTCCCAAGCCTTTCAAGAAACTGCAGGAAGGACTCACTTCCATCTCACCCCACAAAAGGCCGGAAAAGCTGGAATGGATAGAGAGTAAGGACAGTCTAAGAACAAGAAAGCAGAGCCGGAGCTGCCAGTATCAGCCACACAGCAGCAGGAACAAGTGCAGTTCTCGGGGACCTGCTCTGCAGACAATCCCAGCAGCTTTCCCCACTGAAGAAACCAATGGCCATCACAACAGTTATCTCATCTTTTTGATAAAAGACACTCAGAAGTGCGAGGGGTCAACCATACGGTAGTTCTATTATTGAAGAATCTCCATACTGTTTTCCATAGTAGCTGTACAGTTTACATTCCCACCAGCAGTACAGAAAGGTACTAAGAAAGCAGGTCTAAAATGTTCTCACAACAACCCCAAAAGTGGTAATTATATGAGGTGATGAATGTGTTAACTAACATTGTGGTGATCATTTCACAATGCACATGTGTTTCAAATGATCACATTATCCACCTTCAAATTACACAATATTTTATGTCAATTATATCTCAATAAAGCTAGAAAATAATGTATTAAGTACAATTTTAAATACACCTCCAACAATTACAATTGCCAAGATTATGGAAATAGGTTGAAATTTTCAGTTTTGGTGGTGTTAATGAGTTTTGGTCTTTCTGTCTTCATTGGCATTTCAGCAGAAAGTTATACTAGTAAGAGACTATATAAGGGTCTGTTAGCCTGATGCAATTTTAAATTAAAAGCCGCTGTAAACCTTTTTAAATAAGCTATTAATCTTCATTCACTATTTCTTAATTGTATTTTCTTCTCACTCTTAAAACTTGGAGGTGTTCTGTTTGCATTGCAGGCTTTCCTGGCTTTACTAATGCCCCCTGCAAATAATATACGATGTTCTTAATGTTTAGGTAAATCCTTTTTTCTTCTTCTAGGAAAATGCAAAGTATAAAAGTATGTTCTGCTACTCTCCTAACATGATTTGCTCAGCTATCCCACTTCTCAACATCCTGGGGCAAGTCCAAACTCTCTCTTCTCTCCCTAAGGTGGACAACTATCATTTCTAGCTCTTTCTTCACTTTGCACTATTTTCCTGGGCCCTAAATGATTCTGCTAGAGTTGCATTATTCTTAGGGCAACAGGAGAAAGCTGCTGAAAGGCAGCTGCTGTCACTCTCTGGATCCTCTAATCTCATAATTTCTTCATGGCCTTCTGCACACCGGGGGTCACTGAACAGCCTTCCACACCTGCAGGTGATTTTTTTGCAACTCTTCCCCAGAGCCCTCAACACTGAGGTTGGGCCATTTCCTGGCTTCCTGCTGCTAAAAGCCAAACAAAGGGAAGTGAGGGAACATCATTTATAAAAGCTTCTTTAGAGTGTCAGGATGGGAGGGAGTGTCTGCAACACATTTATCTCTGGAGGAAAACAATCTCTCAAAGCACATACCTTCGCCTCCTACATGAATAAGTTTCTAGGTAAACATGGTTTAACCATAACCTTTAGCCACCACAGCTCCAGGCTGACTCTCATTTCCCATTCTTCAGTTGTGAGCATTGATTTCTGCTCTGTGGCCAGTACTTCTTTCCCAGGGGAGAAGGGAGGGCTGGGCTCAGTCATTTGAATCAATGGGGAAGGAGCAGTGGAAAATGAGAGCCTGGAATTGCTATCTGTACCAATGCCCTCCAGCCACACCTCATTCCTGATTGATTTCTCCACCACATTTCCCTTAATTCCTGCTTTGACTCCCCCACTCCCCTGCTGTCATGAGGAATAGAGAGGTGGCAGAGACTAAAGAATTATGTTGATCTATATGACCAGTAACAATCTTTCACTTTTAATCAAAATAGTAACCCATCCGACATCCAGGGTTGAAAAGACTTGCAGTTACCAACCACAAACATCTTTATGATAGGTTTAAAGTAATTTCAGATGTGTTCTTTGATTCCTATAGGATACTGCTCCCAATTAATATACTGGAATGTCATCATCACCTCAGATTTGAAAAGTGTCCCATATATTAAGGGATCTTTGCATCATAACACTAATCCAATCATTCTGTCATTGGTGTTACACATGGAGCCATATCCTGGGTGAATTTCTCTAGCCACTAGGGAGTGATTTTTTTTTCTTTCACTACCAGCTTTTAAACACCTTGCCTCACTGCCAACAATAAAAAAGAAGGCAAAATGTTCCAGGTTATTTTCAAAGTAAAAACCACTTTTTAAAAATTGTGATGGGTGAGACAATGGCACAAATACGTGTTAATTTTTAAAATCTCACCCCATATCTCAATAAAGGAACCAAAAACATTTAAAAAGTAATACACATGTACATTGTCACAAACACAATAATTAGCCTTACCTTACATAGAAAATTCTAAAAATAGCTCTCAGTAGTGCAATAACAGATCTTGTAACATAGAAACCCAGACATAAAAAGTATGTGCTCATGTTGACCAATGTCACCCCAATTTAATAAAATAAAAATAAAAATATCTGTCAGTGTATACATAATTATAAACTCAAAAAAAATAGGATGCAAACAACAAATTCTAAAGCTCAAAATCAGAGTGCATTATAGTGGATTTAGTTATGGGAATAAAATATTCGTTGGTCTGAAATGTCCTCATCAATCCACCAACTACCTGTAAAAATCCTTCCCTTTACAACTGTGCTTAAACAGTACCAGCTCAGTAAAATCAAGTCTGTCTTCCACTGCTGTCCAGCCAGCAATTATATCATTCTTACCTGTGTTTTTTCATGTCTATTTTAGATAGTACATATCACTTTGCTATGTAAATATCCATTCCCTCAACTAAGTTTTAAAGTTTTTATAATAAGTGGCATATAGAATTCCTAGATGCAATAGAGCAAAGGTTATAGCCTTACTCAAAATAGAAAAAGTCTACTTGATTGCTCAACCTATGTTAGAAGGCTGAGCAGTTAGAGGCACAAAATTAATAAAGTGTGTGGCTGCCTTCCATAACTGCTACTTAACATGCACTAATGGGTTTCACCTGGAAAAGAACCCAGTATTGATGGCAGGGCCTGCCTACATAATTTATAGAGCCCCGTTCAAGATGAATATGTGGGGCCCCTTGGTCAAACAGCATGAAAAAAGTACCTTTAAAAGTACTAAAATATAAAGCTTTTTGTTTTGTTTTACAACCTCTTTCTCTATTCATCATGTGTTTTGTATTTGTTATTTATGATAATTCGTAAAGAAAATTTTTAAAATTAGAATTGTACCATTTATCTTTATACTGTGCACTGCTCAATGTAAACGACTTTTAAAAGCAAATACAAGAACATTTAACTTGTATACAAAATCACTGAAATTACAGAATTTCTATTTTGTAGCTCATACATGCATAGAAATTTCATTCTTACCAAAACAGTGGAAACAATGAACAAAACGAACTCAGTTGTCTACGTGTCACCTTTTCATATGTACAGAGTCTACCAACATGCTCTATCTTGAGCTTATTGATGAATAATGAATAACTAAAAAGAAAAAAATAACTATCTATAAGTTGACCTACCTTTTCTTTTTCCTCCTAAGTCATCATTTTCACCATAAATGGTTGGCTAGTGCAAAGAAGTAGTATGAGCAAGAAAGCATATGAGATTTCTTGGTAGTTCCTGTTTATTAGAATGTCATTCCCTTTGTGCTAGCTACATTTGAAGCAAGTACTAGTTCAAAAAGAAGGCATGGCCTCTCGAGCTCTTGAGACATGGACCCATTTAATCAGTCTTACTTTGTACTCACTTTAAGTCTCTCTGAACTCGCATTCACTGAGGGGCCATGGATTTCTACCCTCATTGTGCATTGTCTAGTTTATACATGAATGGAGTGTCAAAGGAATGGCAGACACACACACTGCACAGAGCACAAGTGGGTCAATGATCTATTGGGTTTCACTTATCAAACACAAGTTCAAAGGTTAAATTACCAATAATTTCAAGATGGTAACAGCAGAGCATTAAACCAAAAACGGGCCCTTCTGAGCCACAAACCTGTAGACCTGATTAATTGGTTCATGTTCTACACAACATGAGCTCTTGATTTCTAGGTAAAATTCTTTGAACCATCCCATTAGCAACTGACAGGACCAGGCTGATTTCTCTCTTTTCCATTAAAACAGACTTTCAACCTATCACCCCACATTTCCTTTCAGGTGAAAGTGTCATCATCCACTCACACTGGACTTCTAGCAAACTGCCACAAATAAGCACCGAGAAGTGTCTGAGCTCTGCCATAGTATTCCGACTTCCAAAATTCTCTCTGCCTTCAACAGACTGACTTGCTAATAAGCAGAACATTCCACAGCCGTAAGCAGTGAGGAGTGCATGCTACACAGAGCCCGTGCTGTGTTTCTGCCTCCCAAAACCCTGCTGAACTCTCATATGAGCAGGAGATTGCAAGCCCCATGTTGTTAAGCACAGTTATGGAAGAAATCTGGAGGTGGAACCTTGACAATCACCGATAACCAGGCTTGCTCAGCTGATAAAGAACTACTACTACTGCCTAACAAAGATTACTGTTAGCATTTTGGAAAAGGCAGCAGTGGCCTTTCTTCTCAAGAGCCAAAGACCCAAAGTGTCTGACAGCTTTGCTATTGGATTTTTTTTCCTTCTTTCTTTCCACACCTGGGATGTAAGAGCCAATAAAGCACTTATAAGCCAAAGGAGCTATCCTCATCTCCACGGAGCTTTTCACGTTGCGTTCTACCACTTAGCAATTAATTAGATTATGACTGATTAGTATTTACTTTTCCTGTCACTTAATTCTACCAATAGGAGCTTACACCATCCTCCCAAAGAGTGTTTCTGTTTGTTAATATTCTCCTCTTCACTTTTAATGAATGATAGATTTCAATAAAACATGATGAATAAGAGGTAACACCAGTGTTAATGTCATTGAAAAACAAGAAAGGCAAAATAACTAAAAGATTATTTTTTGTTTCCTGCACAAATTACAGATCTCCCCTCAGGAACAGGGGGAGGTGGAGAAGCCCTTACAGTGGTTCTCAATCTTCTGGCCCTTTAAATACAGTTCCTCATGTTGTGACTCAACCATAAAATTATTTTCGTTGCTACTTCATAACTGTAATGTTGCTACTGTTATGAATTGTAATTTTAATATCTGATATGCAGGATGGTCTTAGGCGACCCCTGTGAAAGGGTCATTCGACTGCCACAGGTTGAGAACCGCTGCCTTAGGGGCAATTGGGGCTGGCAGCCACCACTCGCACCTGCTGATGGTGCTGAGCGATCAGAGCTGGCACCAGGTGCTGGCAGAGGGTGTGAGTGTGGGCTCCGGCACCAGCAGTGGGTGTGAGCAGGGCCGGTGCCAGCAGCAGGTACAAGCACTGGGTGGGACCATGGCGTGTGGGAGCCAAGAATTTTCAGTAACCACCAGAGGCTCGCCCCAATGACAGCGACTGGATCCCCACCTTGGTCTGGTAACCCCGCTCACCTGCTCCACCATCCTGCCACAGCCAACACTTGCCATGTTCCGCACACACCCCCTGGTGGTCAGCGCACATCATAGCAACCAGTTGTTCAGTTGTTCCACCATTTGGTCTATTTGCATATTAGCCTTTTATTATATAGGATTATAAGAGTTCTCTATTCTGAAAATAAGCTTTTATCAGATATGTTTTTCAAACATTTTCTCACACCAGTGCCCTGACATTTTATTTTTGTAGGAGTCTTTTGAAAAGGAAAAGCTTCTCCCATGCATGCACAGATCAATACTCAGCCAAAGACTCAATGGAGTCCTTTTGCAGAGCCTCTCTGCATCTACTTCCTGGCCCCCAAATTCACCACCTTATCTTCTACAAACTCCACACTCTGACTCTTCAACTCAGCAAAGCTGTTGGATTCTGTTGGGGTTCTGTTTTCCAGCACTATGAACTTAAAAACTCTCTTTAATTACTAAACTGAAACAATCATAGGGCTCACCTCATTTTTTTTTTTATTTTCCTCCAGTATCTGATATGTTGCTTGTTTTGCAAAATGTAAGAACTGTTTATTTATATATTTTTTCCTGTTTTCTAGTTATTTAAGTTAGGATGGTAAATACTATCCCTGGAATTCTTTTAGGCCAGAAGCATAAGTCTCCATGTGTCTATTTTTAATATAGGGAAAATTGTAACAGCAGCAATAGACCATACCTAATGGGAAAACCCTATGTCTTCACTCCGGTATCCTATATAATAAAAGAGAAACATGTAAATTGACTGTCCTCTGCTACATTCACCAACCAATCAGGAGTGAGTATGCATATTAACCCAACAAAGCTGGCGGGTTAATTTGCATACATAGGCGCCAGGCAGAGAGCAGAGCAGGAGAGCCAGCAGAGAGTGGAGCAGCTTGGGGAACTTGGCTCCCCAAGCCACCAGATGGAGAGCAGAGGGGGAGAGCTGGTAGCTTGGAGGACTTGGCAGAGTGGGAGGCTGTGGGATGGAGACAGAGCAGGAAGGGAAAACCAAGAGTGCGGGGAGCACCAGGAATTCTGGGAATTGTAGTTCTGGTGGCAGATGGATCTCCTAGACCAGTGGTTCTCAACCTTCCTAATGCCGCAACCCTTTAATACAGTTTCTCGTGTTGTGGTGACCCCCAATCATAAAATTATTTTCATTGCTACTTCATAACTGTAATTTTGCTACTGTTATGAATCATAATGTAAATATCTGATATGTAGGATGTATTAAGGCGACCCCTGTGAAAGGGTTGTTCAACCCTCAAAGGGGTCGCAACCCACAGGTTGAGAACCGCTGTCCTAGACACTAGAGCAAAGTAAGCCTGGAGCAAGTTACTGTTGCAGTGAAGGATGGAGGGAAAGCAAAGGTGAGAGACATAAGTAAAATCAGAGTGTGTAGGAAAAATTAAAGGGAAGATATCCTAAAACTTCCAGGAAATCTCCACCAATGAAGCAAAGAAAAAAAAAAATGCCTCTATAATTCTGTGAGCAATAAACCCAACTGGGTTGGGGGTCTCAGACAATCCGCTCATATGATTGCAAATACAGACAGAAACTCCCGGATTGGAGAGGGCTCCTCTGAGGGCTCCCAGATTGGAGAGGGTGCAGGTCAGGCTGAGGGACCCACCCCCCAGCGCATGAATCTTTGTGCACCAGGCCCCTAGTATTTAATAAAAACTCAAGAGTATTAGCTCAAGATTATGTTCATACTGTTGAGTTTATAATTTGATAAAATACACAGGATTGACATATTTCAAGCCAAAGTTGCCTAAAAGACATTGTAAGAAGAAAGAATTAAAATGTTCTCTAATTACTCCTTTGCTTCTTTTGGCTGAGATTATTAAGCCAAGCTAGTTGTGGAAATTTAGTTAAAATCAACATGTTATCCAAGGTGTCATCTCTAACTTTTCTTTTTTTTCTTTTTAAAAAAGCATTCATTAAGTATCACCTATGTGCAAAGCAGTATGTTAGCTACTGAGAGAACACAGGGGTTAAATTATACATAATCTCAACCAGAAGGAATTTATGGCATAACATCACTTTAACATAAAGCAAAATAAAATAAGCCCCATGACAAAAAAGGAGGAAATTTATATGAGTATAAAGAGAAAGCAATTATTTCTCTGAACTGGAGAGTAATCCTTTTTTAATCCTCACCAAAGTTAATTTTTATTGATTTTTAGAGAGCGAGAAACATTGGCATGAGAGAGAAACATTGATTGGTTGCCTTGCATATGTGCCCCAACGGGGGTTTGAACACACAACCTAAGCATGTGCCCTGAGCAGGAATTGAAACCACAATCCTTTGGTGCACAAGACTATGCTCCAACCAACTGAGCTACCCGGCCAGGGCTAGCTAATTTTTAATGAGTGTTTTCTTGCTTAGGCATTTGAAGTGCCTCATATGAATTAGCACATTCAATCCTCAAATATATTCTATGAGATAGATTCTATTAATTTCTCCATTTTACTCACAATGAAATTGAGACCCAGAGAGGGTAACTTGCCCCAAATTACAAATAAATGGCAAGTTCAGAATTCGAACTCAGACATTCAGATTCCATTGCCTATGTTCTTAAACAATTATAGTAGGAAAGATTCCATAAACATTACCACTGAGACTTGAAAGATGAACTTGTTTTGTGTATGCAGGAAAGTAAGGGGAAATATTTCAGGCGTAGAGAACAATGAGGAGAAAAAAAAATGTTGACGTAGTAAATGTGTGTAATACCATGACTAAAGTTCAAGGAATAGGAATATTATGGGAGTAATGGGAAGATATCATAGTGACCTCAAATACCACACAATGAGAATTAATTTTCTTGGTAGTTTATAAGTATGCATTTACGTAGGTATTCGTTTCTATGCTAAAACTCATGACTTTATAAACTTCAAAAATCTCTTAACACAGCTTGATGCTCAAACAGACAAACAAAGCAATGAAAAATGTATTATTACTGCTTGCTCAGGATGGGCTGCAGTGAAAAACTAAGAATCTTGATATTTTTCCAGCTTTGGGCAATACCATTATGTGTACAAAGAATATAGGGATAATAAAGTTATCAATCCACTTTAGAGAAATGATGTATAAGAAACAGAAGGATTATATAGACAAAAGAAGTTCTTGCTGAAACAGTTGAAAAATAAATTAGAAATGATTATATTGGGGATTGGGATAGTACTTTTTACTTTTTAACTTACCTTCCAGTTAGAGAGGTTACCTTGTTTTTGAATACTGTGATAAAGCAAGAAGTACATACAAACAATTCTAACATTTCAATTAGAAAAAAGAATTTTTATTTCAGAGTGACTTTATTTTCCCACCCTTAAGACTACTCTGTGATAATGATAATTAATTGCATTTGAATAGGCTTCACAAATTAGATTTACCAGTACTTATTTCCTCTGTAATTCTTAGAAAGAATCTGTAAATCCCTATTTTGTAGATAAGAGAGCTGAAGTGAGTTACTTGACTTTTCTTAAATGGCAAATAGTAAGGATGGAGCCCAGATATAGAAATTTTTATTCCATATTCTGCTTTTTCCATATCATATCATAATCTTTCTTTACACCATCCCCAACAAGAGTAATTCAGGAACTTCTGAAATAAAATTTTTCAGATAACAAAACCTGGTCAAGGCAAAGAATAGAGTTTTGCTTTCTGCCAGTTGCTATGCAACAACAGACAGTCAAGCAGGTAGTCGTACTGAGGCCTGAAATTTGATAGAGAATGTTTTTCAGGTTGGACATGACACGAACATCACAAAAGCAATTGATATAGTCATTGGGACAGTGAGGGTGCTAATGGATAAGGTTTTCCTGGCCACACTAGATGAAATGATGTGAAAAGTCAATGTAGTCCGAAATAACTTTTACACATAGTGAAAGATATATTACTGGCTTGGCTATAATTGAATTCTGCCATACAAGTAACATATTACTTAATTATGTACTTATTTATCAATTTGTTCAGGAAATATTATTAAATATCTATTATGGGCAATTACTAAGATAGGCACTGGTTTTTTAAAAAGATTTAGAAAAAATCCTTTTTCATAAGAGAGTTATAAACTATCGAAAGAGTTGAGATATGTACACAAAGAATTGCCATGCCAAATGACATGTCATTCATGTGATAGGAATGGCCCAAAATATATACAAAGGTAAGGCTAATTTCTCCTGGCCAACATAATTAGGGTAGGCATAATGAAACTGGCAGCCTGCTACTGTGCCATGAGATATGAATAGAATTATAACACAGAAATGGCAGGAGTGGGTGGGTAGGTGAAGGAGTCTGTGCTTGAACAAAGATAAAATATAAAATGTGGTCTAGGGAGAATATGGTGCCCCCTCAGCTGTTGTCACTATTAAATGAAAGACTCTATAATGTTAGCTAGCACAATATCAGGTTGTCAGTATGTAACAGAATTTTATTAACTAAAATTTACATATTAGGTTGAATACATGACGTTATTGATATTCATTTTTGACTTATGAAAAAAGCAATTACATATGGCTGAACATGTTACATACATACACACATATGTAAAATTCAATATATATGTATTATATAAATACTACATAGTCACTCTCTTAAAAGATTATTCATTGAGCCCTAGCCTGTTTTGCTCAGTGGATAGAGCATCGGCCTGCAGACTGAAGGGTCCCAGGTTCGATTCTGGTCAAGGGCACATGCCCAGGTTGTGGGCTTGATCTCCAGTAGGGGGCATGCAGGAGACAGAGAGAACCAATGATGATTCTCTCTCATCACTGATGTTTCTATCTCTCTCTCCCTCCCCCTTCCTCTCTAAAATCAATAAGAATATTTTTAAAAGAGTATTCACTGAAGAGACAATAACTTAGACACATTCTCCAATTGCTAAAGGCTAAATAATCAATACAAGACATGACTCTATGAGAAATTATAATATAGAGAGAGAAGTGTTGGCTAGAATAATTAGGGGTGACTTAATGGAGGAAGGAGATCTGATATTGACCTTGAAAGATGGGTGGTATTGAGTGGCTGAAGAAATAATAGAATATTCTAAAAGTTATAATTCATTGAACTATCTCTTACAGAGATAGATGAATGACATGGTAAACATTTAGAATTAGAATGTTAGTGCCAGATGAAACCTGTAAAATATTTACTTCAACCATTTGATATTATTGATAAAGAGGCCGATAGAAGATAAATGACTAGCCCAACATCATAAAATTGGCCAGCTGCAAAGCTATTAGAAGAAAAAAAAAGTGATAGGTACCATAATTATTCTCAGGAAGGAAATGGAGATTATTTTAGGGTCATGAATAAAATACTCATTAAGAATATTTTTTAACTTTAAAGAATAATATTAAAGAAAACACTGCCTACAAAGTCAACATTGTGAAGAATACAGGCTGTGATGACTGAGAATAAATAAGACATGTTATGGAAGTGAAGGATGCACAGGGAAATGGCAAGCATTTGAACAAAAATTAATATATGCCCTGGGGCTATGCAAACCATCGAATGATAAACACAGTGTAGGCTTTACAGAGACCATGTAAATGAAGGAGCAGAGCTGAGAGTAATCAAGGGTGAGCAAGAGGCATATGCAAGATATAAAACATTCGGGACAGAAGAGGCTGGAAAAGATTACAGAATAAATTTACAGAGTGCACAAAAGCTCAGGCAATTCAATGGTAGAAAACGATGGGGAGATTGCACAAGAGGATTGATAATAAGATATATTTCAAGTACATGAAAAAATGATGTCTGTAAAGAAGACAAGAGTCTCTCACAGATGACAAAGGTAATTTATTGAGGAAAGGTAGAATTTCTGAACACAATAATTAAATGACTCAGTTTTCCTAAGCATTAGTGATGACAGGGGTGGACATATATGTCTAGGAGGAAAAACAGAGAAGTCAGGCTGATATTAGCATAGCTGGAAAGGAAATGGATTGACAATTTTAGTGATTATTTAAGGTTGAATGAAACATGATTGCTGTAAGAAAATCTAACAAGCTTCGTGATGTTGAGTAGGTTGTTGAAATTCTCAGGACTTCAGTTTTCTTAGCTGTAAATTGAAGGGGTGAGACAAAATAAACTTTAAGGGAATTTTATTCAAAGTATGGCTTATGGACCAGGTCTGTGTACTGTTTGTTAGCAGTCTGTGACAAAATAAGTAAAGATTTTGAGAATGTTTAGGTACTTTTATAGAAATTTGACATTGCTATAACACTGAAGCATATGCTTTTATATTTTACAAAGTATTGGTCTGTAATGTATTTGAAATAAAAAAAGAACTCTTTCACTGTGAATTGCTTGAGAATCATTGTTATAAGGTATTTTGCTGTTGGGGTCCAGCCCCAGCAGGTCCAGGGGTTCCCAAAGGTGTGGACAGAGTCGGCGAAGAAGGAATGACACAGAGACAGCATTCAGTTGATTAGCATAGCCAGGTTCTCTCTCTCTATTCTCCTGTTACATCTGTATTTATACCTTTTGATCCTATAAGCATGCCTCTATGATCACATCATGGTATGTTTTGGGTAACCTTCTACAGTTCCTTGTTTCATTTCCATAGTTTCTTATCTGACCTTTGCCAAAAATCCTGTCTCTATCTAGTTCTGTTGATTTTAATCTTGTCTAGGTTAATCTCTGTGTTCCATTATAAGGGCTAGTCCAAGGTCACTATTCTACTGCTCTACTGATAAGCTACAAGGAAGTGTCTGAAGGAGATTATCCTCCCCAGTAAAGGTTATGTCCTCCCAGCCCCGCTGCTTGCCTTCCCTGGGACTGCCCTGTCGGTGGGTCTCCAGGGGTATAGGCTTTGGTGCTTTCCCTGGTGGGCAGATCCCTGGGGATGTGGGCCCAGAAAGTCCCAAATTTATTGCCAACAGTCTTAGTCCAAGTTCTTCATAAGTAGTACATAGTATTTCTGTAACACTAGGGGGTTTCACTGATTTATTCTCTTCCTTAGTCCTGTTAATCCCTAACTCCAGGGGAAAATCCCCACCTGGGGAAACAACCTTTCTCAGGGAGGTGGTTCTGGTTATAACACATAGCACTAAAAAAGGGGGAGCAAACATATTAAGAACAGTATACCGTATATGCCAGGTACCTTGAAAAATATGCTGTGCACAAGTTTCTTCCCTGCAGTGACTGTGTCAAGCAGCAAGGATGGACCGGCCTCTGGCATTTTGCAACTTGAAAAGTTATACTTACATATTTTCAATGATTCAAACTTCTCTGGGCTAATGAATAGATCTAATTCATCCTTGTGTTAGCTTTCTAAGGCTGCCATAACAAAATACCACAAACTGGCTTAAACATAGAAATTTATTTTTTCACTGCAAGAGACCCATGGGAAACCCACCCAACCCTCACCTGGCAGCAATACCTTTACTGCATGTAAGCATTAATCCACCCTAGGGTTTTAATGGATAATTCCTCATGACTGCATTCTCTTGGGTCTTTTAATAATTCTTTTATTTTTTTAATTTTTATGATGCTTATATTTATGGCATCAACCATTTTGTGGCCATAACAAAGCATACAACATGTTGCTCTACAAACAAAGATATAAGTAGGATCAATAATAATTGCTATGAGAATTACCTCCCACGCTGTCTTAAAATACTTAACCTGCTATCACACTAAATGAAATTTCATCAATTAGTGATGAATAGCTGCTGATAAGGGGGCTTTTTATAAAGTGGATATGAATTTGGAGACCTTGCACTTTCAGACATTTACGTGAAATTACTTAATTCAGACAAATATTCTCATAAGACCCGGCTGGACCATGAGTTGTATAGGTCCAGTTTCCTAGAAACAGGTGTGAGATCCAGGCACATGTGATTGAGCGAGGAAATGCTTCTCAGCAAAGCCCTGCAAAGGAGTGAGGAAACAGAACAAGCAAAAAAGATGTGGTTTCAGGTAAAGTCATGTCCAGATCTAGCATTATCCCACCTTAAGGCAAGGAGGCAAGGTTTTATACCCTGTATCGGTCATCTGTATCAGTCACTCATCAGCATCAGGTACAGAGGCTTAAACCCCAGATTCTCCAGGCTAGGAACAGGAAATTCCCCAGAGAAGTTTGGTGGTGTTAACCATTAGTCTCAATACTCAAACCAACAGGAAGTATATGTACACTGGTTGAAAATGGGATCTGGACCATGTGCCCAGAGCATCTACTGCCAGAGCTTTGATGAAGAAAAAGGAGGAACAAAATAGGGGTAGTTATAGATGTGATCACAGAAGGCAGGAGGCAGAGATTAAACTAAGCTTTCTTCTCATTAAGAGATCACTTAAGAGTAAGGCATAAAGGGGCCAGGAAAGAGAGGGGAGGGTATTTTTTTAGTTTATAAAGTTCTATAAAGAGGTCGTTACTCATTTCTTAGTAAATTTAAAAATGTAAATATAGAAATTCATTCTGTCACTGACTGGATTAGATTTTTTCTTTTAGAATTAAAATCTGTACACACTAAAGATTGAAGTATTATGCACCTTCTGCCGTCTCTTTTGCAAGCATCACCTTGAAAAACCACCTATGTGGCATGTTCCTTTTCCCCAGGACTCTACCAGAGAGAAGAGCAGGCTTGCGATTTACTGTCTTCACACTTGTGGATGCCCAATGACCCTCCCTGATTAATGTGACATCATAAAGCATTACCTGGAAAGAACACCTCAGCCCACTAAAACCTCCTGAGAAATATTTTTTCCAGAAATGTACTCACTCCTTTCAGACTCTGTGCTTTTCAGAATTATGTCAACTTATACAGCTTCTTGACATTAATTACCACCGTGCCATCCCATAAGTTTAGCTTTCTGAAAAGCAGCCTGAAGTTGTCAGGGAGGGTCACATATTTTAATACCCACTTACATTGACACCAAAGTAATTCAAAAGATACTCACTTTCCGTTCCTCATTCCTTTTCAAACATTAGGAAGCCAGTGACCCACCGTCCAATCCATAAATCTTGATTAATTCCTTCCATTTAGCATGTCCCAATTTCTGCCAAGGTATGTGGTCTGCAGATTGACAGCCTCATTAAGGGCTTATCCAAGGGCTTGATGATATAGCTTGGAAGTTTCTTGAGCCCTCAGAGCCTGAGGAGTAGAGTCTCTTCCCTCCCCTCCTCATTGCAGCACAATAGTCTAATACCCAGAGGCAAAGAGATTTCATATTTAAGAACAGTCAGTTCTTAGCCTCTCCACTCAAGCTCTAGATGCAGCAATTTTTGCCATTAAATATCCTTTGGTGGCACCTGGCGTCTGCCCAGTGTTGCCTTTCTACCAGGTCTTCTAAGGACTGGGTAGAAGAGGGACTCCAAGGAAGGAACTTGTGCATAGAATCTTTACCTGAAAACATTTCCCAAGGGTGCGCCTATTAGTCAAAGCCAAAGATCAAAGACAGGATTAATGTAACTCAACTGGTTATTAATTTCCAAATAAGACTGAATGAGGACAGGGGCCTCTAAGGCAAGCACTATATTCCTATTTACAACACACACCTTGTATCCCACTGACAACCTCCTCTTCAGTAGGCACTAGAAAATGACAGCAATGTTAAGGAAATAATGTCCTTAAATGCCACATTCGACCCGTTTGACACTGTAAACATTTAAAGCATTTTCATCTAAAAACTGTGTTTTTTCAAGTGCACATGGGACATTTTCCAAACTAGATCACATACTAGGCCACAAAACAAGCCTCAATAAATTCAAGAAAATCAAAATTATATCAAACATATTTTCAAACACAGTGGCATGAAACTAGAAATCAACTATAGGAAGAAAACTGGAAGAACACACAAATACAAGGAGATTAAACATATTTCTAAATAACCAAAGAATCAAACCGGAAATCAAAGATTACCTGGAGACAAATGAAAATGAAAACACAACCTTACAAAATTTACAGGATTCAGCAAAAGCCGTTATAAGAGGAAAGTTTATAGCTCTATGCAGGCCTACCTCAAGAAGAAAAAAAACAAAACAAACAATCTAAATTTATACCTAAAAGAACTAGAAAAAGAGGACAAAACAAAAGTCAAATAAGTATAAGGAAAGAAATCATAAAGATCAGAGAGGAAATAAAATAGAAAAACAATAGGAAAGATCAATGAAACTAAGAGCTGGTTGTTTGAAAGGATAAGTAAAATTGACAAGCCCACCGTGGTCGGCAAACTGCGGCTCTTGAGCCACATGCAGCAATTTGGCCCCTTGAGTGTGGCTCTTCCTAAACCTTAGGAGTACCCTAATTAAGTTAATAACAATGTACCTACCTATATAGTTTAAGTTTAAAAAATTTGGCTCTCAAAAGAAATTTCAATCGTTGTACTGTTGATATTTGGCTCTGTTGACTAATGAGTTTGCCTACCACTGTCCTAGTACATCAAGAAATGAGAGGGGAGAGGGGAGAGGGGAGAGAGAGAGGGAGGGAGAACAAATAAAATAATAAAGAGGAGAGATTGCAAATGACACCACAGAAATACAAATGATCATTTAAGAATACTGCGAACAATTATATGCCAACAAACTGGACAATCTAGAAAAAATGGATAAATTTCTAGAAACATACAACTCTTTCAAACTAAACTAGGAAGAAACAAAGAATCTGAATAGGCCAATTACTAGCAATGAAAATGAAGCAGTAATCAAAAAACTCCCAACAACCAAAAGCCCAGGACCAAATGGCACACAGCCAAATTATATTCCCAGCCTCCTCTGCAGTTAGTTTTGGACATGTGACTGAGCCCTGCCCAATAGAATGTGAGAGAAAACAGTATTTTATACTTTGGGGCTTGGCAATAAAAACCTCCTCCACTAACTCTCTTTGCTCATAGGTCAGCTAGGTGTAAATACCCAGGGCAATGATGAGAGCCACGTATAGAAGATGTCAGAGCCTCCGTTGGCTTACATTTCTGAAAGAATACATATAGTAGCTGCCCCATCCTCACCAAGCAAGCTTTACAAGCTCAAGAAATAAATTTCTTTTGTGTTAAGATTTCTCAGATATTTCAGGCTTTATGTTACACACAACATCACACTTTATCTGACCGAATACAAGTTAGTTTGAATAGTTTTTCTGGGTTTTGTTTTTTAACCTGCCATTAAAGAATCTTAAAACACTTCCTACAGTATCTCTTCTAATTCATTTGTTGCCTGTTGAAAAGGCTGAAGATGTTGAGCCAAACATCTCATCATGCCAGGCTCTGGAGCCAGCAGCAGAGGGCTGAGGTAAGAGACCCAATCATCTCTAGGATGCTGAGCAAGACTGCCTCAGGAGACATCACACACCCAAACACATGGTCTTTGTTGACCAATAGCCTTTGAATGCTTTACCAGTTCTGAGAGCAATCAGTCACCTTCTCAGTCTCCATATGGCTGTGCAAACTAAAAGCAAAAGCCTTTCATGGAGAAACTTTGTGTTTCTATTGATGAAAGTATTGAAACATGTTTCCTTTCAAAATGATTCAGGCAGATTTCTGAGATGACTCACTGGTGTTATATCAAGGAAGGGACTGATAAAAGAAAAATGGCTTTTACTAAAGAACTATGCCTTTAAATACTCTGGAAGACAAGCTTAAAAATTTCTATATGTACAATATACAAATTTTCTGTTCTCCCCATGTAACCAATAATTCCTGTATGAGAGTAAATGTAATGGAGTCATAAGAGCTATTAACAGAGGACATATAAGGCAGATCTTGGCATTATTTTACAAATCTAATTGGGCTTTCTGGTCAATAAAATGTCTCTAGAAAAAGATGCGTTAAATGCAGTGGAGCTCATTTCAAGCCTAAGTGGTTGCTTTAAATGGCATGTAGTTTTTGCAATATTTAAACTAATGGTACACTGCTATCTATAGCATGTCCAAGATTGAAGGTATGAAAGCTTAAATTCAGGGGAAACAATGAAAACGTCTTATCTTGCAGTAATTTTATCAGTCTTGCAAGAACAGGAAAAGCCTCCAAAATGTGGGAAAATATTAGGACCTCACTTTGGGATCTGTTTTTCTGCAGCTATGCCAAGAACCTGGAGATTCTAAGCACATAAAATTGACCACCATCTTCCCAACTGAAGCCCCTTTCTCAAACTCTTCTGATGTCCTCCTTTACCCAAAACACATTATTTTGCTTTTGCCTTTAAAAAAAATCCCCACAACTTGATAAGCTAAATAAATATATGAAAGTTCACAAAACTACCTGGTAAATAGAATGTGGCCCTCCCCATCATTGGAAAAGTCCATGTCCTTTTCTTATATTTCAATCTTGTCATCCACAAAAGGCAGTGAATTAGATGGAAGAAGCTCTCAGCAGGACCATATTTAATTTCTTTAGTGTTCTACTTTAATACTATACCTTAAAAGATATGAGAATATCATATGCATTTTATTACAGCTTCATAGACAAAATATGAATATAGACAAAAATAAATGATACTACTGTAATCAGCTAGTTTTTAATAAGAGGAAAGGAGTAAAGGAGGAAGCTGACATTATAGGCATGTTATTTTGGCAGCTCCACCAGGAAGCTGCAACTTTGCTCACCATAGAGAATAACTGGCCTATGCCCTGAAAAACACTGTGGGAAGGGATCCAACAAGGGGAAGATAGCTGCATGCCCAGTAAAGTTGGGGTGACATAGGGAAGGCATTTGCTTGTCAGTCACACCTGGGAAGAAAGATCCTTGGCCAGAATGGGCGTGACCACTGCAAGTGCACGAAAATTTGAGAATACATAATTTCCTAAACAAAGGAGTTCACTCTCTTGTGCTCTTGGCTTGCCCCTTGGATTTACCCAGGTTTCCTTGAATTCACCCATGTTTCCTCCACAGCCATGTACCCCTTCAGACCACATGCAATGGACTGATGGACTACAGTGGAGAACACAAACTATGCTAGTCTGATACTGGATTGACACTGCTCCCAATGTGGGAAGGAAACTCTGGACACTGGTTCTGATTTTAGCTCCGCTAAAGCACCAGTTAACACTTCTTCTGTGACTGGACTGAGGAAAATGGGACTTTGAAAACTCAGAGATTTGATTCCACAGTTATATAAATCACTCCGTCACCCATGCCAGTCTCAGAAAATTCTTTTCCTCACGAGGTATCACAAGAATTCCATTCCTACTAGCAACTTGGGGAACAAGGCCCTCTACTCTCAATTAACACTTAGAATAAAATTTATAGCTGATTGCATAGCTCCATGCAAAATTTAATAATTAAGAATAATCAACCACAATCAATTAATACAAATAAGAATGCCAACTCTCTTCCAAAGTCCTGATTCATACTTGTAATTGTTCATAATAAATACATAAGATTTATGTTCATTGAATTTCTTGGCTAACAAACAGACATAGAATTCAAATATATATACACTTGATTGCCAAAGAAAACAAAAACACTAACTTGAAAAGATATTTGCACCCCCACATTCACTGCATCATTATTTGCAATAGTCAAGAGATGAAAATAACCAAAGTGTCCACCTGCAGATGAATGGATACGAAAAATGCAGCAGATCTTTCTTTGATTTTTTTGATTGCAATGACATAACAATTTTTAGAGACTAAGAGACAGAGAAATGTGTGCTGTGCCAGCACAGCTGAGCAGGGGGCAGCGAAGGATTAAAGAAAAGACAGACAAAGAGAATATAGCTGGGGCCCAGTGGATCTCCTGTGCCTGGATGAGGCCACAGAGAAGGATCCAGTCGGGAAGCTGAGGTTTTATTTTATAGTCAGAGAAAAACAAGGTAGTGGTCAACATAGTTACAATGTTCTTGTGAGTTTCACTTGTTTTGGCAGCACTTGCTGCACCTCCCACAGCCCATTAGCTACCTAGGAAGGAACTATGGGGTGGCCATAAGGTCAAGCTTAATTATGCTAAGAGGGCTCTGCCCTCTAAACTGGGACTTATTTGTGGCTCTGCCACAGGTCAATCTGAGGCTTAACTCTAGAGCTGCTCCCTACAGAAATGGACACAAATAGAGAAAAATTTTAGGCACAATGAAACAGAGAATTCGAATAGTATTTATCCTCTAAACTTCAATACCAAATATATCTACATTTAGCCTGTCCTACTTTGATCCCCTGTGGGATTCTTCTGTGGTCTAAGCACCCCTGAGCCTCATAGTCTGTGTTATTCCCACCATGATTGGGCAGATGAAAAGTCATCACATCATAGCTGATTAGTTCCATCAGTTCACTGATTTAAAAAAAAAAAAAAGTGTTACATAGTTTTACTAGAGTATGAAAAGCCCCACTTGGGAATTTTCCCAAACTTCTCCTAAAATTGTTTTGTCTCCCGAATAAGGAAGAGACAATGAGCAATATTTGTTAAGCACCAGGCAATATGCTAACAGCTTCACATACCTCTGTTTCATTCATTACATTCATTCATCTCATTCATAATAATACTTTGAGATAGCTTCACTATGTCCACTGACAAATGAAAAGTTTGAGACTAAGAGAGTTTAAGTCAAATATGCACAAAGCCACACTACAACGACGAAGACAAAATTCAGTCTGAGATTTATATGGTCTGAAAAATTAGGCCCATTTTCCATTCCATGATTTCTCTCTGAAGATGTTTGCTCAACTCTAGACCAAATGCTTTTAAATGAGTTCACACACACAGTTAGCTGTCCTACTACTAAAGCACTCTAAGCAATAATGTTTTTAACCTTTCTTGAAAAACATCTTAAAACCCTTAGTGACAGGACCAAGTGTTTTCACTGACCTTCCAGTATGTGGCCCAAAAGTACATAAAATAAAAACTGAATCCTGTCAGAGACTTGACTTCTTTTTCATCCCTGTAAGTGCCCAAGTCCTATGACTATGGAATCTCTTGTGTTCAAAATGTCCCCTTAGACCTACCTAGATCTCTAGCACATAAAAGTTTGCGCATAAACCAGCAAGCAAAGATGTGTGTTTTAAATAAAAATCTGCATCTTTATTCTAACCATGAAACTATTTTTTTCAATGGCTTTATAAGAAAGGCATCATTGGAGTGCAAATAATCTAAAAGAAAAAATTTTCTTCTCCCTAAAACTAAAGTGCAAAGAATATGGTGAGTCGGGCAGTGAATTGTTAGTGATCATCTCAACTGCAGAAAACTCACCCACATCAATCAGCTATCAGAGCCAGGACCCTCAGAGAGAGCTGAGGTGAAATTACATGAGAAGTTATGAGGCTCAAGACACTGATGCTCTTCTTGGGAGGGAAATCACCTTTCATCTTCACCTGACCCCATGAAAAGAAGGGGTGGAATAAAACCTGGGAGATGACAATCTGAGGAATTGAGGTAGGCTTTTGGTGCAGTGGGAGTGAGAGCAAGATGTATTTTAAAAATGAAACATCTGCATAGATTCTGCCAAAGTTAAAATGAATGCCTCTTGTGCAGCGAGTGTTTCAGGAGCTCCTACATGCTCCTCATGGGGAAATGGTGCCTATACTATGATCTAGCATCAGAGCAGCTAGAGATAGCACAGACTTCAGAACAAGCTACACCTTCAGACCAGACGCACAGGTGATTTTTGAACATAAGACCTCTGTTCTTATGCTGGCTGAAGACTCATGAATTTAACAGAACTAGTGCTGGGAACTGAGAACCAGAGAAAAAAGGAATGGGGAATGTGCAGCATTCATTCAGTGACAACGTCTTGATATTCAGAGGAGAGTTTTTGATATTCTCAACTAAGGCACTGGGGTGGAAAATGAACATTGGCCTCTATTGCACACCATACACAAAAGTTAATTTAAGAAACTATAATGTTTTTAGAAGAAAATATAGAATATTTTGTGAAAAATGAATAATTTTCTCGAACATATTAGCAAAAATGAAAAACCATAAAAGCAGAAACCACAGATTCAAAATGAAGTGTGTCCTCTCCGTTGCATTGTCTATTACAAGTTCTCCTCTCTCCTTAAAGTCTTTTTTTTTGGGGGGGGGGGGGGACACATTCACACACGCACACGTGCGCGCGCGCGCACACACACACGTCTCTCTTCTCTCAATTCTCATTGCAGTTATTTGTTGGGAAGCACATGAGACTTGGTTGAAAAGTTTATAAGGAGGACATTCTGAGAAAAGGGAAGTGTGCTGAAGGCAGCCTGCCCGGTTTATCGGAATTCTGACAGGGGAGTGCTGAAGGCAGCGCCCCTAATTATTCCTTGACCTTTTCAAGCAAGTCTGTGCATGAGCAGACCCCCGATTTACTGGAATCCTTATGCTTAATCTTTGCGTGTCCTTGGTTAAAGGACACTGCAGACACATGTGCCCTCCCAAGATTACTTATCCTACTGATTTTATCTAAAAGATAAACTTACCTCAAACTGCTGCTACAATAAAGCCTAATGAGGCAGGCAATTGAGTCTGTCTAGTTCCTTTAGCCAGGCAGTCCCTTACCCTATAATCATTCATCTGTTGCTCAGGGTCTGCTGGTCAGCCCCAGCAGTTATTGTCTGAATTAATTTAACATTATCATACAATGTTATCATATTTATTATGCACAGTTATTTGCTGGCAGCCAGCAGTGATGTACTAGTAAATGTTTAGCAATTGGCCCGGCTACTGTGGCTCAGTGGTTGAGCATCAACCTATGAACCAGGAGGTAACGGTTAGATTCCCTGTTAGGCACATGCCTGGTTGCCAGATCTATCCCCAGCAGGGGGCATGCAGGAGGCAGCCAATCACTGATTCTCTCTCATCATTGATGTTTCAATCTCTCTCTCCCTCTCCCTTCTTCTCTGAAATCAATAAAAATATATTTTTTAAAAAAATGTTAGCAACCAGTTCCTTAGGGATACAAAGCCCTGACATGTAACATTTGCCAATTTCTGTGGTGTAAATACTCCAGCATGGCCTATTTCAAGCTACGGAAATGAAGTTACTAGATGCAAACTTGGGGATAGATCCCAAGAATTGGAGTGTGTGTGAGCCAGCACATACTAGTTTTAGCACATCCCTGGTTGCCTGTCTCCTCACTGAGTCTGTAAACCATCCCTGGTGATATAACTGAATATAATATAGTGCCTCACATTCCTCACTTGGTAAAAGTGGGTAAATACACATAAAAGAGTAACTTCCTTAGAGGAAAGTTGATTCTAAAGCTCTAGTTAATGTTTAAGAAATCAGAAGGGACATTTGCAGAGTATTTCTCTAATGTCCACATCATCTTCTTCTAGAAATAGTCTCCTTTTTCTGTTTGGAATCCATCCCTCCCTCATTTTCAGTCTACAGTCCTCAGGTTAAGCCCCTCACTCAACTCAAAAGTAGATTAGGTGGCCAAAACCAATCTGTGCATCATATTCTCAAAACACAGGACTGTCATGTAAGTCTGTGACAATAACAACAATCAGAAAGACTTTGCTGAAAATACTAAGACAAAATTAGGCATTTGTTTCCAGGGACTTGAGCCAAAGAGAATATAAGATCTGGAACGGCTGGCATCTCCATTTTGCCACCACTTGGAGCCTGTGAAGGATGCAAATCCAATACAGATAAAAACACTAAATAATGATGACAATGTTTGGGCCCTGCATTCAGAAATGCCAAAAGTAAAACTGCAGTCTGTAAGCCAGTAATTTTTATTTTCCTTAAACCAGTTTATATTGGGTGTTGGCTGACATACAGCAAACAAATTTTCAAAGTGATGTAGAAACATACACTGATGAATAAGCTCTCTGTATTATTAACACATTGGGAAATATTAGCAAAAATTTATAGCATTATACTTTTTTATAAAGCATCATTTGGCAGTTTCTTATAAAATTAAATGTATATTTGTTATACGTCCCAGTTGTGATAGGCACAATAATGTCCCCTCCAAAGAGGTCCACATCCAGATCCCCAGAACCTGTGAGTATGTTATCTGATCTGGCAAAGGGGACTTTGGAAGGAACTTGAAGCTGTGATTAAAGTTAAGGATATTGAGAGGAGAAGGTTATCCTGGATTATCCAGGTGGTCCCAATCTATATATAAAAAAGGCTAAGCGACCGGCTGACCAGCCAACGAGCCAGCTGGCCAGTAGGTATGATGCGTACTGAGCACCAGGGACAGACGCTCAATGAGGGAGCTGCTGAGTGACAGCAACTTTTCAGAGTGCCCTCTCGCACTCCGGGACCCCTTGGGGGATGTCAGACTGCTGGTTTTGGCCCAATCCCCACAGGCCAGGCCAAAGGACCCCACCTGCCGGAGGGACCCCTGTTCACTCTGCAGACACTGTTTGAGCACCGGCACCACCCCAAGTGCAGGCAGCCAGGGAGGGACCATGGGAGGTTGGATCCAGGGTGTGTCCAGCATGTCTTGCCCAGTCCCACCCCACCGGCCACCTTCTAATTAATTTCCTTTCAATGTGCACGAATCCATGCACTAGACCTCTAGTATAATTATAAGGAGGAGGTAGTTAGATGTCCAGAAACAGTGGTGATAGGAAGAGAAGGAAAATACTCCTAATTTACAAAAACCATCTGCAAAAGAGAGTATTGTAACTTTATTTATTATTCATCCATCAACTTATTCTCTAAAATAATAGCAGAAATATAAATACATATGAAATTAATAATATAAAAATTATAAGATTCATTTATTTATTTTTAAAGTTTGTTAAGCACCTCACATGTGCCATGCCAGGAGGGAAAAGAAATTTGGCATTCAGAGTCTAAAACAGCCGTGGGCAAACTACGGCCCGCGGGCGGATCCGGCCCGTTTGAAATGAATAAAACTAAAAAAAAAAGACCGTACCCTTTTATGTAATGATGTTTACTTTGAATTTATATTAGTTCACACAAACACTCCATCCATGCTTTTGTTCCGGCCCTCCGGTCCAGTTTAAGAACCCATTGTGGCCCTCGAGAAAAAAAGTTTGCCCACCCCTGGTCTAAAATCTAGTATAAAAAACTCACCATAGAAAAATAAACACATAAATAAATCTCTAAAGCTCTGAAAAATATAAAGCAAGAAAAAAGAGAAAGAGGGTAACTACTGAATGGGGATCAGAATATGCCACTCAAAAATATGCCACTTTTGCATAAAGTTCATTTTGAGTTAAAGGAAATTGAGAATCAAGAGATGCAGAAGCCTCCCTGAGCTCCCTTTATCTGACTAAAAGCAGAAACTTCTGAGAAATGAGGACTGCCATAAATCCCCTCTCCCGGGAAAGTTTTATGGCCATAAAGAAAATGGAAAGTTGGCACCAGCACAGAGATGGACCTGCATAAACAAACCTTACTAAAATGACTCTTATCTTCCCTTAGTTTGCCCCATATATTTACTTTTCCAAAGTTTGCCACCCTTGGAGGCCTAAAGCCCTTTTCCTTTGTCTTGTCACATCTTCGCAATTTATTTCTTTGTTAAAAATGGTATATAAGCTCTCAAGCCTGGATGCTTCTTTGGGTCTTCATTTCTTTTCTAAGAATGCCTTCATGCCAAGTAAAAAATTAACATCAATAAAGTTTGCATAGCTTTTCTCCTGTGAATCTGTTTTTCCTCAATCTAATTTGCATGGCCCAGCTAGAGAAATGAGGAAAGTAAAGTAAAAAATGTTTTTTCCCTCCCCTACCCTAGGGTAGGGAGAGACATGCTATTTTAGGTAAACTGGTCAAAGAATGCCTTTCTGAAGAAGCTTACAAAGTGAGAAAATGAACCTTGACTATGTTACGGCATTAACGGTGGTTACGCTTCTTATATGGTAGCCTGGGACTCACACAATGTTCCCAGAAGCCCAGGTAGAAGATTCTTAAGAACTAGCTTCAGAAAACACAAAATTCCACTTCCACCTCATTTTCGGGGGCAAGTAGACATAAGGCCATCCCAGACTGATTAGTCTCCACCTCTCAATGACAGGAGGAGCAAGAATTTGTAGCCACCCTGAATCCTCCAGAGTTGTGCAAAAGTTTCTAAGTAGGTTGGTACATCTTTCCCTAAAGAAATGGTCTATGTTAGGGTTCAGCAAACTATACCTAAACAAAATACAACCAGCTGTCCTAATCCACCCCACTGACTGTTTTTGTAAATAAAGTTATGTTGGAGCACAGAAATACCCAGTCATTTATATATTATTTGCTATGGCTGCTTTTATGCTTTAAGGCAGAGTTAAATAACCGCAGCAGACTTCATGGCCTTAAACATTAAAATGTGTACTATGTGACCCTTTGCCAAAAAAGCTTGCTAACTCCTGGTCTACAGGAAAGCAATGGAGCCACTTCTCAATCATTCTGCATAGAGCTCTAGCAATTTTATTTCCAATCTTGGCCACAGGTCCCTAGAAAGATTTAATAATGCTTTGAGTAAATCGAAGTTACAGAAGATTTTCAAAATGAAAACTGATATCCAAGCAGAAAGCATGTGACTCAGAAAGGATAAATATGTTGAAACCAATCACACCAAGCCTGAAGCTAATGAAATCAGAACTAAATCAGAACTGGGAGAAAGTTCTCTTCACACCACCCAGAGAACCAGGCAGCCAACCTACTACAATCTCCTCATAGGTTTTGATTTGTTGCTTAAAATTGAGGAAAGTATCTCAAACCTTAAAAAAAAATACAATGCATTTCTTCTACAGAAAGGACATTAAACCCATCAGAAAAGGTTGGGCTTTCACACTCCTAGCAACATTCCAAGAGAGGAAACTTAGGTACATTTTAAGGCATTTGCCAACTCTGAAACAATGCAACCATTGGCTAAACTAAAACCTTAACCACGGGAAGTGTTTGACCTGCCTCTTCCCCCACCCGGTAAATAATCCTCACTCAGATTCAACTTGTACCGCATATATTACACCACTCCCCAAAAGGGAGGTGTCTATTGACTTTAGGGTTCAAGTTAAATGCATTAGGGTAAGACTCACGGTTTAATCAGCCAAATAAGCAGTCTCTGGACTATGTCTTAGGAAAGGAAAGTGAAGGAAACAGTACAAACCTAACTTCTATAGCGTGGATTTTATAACAGGCTTGTAGGAGGGAATAGGGCAGAAAGCAATAATATTCTCATAGAACAAGTATGCCATTTCTCCAGAAGAAATCATTATTGATATTGGGAGTATTCTCTTGTATCTGCTCACTATTTGTGATTAAATTAGTGGGGAGGGGGAAGGGTGTCTAACTTCAGAATGTTGGACCACATTGGATGAATGTCATGAGTGACAATCACAAAGCATCTAGTCTCCCATCTGTAATGAGCTTCCTCCCACTGCATCCATTCTTACCAGCATCTTACAAAGATCAAGGACTAACCCAAAAACAACAACCTAATGAAAATTACTATTAACAATAAACATTGGGTATTGTTTTTAAAGTATGCAATAGATAAGAATAAAGATCCTATATAATAAAAGGCTAATATGCAAATAGACCGAACAGAGGAATGACTGGTCTCTATGATGTGCACTGACCACAGGGGGAGCGCCGCTCAGCCAGAAGCCGGGCTCACAGCTGGCGAGCACAGCAGCAGTGGCAGGAGCCTCTCCCGCCTCTGTGGCAGCGCTGAGAACCCTTCAGGGGATGTCTTCCTGCCAGCTTAAACCCGCTCCCATGAAGGCCCAAGCGAGCAGGAAGACATTCCCTGAGAGGTCCCAGACTGTGAGAGGGTTCAGGCCGGGCTGAGGGATCCCCCCCACCAGTGCATGAATGTCATGCACCGGGCCTCTAGTTATGTAATAAAGAAATATAAATGTAAAAGTAATTAACATGAACAAAAACAAGTAAAAAGGCCTTTAGAAACAATAAATATTTTAAAGTGTAAAATATAAATGTAAAACAAGGAAGAAAGCCTGTAAAAACAATATTTTAAAATGTAAAACATGAATATAAAAAGTGACTAACAAAAATTAAATATGTTTAATATAGCACAGATAATAAAATTAAAACTTCAAAGTAAGGATTATATAAATTCATAAAAATAAGCCTAGATTTTAAAGTAAGAAATTAAGGACAAAAAGGTTTTAAATTATAAAGTGAGCTATTAATACAAGTGATAAAGGGTTAAACAGGGAAATCTTTTAAAAAGAGAAACTAATATGAGTTAATAGGATAAAGTATTAAGGTAAAAATAGGATAAAGTATTAGCATAAAAATGAGAAGATAACAGGTACAATTTTCAGAAAATATAGAAAGATACTAGAGGCAGGAAACCTGAAAAGTTACCAAAGTCCTGAAATGTGCTTTAAAAAGCAGATGAAAGGCAATTAAAACAGCGTACACCAATCCGTTACCAATACTGAAACCCAGGACTATAATATAAAATTCTTTCTTGCAAATAAAAATAAACACCCACCTGGGAACACACAAGTTGAGGACTCCTCAATAGAATAGTAACATCAGCTTGCCCTGTGCAGAACTCCCCAGGGCCTGGGTGTATGCGAGGAAGACCAGATGAAATGTCCCTTCCTCCCACCTGTCACATCTGCCGAAGCCTCAGCTCAGCCCTCAAAGGTTCTGCATAGCCAGCAGCTTGACTTGCTACTGCACAGGAATGCATAAAGGTAAGCAGTAGGCTATGAGGCCAGGAATACAGAATAAGAAAGACTACAAATGGCTTTAAATGCCACTCTAGGTTGAGCAAATCTGGGTAGAGGAGGGGTGAGGAAAGTGGATGTCTGTGACTATTGTCACTTATGACTTTCTTCAAACAGGTTCCGACTCTTTCAACAAGTCTTCCAATCTCCAAGTAATTTTGATATTTACCCAAGTGTAGTACATAATGATTTATGTTCTTGAGACAACTGAGACTTTTCAATATCTAGGGGTCAGATTCTTAAACACAGGTGATACGAAAAATGCTCTGAATAGTAGCAGGTCAGAGTTACACAAACCTAGTAAAAGTTGCAGCCAAGTAAGCGTGACGCTGAAAATCTGTTGCTTTCACATGAAAATCAGCTATTTTAATGCTTTTTGCTACTGCCAAGAACCACCACATTAAGGGGAAGCTATGAATATACTAGTACGTGTCACTGGTGGCTTTTAAGTATCAAAATATCGCCAAAATAAACAGCAAGGGTCCTTTAAAATTCATTTTTCTCAGGGATCAAATGTATGCATTTCAAGCCATATCTGCCTCCTGCAAGCATGAAAAGAATAAAAATTAAGATGAGTCGGGCCTTTTCTCCTGAATTTCCATTGAGCACAGTGCTGTGAAAGCATGGCTAGCACACGTAAGAAATGATTCTGTTTGTACAGCACACTGAATAAACTGCAGGGGATTTAGAAGCCTCTGTGTAGATATGATGAAAAATATTCATTACATTTTCTTTATATAAAACAATTTGAAAATAAAAATAAAACACGGAGTTTCAAATGTAGCATTTGTGGTGGGCGGGGAATGCACCATTCCAATCCTTCTTCATGGACCAGGCTTATCCCTGCTGGAATTAGTTTCAGCTACCAGCTCCTTCAGGGATGGCCTCACCTTGCCCAAGGCTCCACTTGTCCCTGGGCAGCCCATATTTAATGACTAATCAAGGCAAGGACCAATCAAGGACCCAACCATACTGGCCCAACAGGGAACAACTCTGAGGGCCCCTGACCTCTCCAGAGCTGGAGGGGAAAGGGGGTGTTGGCTCAGACTTTAAACTAGTCACAATACAGTCTCCTCTGCCCAATCCTGCTTCTACCCCCTCCCTCTCCACAGCATCTGTTTCTGGGGAAGCAAACCTGTGACAGTGTTCAAAATTGATTTATTTGAAACTTCCAAACAATCTTCTAAAAAACGTTAAGATGCTTGAGTTTCATTCCCTTATTTCATCTTTTCTATCATATTTGCTTCAAATGGCTACTTATAATTTTATTAGACTTTAATAATGAGCTTTCAAATACTTGCTGACCCCATTCAAGAAAACTTTGTTCATACATGTAAATAAAATTTTTAAACATTTTATAACCATTCAAAAATGTGCAATCATTAAAAATATTTTTTAAGAGTATCTTTTTGCCCTGGCCAGTGTGGCTCAGTTGGTTGGAGTGTCATCCCATATACCTAAAAATTGTGAGTTCGATTGATGGTCAGGACACATATCTGGGCTATGGGCTCCATCCCTGTTTGGGGCACGTGTGGACGGCAACCAATAGATGTGTCTCTCTCTCTCTCCCTTCCCTTCTCTCTAAGATCAATAAGCATAATCCTCTGGTAAGGATTTTTTTTTTAATGTTTCTTTTCCTTTTCCTTCATTGCTGTATGTTGCAATCTTTTGTGAAATAGTTTGTACCCAAATAATTCTTCCTAACTGAAAATAATGACATGACGAAGCTCTTGCTTGTCATTGTTAGAGTTGTCATTGTGTCATTTGATTGGATGCTACTAAAAGTAAACAGCAACTGCATAAAGGTAACAGTTGTCTGATATGAAATCCAAGGTCAGGACTGCCCCTGATAGCTATACTAGTCAGAAGACCCCATCCCTGACCTGCAGTGCCCTCTTTAGGCTCATGGAACATGAACAAATCCCTTCAGCAAAATCTGATGTGGCACTTGAGGTAGTTACTCAATGATAAAGCCCCTTCTTGGCAGTGGTCAGAGTACCCCAGTAGAATAGCAAATGCCCAGTTTTGCACATAACCTTGGCTACCTGGGTTGACTACTGGATTTGTGATCAGATCTCACTCAGGCATCAGGCAGTCCCCTGCAAGCCCTGGATGAGGCTGCTTATGGCTAAGTTTACCAGAAAAAATATAGGGCACCCAGTTAAATTTGAATTTCAGACAAAGAATAATTTTTTCAGAGAAACTTGTTCCCAAATATTGTTTGGAACTTACTTATATTAAACATACATATTTGTTTGTTAACTAAAGTTCAAATTTAACTGAGTATCATGTATAATTATTTGCTAAATCTGGCAACCCTTCTTGAAGTCCTAAATGCTCTGGTCATCCTAGGCCCAACCCAGCCCGGGATGAGCTAAGGAGATCAATAGCTCTTTAAATACCTGTAACTTGTTTTCTCTTGTGTATCTTGGGAAATTGCATAACTGGATTTGATACTGTCAATTCCTCCTGTTTTTTGAAACACTTCTTTGCCTTCCTTGACATATCATATCTCCTTTCTTTTATTTCTAATATCTGACCAGTCTTTCTCTGTATACTCACTCTTTCCCCACTGTCTAAATCAGAGGTTAATTAACATCTTCTGCAAATGGTGGAGAGTAAATATTTTAGGCTTTAAGAGGCACACAGTGTTTTGTCACAACTACTGGACTCTGACCTTGTAGGGCAAATGTAGCCATTGACAATATGTAAATGAATGAGCATGGCTGTGTTCCAGTAAAACTTTATTTACACAAATAGGTGGTAAGCCAATTTGGCCCATGTGCTGCAATTTGCCAATCCCTGCTCTAAATGCAGATGTACCTAGATCTGTCCTTGTGTCTCTTCTCTCTCTGTTTGCCCCCTTGTCAACCTCATCCAATTATATGACAAACTTACCACTTGTAGATACCCAAATCTGCATCTAAAACCCTACCCTCTCTCCCAGTCTAGTCTTATATTCCAAACACATGCAAGACAACTCTTCCTGGATGTCCTATAAACATTTATAATTCCTCCTCGGTCCCAGCTTCCCTTCAAAGGCATCTCCTGGTCCTCCTTAACCCCTCGAGTGCCGGGGAGCACGACTGCGCTCCTCCTGTCTTTCACCAAAAGTGCCAGGAGCGCTATCAAAGCTTCGAAATGGCGTCCAGTTCTAAGTCTGTTTTTATTAGTGATGATGATATTGCTAAATATGTCAATGTAATAAAGGTTTCCTTAAGTTTTTGAATATGTAACTTCATTTACTTGCGATTCATAATTTTTTTTCCTAAACTGCTGTAAAATCAGCAAAAATGTGTTGGCAATTTTAGCATAGTTCCTAGGATATTGGTTGGCACTCAGAGGGTTAATGTGTTCTATTTCTGCCAATGAACTATTATTCCTATGGCTACCACAGCTCAAAACTGCCAAATTCAAAATGATAATTTGGTTTCTCTCTTCCAAAAGCTACTCAAATTCATCTAGTTGACAAGTTCTGTAGCTCCAAGACATTTACACCATACTTATGTCCTGAGAGATATAGAAAGCTTCTGTTCCTCTCACCCAGCCCATTGCAATATCATCCAAATGGCTCTAGACATCAGCATCTCCCTTTTCTAACCAAATTTCTCCAATACTATCAGATTGCCTTTCCTTAGAATGGCTCTGATTTTTCTCTTTCTTCCTCAAAACCTTGTGAAGCCTTTTAATGCTTTGGCATTGAAGTCCAGGTTCTTTAACCTGACATCAAAGATCCTCTGTGAGCCAGCCCTCCACTAGTGATTCAACTGTTTAATATTGTACAGCATTAACAGTAGCCAAAGGACTATTATGCGCAGTTCCCTAGCCACCAAAACACTTTCTTATCTTGTTAACTTTCCTATGCTTTGGTTTTTCTCTGCCCTTCCTAACCCATGGTCACACAATTCCAGCTCAAACGGGCCTTCTCCACAAAGCCATCCTAAACTTCCAGCTAGAAGAAATATTTTCATATTCAGAACTCCTAACCAAAGTTAGATTAACCCTTTCTTACAGCTATTATAGTCTTCTACCTTGCATTATCTTTAGTCCTGCCATGTCTCCCCTTGTATACTGTTAGAAACCTGGAAACAGATTCTTTGAATCTTCTTTCTTTTCCTCAAAGCATTCTGTGAAAAACCTTCCAAACTTCTTTATTTTAGGGATTTAGTACATTCTTGAATAAAAAATGGAAAATTAGTAATGTGCATGCCAAAAAAAAAAAAAAGACTACATGGCTGTAGTGTGTATGGAGAGAGAAACTCTAGATCAGTGATAAATTTAATTCATCCTTTTTGCCACTTTCCCCTCTTGTCTTGGTGGGGGAGGGAAGAAAGGCACAATATCAAAATTACTTTAAATTCTAATCAGTAACCTAAAATTCATTTATAAAAAAACACGAACTTATAATCTACGGGTGTGGAGAAGTGTTGTTTTATTTTGTTTGTCTATATCTTTGCTTTGGGTTTGTTTGCCTTGTTTTAATTGCCTTGAAGAATATAGTCTTCTTAATATTCTACAAAAAAAAAAAGGATTAAAGCTTTTTAAAATAGCTATCAATTATTATTTCTCCTGTACCAGGCACTGTCCTAAGGGGTTTATATGTTTATCTCCTGAAACCCTTTCAAGAATACTTCCTCCTATACAGATAATAAAACTGAGGCTCGACATGTTTCAAACAGTTATAAAGACTAGGAATTCAACCCTGGTCTAATTCAACAGCCTATATCTTTTTCTACCAAGACATACTGCCTTTCACATTGAAAATAACTATTAACCTGGAAGGACTTGAGACTGTTAGTAAATGTGTGATTTTATTGCATGTGTATTTAGAAATGAATAGCTGAGGCAGCGTAGCAGTCATGGGCAAGCCAGGAACTAGAAACCAAACCAGTTATTTTAACAGAGAGAATTTAATAAAGAATATTAATTAGGAGTGAAGTTGTAACTAGATAACTAAAAACGTAAGAAGAGAATCCTAGGGTATTAAAGAGGTGGTGACTGAAGGAAGCAGCCTGGGAGAGAAAAGAAACAGGTTGAAAGTATCAAAACTTGGAAGTTTAAAAGAAGGGCCTCATGGAGCTAACACTCAGATGCTGAAAAGGGAGAGGCCCTGTTTAGCTGGTGTTGAAAAAAAAATTGCAAATGAATTCAGTTACTTCTACAGGAAGGAACTGCTGCTGCCTGGGAGAAGAAACTTGCTGGGGAGGTGCTCATAGGAACAGGAAGCAGACAAGGAGCAAATCTCTTCTTCTTCTTCTTCTTCTTCCAGCCCCTCTAGTGCCCCCTATTGGCAGAGTCTGATATAGAAGCATCTGGCTAAACAACTATCATTTGCAGAGTCTCAGCCCCAGCAGCACAGATAGAGTATAGAAGTGTGAGGTTGGAAGTTATAGGCAATAACTTAAGAAATGGCACAGGAAGGAAAAATATAAATTTATTGAAGTGTGACACTTGTGGGCTTGAGAATGAAATCAAAGAGGCGAAGATAAGCAATATGGGACAGATCTCTCATCTACTAAAGAAATTGTAAAGACCTCTAGGTAGAGACCTGAAGGCAAGTGAAAAAAAAAACCAATGAGATAAATTTCTTGACTTTAAAAATCAAATAGCTTAAGAAAACACCACCAAGACAAATTACCTGTGATCTGAGGACAAAAAAGAAAAATTGTCATAATTGGTAAAGTGCTGTTAATTCAAACCCCAAGGAATGCTAAAATGCCATCATTTCACACTAGAGGTCACCCCCGGTAAGAAAATATAATTGTACCATCCTTTATTGTCCCCCTGTAGCTGTTACAATATTGGAGAGCTGCTCCTTATTGCAAAGAGATTGGATTTTTATGAGACTGACATGCTAAGCAGCTTGCTAGTCTAGTAAAAGACTGCATTAAACAGAATTCACTTTCTTACTTTAGTGAAAAGCAGATATATTGAATTGATAGTACAGGAGACAGTATCTGTTACATGCAATCACTGACCTATTTCTAAGGTATCAACTTTAATCAGAGGTAGGTCAGCACTGTTATCAAGAAACAATACATTGTATATAGCATACAGACTCATATTGGGTATTTTTTAATCAGGAAAAAATACTTCCTGATGTCAAAAGAAAGAAAGTTATTACATGAAATAACTGCACTAAATATTTTAACTAACTCATTAATTTGGGAGTTTATTGAATTAAAGGCATTTACAGCTTAGGAAATTAGAATGTCATTATCATTTGATGTCAAATTATAATGCTTCAAGGACATCTTACAGAAATGACATTTGTTAAGACTTTTAATGGTAGGGACTGTCTTTATGTACATAAATCCAATTTTTAAAATCATTTGAATGCACCAAACAGAAGCTGGTCATTCTTTAACAAGATCATATGTGGATATGATGTGCATCACTTTTACTGTATCTCCATGCCAGTGCTCCTTTGATATTTGTGCTCCCAGCCTTTACTAACCACTAAATTTTTTGGAAGGTTTTTTTAAATATATTTTTATTGATTTCAGAGAGGAAGAGAGAGGGAGAGATAGAAACATTAATGATGAGAATCATTGATCGGCTGACTCCTGGATGCCCCCTACTAGGGACCGAGCCTGGAACCCAGGCATGTGCCCTTGATTGGAATCGAACCTGGGACCTTTCAGTCCTCAGGCCGACACTCTATCCACTGAGCCAAACCAGCTACAGCCACTAACTTTCTTTTGTTATTTTTGTTTTGGTGTTGTCTGGTTACTATTCCCTACCGATATTCTGGTCTTGCTATGTCATTAATTAAAAATGTCTGCCTAGCTAGTTTGGCTCAGTGGATAGAGCATCAGCCTGGGGACTGAAGGGTCCCGGGTTCGATTCTGGTCAGGGCACATGCCTGGGTTGCAGGCTTGATCCCTAGTGGGGTGTGCAGGAGGCAGCCAATCAATGATTCTCTCTCATCATTGATGTTTCTCTCTCTCCCTCTCCCTTCCTCTCTGAAATCAATAAAAAAATGTATTTAGGGAGGGGGGTAAGAGATCAACCAAAGGACTTGTATGCATGCATATAAGCATAACCAATGGATATAAGACACTGGGGGGTAGGGGAGGCCAGGGGACTGTCAAGGGCAGAGGAAAAAAGGGACACATATGTAATACCCTTTGTAATATTGTAAGCAATAAGAAAAATTAATTAATTAATTAATTAATTAAAAAAAGGAAAAAGAAATGTCAGTCCCTGGTTTTTTTCTTCATACCTTACTCCAGTTGACATTCTTGGAGTCATCAATAACCATGTTGTTTAAATCCAAGGGTCCCAGTCTCCGTTTTTTGCCATGCATTTCTCCATAGCCCATTATATTTGCCACACAACTGATTCTACTTTTCAAGTTTATCAGGACTCCTCACCAAAGTCTACCATGTTTTCACATTTATTTGGTACTTATCTTTCTTCATCTTACTCAAATTCATGAACTTGCATATATTCCCATAATTTTAAATACCATCTGGGGAAGACTACCAGATTTATATCTCCATCACAGACCTCTTCATTAATATCTAAACTCTAAGTTGTAATTCTATGACTCGACATTTCCACTTCAATATATAAATCATTTTATTACTCTTAATATGGCTAAACAGAACTTTGATTTCCTTAACTTTATCCCAAACATGCACCTTAGGACACACCCCACTCTCGTATCTCTACCAACCACCTGGTGCTCAGGTACAATACTTAACATCATTTTGATTCATCATCTCCTTTCATCCCTCCTCACTTACACTTAATCCCTTAACAAGTTACATCAGATTCACCTCCAAAACAGATTTTAAATCCTCCCACTCATTTTTATATCTCCTGCATCAGACATTTCCAGTTGCAATCATAATAACCTGCATGATTGCTTTGGTCTCCTACCTGGTTGTTTTGCTTCCACACAAAAATCTGAACTCTCTTTTTAAAATATAGATCCCATCATAGAACCAAACACACCTTCAAAACACACACACACAACCAAGTCCTTGACACCACCTACAAAAAGAAGTATGATACAACCCAGTTCTCAGTTCCACCTTCCGGCCTTAGGACTGACCACTCTCTCCCTAGCTCATTTTACTCAGACCCAATTACTTTGCTTTTATTCCTCGAACTCACCAAACGTTCTCTGCCTCAAAGCCTCTGCCCTTATTATTGCCTCTTCAGGGAAGATGCTACTACATCTGTGTGGCTGGCTCTTTCCTCTCACAGCTCAAACTCCACCTTCACAGAGGCTCCTTCAGTCTGGAACGTACCACCCGGCTTTAGTTTCTTCATTGCACTGCTGATTGCTCTCCAAAACCCTCTTGCCATTTTTCTGTTGTAGTTGTTTACATGCTTCTTTCACTTGTCAGCTCTCTATAAGCCAAAGACCTCGTAGATCTTTTTCACCACTATATCTAGAGACTCTAGACTATCTAGAGCAGCGATCTTCAACCTTTTTCATCTCATGGTACACATAAACTAATTACTAAAATTCTGCCCCACACCAAAAAATATATTTTTGCTGATCTGACAAAAGAAGTAGGTATAATTTCGATTCATTTACAGTAGATGGCTGATGTTGGGTGGGCTGTCATATTTTTTTCTTTTTTACAATCTAAAGAAAAAGAGGTCGGTGCCCCTGACTAAATAGTCAGGTATTGCATGTTTTAAAAATTCTTGTGGCACACCAGTTGAAAATCGCTGCTCTAGAGCATAGCAGACACTAAGTAACTATGTGAGGAGGGAAGGAAGATGGGGGGGGGTGGAGAAGGAATGAATGAAAAAAGCAAAGAAGGGAAGGAGGGAGGAATTAAACCAGGTTCAGTGATTTTTCTCATAAAGATGATAATACAACTACTTTCACAGTTTCTTAAATATCTATCTTTCCAACTTCCCCAAAGAATTTTCATCTCTGCAAGTTTCTGTGTAACAAAGTCCAGAGCGCGGCTTAGCTCAGAGGCATGGCTCTGTTAAATAAAACTAATCTGACAGGATTAGACCACTGGGGTTTGGCCATTCACATTCTGGATGGCTGGAAATGATAATGTGCCAAACCTCCTTGGGTACTCAGTGAACCACACTCTCCACCATCTCCCTACACACTCCAGGCAATTACCCATCTGGTTTCACTGGCTCACCCGGTTGTATTTGAATGAGGTTTTTCAGCTGAAAGTGAATGGTGTGTGTCCGACCTGAAAGGCAGCCTCTGGCAGTTGTCACATCCCAGGCCTACTTTCATCTGTAGCCACTCTCTCCAGACAGGGGTCATAATCCTCCCCAAAAATAACAGTCAGAGACAGAGGAGGGAAAGGGAGACCTAAGGCAGGAGCCAGGAGACCCAGGTTCTAATCCCTGTCAGCCTCAAACTCACTATGTAACTTCATAAAATCCTTGCATTGCCCCAGGTTTATTTCCCCAGCTGAAAACTGCAGGGTTCATGCTAGGCAATCTCTAGGAATTTCTTCCAGCTCTCACATTCCAGACTTACAAACCACCAAGTGAGAAGCATTTGCTGGACTGCAAATTCTCCAGCCCAACAAGCCAATCTCCAACCTGGGATGAGTGGTCAGATAACTGTCATTTGGGGTTTTTATATTTACCTAGAACCTCATAATTATGAGGTTACCCTCACCACACCCCCTCGACATAGATGGAGACAAACACTAATTACCCTGCTTTGCTGGAGGAGAAAGGAAGGCACAGAATGACTGACTCACCCTCTGTTCACCAAAAGCAGCGGTCTGGCCGAGAAGAGAAATACACGAACTACTGAAGGGTGGACCTGAGCTCAGGACACCAGGCCACAGGCCTCTACTGGAGATACTGGTGTTTTGCTTTGCTTGTTTTTTATCCTGAAATAGATGGAAAACACTCATTATTGAATTCTTTTTTTCTGAACAATTCACTGCTGTCAGTGCTAATGCAATTGAATGAAAGAAAGTTGGTTCTATTTACTTCAACAAACAACCTAAGAAAACTGTGTGTGGGCAGGCAGTAAGGAAAACAAGGAGAGCTCGGACTCTGAAGTAAGAGACATCGTCCTTGTTTTGTGAGCAAATATTTTTCCAGGTATTAAGAAAGCACAAAAGTGAAAATATGTATATATTCAATTTCACTCATAGCTCTGCAAGATGCATATTCTCCAAGCCATAGTTTTTTTCATCTGTAAAACATAACTGATAGGATTGCCCACAATATTCTTACAAGGATGATATTGATAAGTTACTTCCATTCAGTTCCCTAATTAATTAGCACATTTCCCTCTTTATCATCCCCGCTAAGACAAGCAAAATAGGGTGCTTCCTACCCAAACACTATATACCCATCTACACCCAAAGCCTCCTGCCATTCACCATCATCATCAATGCAAGACCACAGGCTACTAAAGCAGGTGGCCAGTTGTCCATGAGGTTAAGGGATCACCAGTTCTAGCTTTGCTAATGATATGCTGTATCATAAAGAATGAATAACTGACCCTGTATCTCCACCTATAACAGTGGGGCTAACAGAATTGTCTCAGGGAATATTCTGAGCACAATTAAGAGTCTGTGAAACTCTTTTAAAGCATTAGATATGAAATCTAGACTACCATTATATTACACCCAAACGTCTCTACTCTTCTGAATTGCCACTTGCCCAGCTGCTGGCCAATGTCATTCCACCAGCAGGGTCACCTATAGAAGCCAGAGGATAAGAACAAAAAGATCCAAAATAAGGAAGGAAGTACACCAGTAAGGCAAATTTCATCTCAGTTTATTTCTTTTTCTTACCTACCAGAGATTGAGAGAGTAACGTTTTCCCTATAAGGCTTCTCCCTATCAGAGGTGGGGAACGTCTGGCCTGCAAAATCATTTGGTCTGGCCCTGCCAGGGCATTAGGGGTGAGTTAATTAAATGTCTGACCAAATATAGCAGGCTCATTTTTAAGTTGATAATTTTGTATGGCCCATGAATGATTATAATGGCCCTTGGTAGAAAAAAAGATTCCCCATTCCTGCACATGGTGAAAAACAAGGGATTTAAAGCAGGATAACAAACAAGAAAGAAATTTACATTGAGGTGGTCTGTGTGTCCGTCTCTCGATGTAGAAGGAGCCCTGGACGCTAAGCTGTGCAACCTGTGTTCAGGTCTGCCTCCACTACAATGGGCTACATGACAATTTGTAGGAGAATGAACTCTCTGAGACTCAGTTTCCCTACCTCTATGTAATGAGTATGGTAAGAATAAATTGTCCCCAAAATGCTTACCAGTCCTAAAGTTTTATGACTCTTGGAATAAGATACATAGAAGCTGATGCACAATATCTATACATGCCTTATATTCACCGTGTTGAGGGCCTATGGGTCCATGACTTCATCACTACTTTTATGGCCTCTAACATACTATTGTTCATTTTTTCTTTGAAACAGGAAAAAATTTTATCTCCAAGAAATAAATATAAATGTAGGTAGGAACTATGTATTCCAACACATCTATATTATTAACCAGTTTCCCCAGGTATTCTAGATTTATTTTAAAAATCTAAAGACACATTTTGGAAAACTCTGGTCGAGGCATGCATACACCAAGCTATTAACCGGGAAGAAGGAAAAAACAACAACAGGAAAAGGCACTTTTAATATTTGCTTCATTTATTTGTATTCCTAGAAACATGTAAGGTATTTGTAAACCAACAAACATGTATCTGTCTACTAATTTTGCAATATATAAAGAAACCTATAACAAAAAATGCCAACTAATGGTGATTATTTTCAAACTGTATTGAAAACTTCTTTAAACTACAGATTCCTGGGCCATCCTCCTTACCTACTAAATCAGAACTCTCAGAAGAAGTACAAACGGCCCAGACACAGGTGTATTTGCAAAGCCCCTAAGGTGCTGCTGCTGACTCTCCAGGTTTGGAAAGGAAACCCTGCACAGCCAAGTCTAGCAAGTATGGCAGTCCTTCCCCTCAGTGCCCAGCAGAAGTAATCTCTCTTCTCACTTGTGAACATCTGTGATAATCATCACTGAGAGCCAGCTTGTTTGTTAATGGGGGGAAGAAATGCTATTTACCTAGTTTTCAAGCCAAGGGAGAGCTTAATTAATGTCAGAGCCGATATGATTTCCTCCTCTCTCCTTGCCCTAGGAAGTCACAGGGATGAGGAGAGGATTTTTAATTAATATTTGAAAAGCATCCTGAGATCCCTGGACAAGAGGCACTGGAGAAGGGCACAACGTGTTTATTGTTGTTATTAATAGTGGTCGTATTAGTAGAAATAATGAAGTTCTCAAAAGTGTTTTTTTTTTTCTTTTACAAATCAATAACATCAATCAACAGTGTGCTTCTATGGCAAGAATTTTTGGAGAGAATTAAGAAAAAAAGATATAAGAAAAAATTTTAAACGCTTTTTCCTATTTTTTTTTTTTTTTTACCCATTAGAACTGGATAATATTTTGAGGTTCTAGCATAATAACTATAAAAAGTTCCTCTTACACTTTTCCAAGGTACATTAAAATACAGCTATTAATTTTTATGTAACCAGGGAAAGATTCTGGACATAGTTATGAAAAAAAGAACTCAGGGCTGGGAAACAGAATTTCTGAATTTGGGGCTTCTCATTTGCTGTTTACTGACTTACATTTACTAATTCTTTAACTCAGGGCAAATCACATTATCTAAGTTTCTTTATTGGTAAAACTTGGAGTTATTGAATAATGTTCCACCTTACAGATTAATGAAGATGAACAGAAAAGACAAATGTGGGAAATTTTATGTATTTGGGTTGTTATACAGATATTATTTATGATGATGATGATAATGCTAATAATGATGATGAAAATGAGTCCACCAAAAACTCAAATTGCAGTATGGCAGAAATGAATATACATTACGGTGGATTTGTAAAATTTTATTTTATGTAATGAAATTGTTCTATAAGGCTTACCATAAGAAAAAGCTATAGGAAGTTTAGAAAGTTAAAGAGTTTTTAAAGCTCACAATAAAAAGCAGCTGGCCTCTGCCCATCCCTTCCAACCCAATCCTTGTCCTCAGAGTTGCTCCTTTTAGATTCTTTAGTTGTTGTTTTTTATATATTATCCGTTTATGGACAATTAACATGATTAAACTCTTATATCTTGCTCTGTACAAACTTTAGGCATTATTTATTTCTTATTATGAAAGACATTAAATTTGTTATACTATCACTTCCACTTACTCCCCTCCTTTCTACAGGTATAATTAGATTTACTTTTGCTGAAATTAAAATTTACTATTTACATTTTTACTGTTGCCTAGATAGTTTATTGCTGAACCAACTAGTTTACTAATATTACATTGCTTTTCTTATACAACTCTGTTTTTTGCCTAGAGTTATTAGTTGTCTAAAAATTTATTTAGATATCTATCTACTTTATACTGTGATATTTCCACACCATCAAATGCATCAGATCATATAGCATTTTTCCCTAGAAATGCCCTTCCTATAAAATCATATCTTCCTACTATAATTGAACAATACCATGCCAGAGGCAATGAAAATAGTAATAAATACTTGGGTCTACGGGCCCCTAATACTGTGAGTATAAGGCATGTGTGCAATTCTATGCATCAGCCTCTATCTATGTTGTTCCAGGATTCATAGGACTGAACACTTACATATAGCCAACAAGTACATGAAAAGATGCTCAACATCACTAATCATCAAGAAAGTGAGAATCAAAACCAAGAGATATTGCCTCACATCTGTTAGAATGTTATTAAAAAGACAAGAAGTAACAAATGCTGGAAATAATGAAGAATAAATAAAACCCTAATGCACTGTTGGTGGGACTGTGAGTTGGTACAGTCACTAGGGAAAACAAGGTAGAAGTTGATCAAAAAATTAAAAATAGAATCACCATATGGTCCGGCAACCCTACTTCCAATATATTTCCTAATAGAAAAAAACCACAATCTTAAAGAGACATCTGTATTCCCATATTCATTACAGCATTATTCACTGTAACCATACCCGTAGTTCACAATGTTTCATGCAACATTATTCACAAGAATGGAAACAACCTAAGTGTCCATCAATGGATAAATGGATTTTAAAGTCAGCCATAAAACAGAAAGAAATCTTGCCATTAGCAACAACACAGATGGACCTTGTTGGCATAATGCTAAGTAAAATAAGTTAAAGAAAGACTAATCTACACTAATAAAAGACAAAGATGCTAATTGACCATACCTTTACTATGCCCTAAGCCACGCCCACCAGCCAATCAGAGTGAATATATACAAATTAACCCAACCAAGATGGCGGCCGGCAGCCACAGAGCTGGAGCAAGCAGGAGGCTTGGTTGCCCGGGCAATGGAGGAAGCCAAGCTTCCCGCCAGCCCTGATCTGGCTGTGGGCTCTGCTAAAGGCAACAAAGTTTCAATTATAGAGGATAAACAAATCCCAGATACCTGCTTCCAGCCAGCCTCCACTGGGAGCTTGGGTGGCTAGGGATTGTGGCCAGCCTGCAAACAGCCATCAGCCCCTCACCCAGGCTGGCCAGGCACCCCAGCAGGGACCCCCACCCTGAAGGGGCTGTGGCCAGCCTGCAAACAGCCATCAGCCCCTCACCCAGGCTGGCCAGGCACCCTAGCAGGACCACCCACCCTGAAGGGGCTGTGGCCAGCCTGCAAACAGCCATCAGCCCCTCACCCAGGCTGGCCAGGCACCCTAGCAGGACCACCCACCCTGAAGGGGCTGTGGCCAGCCTGCAAATGGCCCTCAGCCCCTCACCTAGGATGGCCAGGCACCCCAGTGGGGACTCCCATACAGAAGGGGCTGTGGCCAGCCTGCAAACAGCCATCAGCTCCTCACCCAGGCTGGCCAGGCACTCCTATATAATAAAAGAATAATATGCAAATTGACCCTAACAGCAGAACAACTGGGAATGACTGGTCACTATGACACAAATGACCACCAGGGGGCAGATGCTCAATGCAGGAGCTGTCCCCTGGTGGTCAGTGAGCTCCCACAGGGGAGCTCTGCTCAGCCACAAGCCAGGCTGATAGCTGCCAGTACAGCGGTGGTGGTGGGAACCTCTCCCGCCTCCACAGCAGCGCTAAGGATGTCCAACTGCAGCTTAGGCCTGCTCCCCGCTGGCAAGTGGACATCCCCCAAGGGCTCCCGGGCTGCCAGAGGGATGTCTGACTGCCAGCTTAGGCCCGATCCCCCAGGGAGTGGGCCTAAGCCAGCAGGTGGTCATACCCCGAGGGGTCCCAGACTGCGAGAGGGCACAGGCTGGGCTGAGGGATGCCCTACCCGAGTGCACAAATTTTTGTGCACTGAGCCTCTAGTACTGTATAAATTTTAAAAAGCTGAATTTTAAAAACAGAGAATAACATGGTAAAAACAGAGAGTGGTTAGCAGGGCCTAGGAGTTGGTAAAAATGGAGAGAAGTTGGTCAAAGTGTATAGACTTTCAGTTATAAGGTAAGTAACTTCTGGGGAGTCTAATGTAAAGAATGGTAGTTATAATTAGTGATACTGTGTTATATACTTAAAGTTGCTAACTCAGAGGGTCTTAAATGTTCTCACAACAAAAGAAAATGATAATTATGTGAGGTTATGGATGTTTAATTAACTGTATTGTAGTAATCATTTCACGATATAGACACCTATCAAATTATGATTTATTATGCCTTAAACTTATACAATCCTATATGTTCATTATATCTCAATAATAAAGCTAGCGAAATTTTTATTATGAACCTACAGTGATCAAGACAATGTGGTACTCACATAAGGATATATATATACACACACACACATACACACACATATCCTATATAATAAAAGGGTAATATGCAAATTGACCCTAACAGCAGAACTACTGGGAATGACTGGTCACTATGACACACATTGACCACCAGGGGGCAGACACTCAATGCAGGAGCTGCCCCCTGGTGGTCAGTGAGCTCCCACAGGGGAGCTCTGCTCAGCCACAAGCCAGGCTGATGGCTGCCAGTACAGCGGTGGTGGTGGGAACCCCTCCCACCTCCACAGAGGCGCTAAGGATGTCCAACTGCAGCTTAGGCCTGCTCCCTGCTGGCAAGTGGACATCCCCCAAGGGCTCCCGGGCTGCCAGAGGGATGTCTGACTGCCAGCTTAGGCCCAATCCCCCAAGGAGCAAGCCTAAGCCAGCAGGTGGACACCCCCCAAGGGGTCCCAGACTGCGAGAGGGCACAGGCCGGGCAGAGGGACCCCCCCAAGTGCACAAATTTTTGTGCACTGGGCCTCTCGTGTAAACACACACACACACACACACACACACACACACTAAGTGGCCAGATTATTATGACCACCTGACATTTGTAGGCAAATTAGCCATACACTGCATCATATGGGATATGGAAGCCAAAGGCCTGTTCGAACACCTTTGCTGTCTGCAGTTAACAAGATAAAACGTCTCCAATTCGCACAGGAACTACAAGGATTGGACAGTCAAGCATTGGAAAAAAGTCATGTGGTCCAATGAATCACGTTTCCAGTTGCACCATGCAGATGGCAGAGTGAGAATTTGGTGGAAACAGCATGAAAGCATGCACCCCACATGCATGAGTACAACCCTTCAAGCTGGCGGGGGCAGTGTTATGGTTTGGGGCATGTTTTCCCGGCATGATGTGGGCCCTTTAATTCATGTGGAACAACATCTGAATAGCACAACATACCTAAGTATCGTTGCTGATCAAGTTCATCCTATCATGTTGATGGCGTATCCCAATGGAGATGGCTTCTTCCAACAAGACAATGTGCCATGCCACGGTGCTCGTATTGTGCAGGAGTGGTTTCAAAAACATGAGGGAGACTTTACCTTGCTTAGGTGGCCCCCACAATCACCATTTCTCAGTCCAATTGAGCATATGTGAGATGAAGTTAAAAGAGCCATCAGGCAGCTTGTTCCACACCGTCAAATCTCACAGAACTGGACAGTGCTATTCATCAGGCATGGTGTCAGATTTCTCGCGTCACCTTTCAACATCTCGTGGAGTCAATGCCAAGAAGAATCATCGCAGTATTGAAGGCAAAAGGTGGTCCAACAAATTACTGATGAGGTGATCATAATAATCTGGCCACTCACGTTCAAATATATCCCATGTTCAAAGGCTGTTAAATCACGTCATTTACCCATATCTTCAGAAAAAAATCACTTCTGTTGTGGTAAACAACCTGCTTTCCTATTTATAATGGTCTGGCCCTCTAGCAACTTCAGTGCGAAATTATAGCTAATTTGCCTACAAATGTCAGGTGGTCATAATAATCTGGCCACTCAGTATACACACACACACACACACACACACACACACACACACACACACATATTAGAGGCCCAGTGCACAAAATCCATGCCAGGTAGGGTCCCTCAGCCTGGACGGTGATCAGGGCAAATCGGGGCCCTCAGGCTGCCGGCCAGAGCCTTCCTTCTCTAGCTGCTGGCCGGGGCCTTCCTTCGTTCTGCGCCACCCCCTGGTGGTCAGTGCACATCATAGCGAGCGATGGAACTCATGGTCTCCCAGTTGAACTCCTGCGGGGACCCTTTGTGCATATATATATATATATATATATATATATATATATAGAGAGAGAGAGAGAGAGAGAGAGAGAGAGAGAGAGAAGAATTTAGATTCCAGACTAATTCTTTACATTATAGCATTATAGTCAATTGATATTTGGCAAGGCTCACAGGTCAATACAATGGTGTGGTTGAGAGGAATAGTGCTGAAATAACTGAATATTCGCCTGCAAAGGAATGAAGTTGGACCTTTACCTCAGACAATATATAAATATTAACTTAAAATGGATCATAGACCTAACTGTAAGAGCTAAAACCATAAATTCTTAGACAAAAACTTCAAAGTAAATATCTCTAATCTTGGATTTGTCAATGGTTTTATTGGATATGACACCAAAAGCACAAGAAATAAAAGAAAAGCAGACAAATTGTACTTTACCAAAATTAAAACCTTTTGTGCTTCAAAGCAGACTATCGAGGAAATGAAAAGAAAATCCACATATAGAAAATATATAGAAATCTTGTAACTGATAAATGTCTTGTATGCAGAATACATAAAGAATTCCTATAAATCAACCATTAAAAGACAACCCTAGCAAAAGATCTGAATAGACATCTCCCTAAGGAAGATATTCCTTCAAGGAATGCTCAACATCGTTAGTTTTCATGGAAATATACATCAAAACCACAAGATACCTCTTTATATCCACTATCATTACTAAAATAAAAAAGACAAACAATGACAAGTGTCGTTAATGATGTAGAGAAGCTAGAACCTTCATATCTTGTTGTTTGTGGAACTGTAAAATAATGCAACCACTTTGGAAAAGAGTTTGGCGGTTCTTCAAAAAGTGAAATTAAACATAGTGTTTCCATGTGACCCAGCAAATCTATTCCTAGACACATATCTAAGTGAACTGAAAACACACAAAAAAAGTAGACAAATTCTAATAGTAACATTATTCATAATAATTAAAAATAAAATAAATCATATTTATATAGGTAATATTATCCAGCCATAAAAAGAAATAACATATTGATATATACTATCAGTATTTCAATGATGAACACTAGACATATTATGTGAAGTTAAAGAAGTGAGTCACAAAAGGCTATGTATGTATGATTCCATTTTTACTAAAAGTCCAGAGTAGGCAAATCCATAGAGAAACAGATTAGTAATTGATAGTATCTTGAAGAAGAAGAAAATGAGAAGTTACTACTAATGGAGTTTCTTTTGTGGCTGATGAAAATGTTCTGGAATGGGACAGTGGTGTTGCATGACTCTGTGAATACCTAAAAGACCAGTTAATTAAATACTTTAAAAGAATCTTACATAGCTACAACATATGTCAATTTTTTTTTCAGAGATTATGGGAAGATAGCAATATGCTGTTGTCAGTGAAATAGAGAATTATTCTGTAATAAAAATTAGTTTTTTAAAACCACATACATTTCCATTATTAAGATGATCATAACAAACATCTTTTTTTAACATACAACACTACTGATGCTGAATAAGTTTGTCTTATTAAATTATAATTTCTTTCATTTATATTACCTAGATATCTTCAGGGAACATTTTTATTGATTTATTTTTAATTTTGTAAAATATGATTTTACTATTTTCAGAGAGAGGAAGAGAGAAGGAGAGAGAGAAACATCAATGATGAGAGAAAATCATCAACCAGCTGCCCCTATGGGGGATCGAACCCACAACCTGGGCATATGCCCTCACTAGAAATCAAACCATGATATCCTGGTTCATAGGTCAATGCTCAACCACTAAGCAACACCTGACAGGAACATTTTTTTTTAATTTTCATCTTTAGCTTACCCTTATTAATTGCCTCAGTAAGTATATGTGTCTGTAAGTGGGCATACTATCACAGGACAAAAAAGGAGAAATTCACTTTTATAGTGTCACTAAAACTTGACATTTTCACCATTTTTCAGATATTTACTGAAATAAATTTTGGGGTTTGTTTTTGGGTTGTATGGAAATGTCAATCTGATTTTTAAAACAAAATGTAATTCTTAGGCACAGAGCTCAGAGATTTTCCTTCTCTAAATGCCCAGGGCACAGTCTGTGTTTGGATAATTTCCTGCAAGTATAATACATTCTAACTCACACTTTCATCAATAACGCCTTTTCATCTTGATTATTATCTGAATTACAAAACCAAATCTAAGCATATGAACTCTCGCTCAAAACCCTTGATAATGAGTTTAGACTCAATACATACTGACAGAGAGAAGAAAAGGATAGAAATTTGAGGCACTTTCACAACTGCGATCAGCATTCCTAAAGCTAAATTACAAAAGGGAAACTAACTTTACCATTGAAAGTAATAAGGAGAAATATTACCATAGTCATCAAATGGTTATCATGCTCAAATGTTAGCCCATTGAATGGTATCCAATATGCACTGAGAATCTTGAGAGTTTTGGCTCCTCTAGTTCTTCAAAACAATGACATCATCTCACAAGAGGCAGAAAGGAAATGCCACCCATAGAATTATAGTCTTTATTTAATATCCTAAAGCTAACTCAATATTACTGTGATCATTTTGTTGCAGCTACTAGTAATAACATGCATTTTTACCATGCTGTGTTCAAAGCACTTACATTTATTTAATTTTATTATCACAGTCATCATCTAAAGTCAGAAGAGATTAAGTATTAGTATAATTTTTAAGACAAATAACCGAGTTTTACAAATTTAACCTCTTGGCTTGGCAACCTAGTTTTCAAAGGCTTCTATTTCCTTTTTCAAGCCATTTCTTTGCAAAATATCACAAACACATTTGAAATACAAATCAGTGATGTAGCATACATGATTTAACCTATTCCTTAATAAGGACTCACATATTTTTTCCAATTAGCTCCTTAGAGCAATGTATAATGCTTTTTATAATTAACTAGAGGCCCGGTTTATGAAATTTGTGCATGGGGGGAGAGGGGGCCCCCTCAGCCCAACCTGCACCCTCTCCAATCCGGGACCCCTTGGGGGATGTCCGGCAGTCGGACATCCCTCTCGCAATCCGGGACCACTGGCTCCTAATCGCTCACCTGCCTGCCTGCCTGCCTGCCTGCCTGATCGCCCCTAGCCACTCTGCCTGCCTGCCTGATCACCCCTAACTGCTCTCCCCTGCCTGACTGATTGCCCCTAACCACTCTGCCTGCCTGCCTGATGCCCCTGCTTGCCTGCCTGACTGGCCAACCACTCTGCCTGCCTGCCTGCCTGATCACCCCTAACCACCTCTGCCTCAGCCCCCACTGCGGCGGCTTTGTCTGGAATCTGAAAGGATGTCCGGAAGGACATCTGGAAGGTCATTTGGCTGTCTGGTCTAATTAGCACATTACACTTTTATTATTATAGAAGGTATTTATATAAGAATGCAACAAAAGTTTAAGTCCAGTTTACATAAAACATGCATGGCTATAAAGACTTAATACCTGACCTCTCAAGAAGTTAAAAAAAAAGTCAGCCACCAACTACTGAAAGCACCATTTTCAACTGTCTTTAAACCTATATCCTAGATAACACTTTTTTGTGAGGCATTTTATACCAAAGATTATTTGTGCATTTCCTCATGAAAATGGGTGTAAGATGTGACAAAATGTGGCTGATGTCACATTTAATAAATTCATTGAGAAATTATTCTAAAAATTTGGGAGAATAAGAATGAAAGGGTGCTATATCAAGTCTCCTTTTGGGATAAATTTTGCTAATGGACTAGATAACCATTATTATGCAAAGCATGTTTTTTGCATTTATTATTATTCAGTAAATAACTGTTATTGATCTCTAACCATGTTTCAGATGTATTTGTGGCACTAGGGATATAGTTCTAAACAAGCTCACATTACAGTAGGTAGAAATAGAAAATAAACAAGAATGAAAGTGAAAAACATAATGGGGTGTGGAAGACAGAACAAAAATAGAGCAACCCAAAACGAGTCTTTTAATAAAAATTCCAAAAAAAGTGAAGAAATGTTAAGAAAGCCAGAAAACAAAAATTAGAACATGAATGCACTTAAAATGTAATTAATTTTAATGAAAAATATGATACAGATAAAAATAAGTGCACTTACAATGATCAACAGGAAATATAAAGTATAAATATCATCAAAAAGAAATAAAGTAAAACAAGAAAAATTGAAATAAAATTAAAAATCATGAAATGGAATTCATACTAGACTTAACATCTATAAAAATTATATGCCTTTTCTCCTGTTAATCTATCATTTATCAGTTAATTTGCAGGCCCCCGCTGAACCTGAGAATAGAGGAAAGCACTTTTTCCCCTACATCACTCACAAGAAAATAAATTACTTAAAAAAAAAACATTTTTACGCCGAAACCGGTTTGGCTCAGTGGATAGAGCGTCGGCTTGCGGACTGAAAGGTCCCAGGTTCGATTCCGGTCAAGGGCATGTACCTGGGTTGCGGGCACATCCCCAGTAGGAGATGTGCAGGAGGCAGCTGATCGATGTTTCTCTCTCATCGATGTTTCTAACTCTCTATCTCTCTCCCTTCCTCTCTGTAAAAAATCAATAAAATATATTTAAAAAAAACCACAAAAACATTTTTACTTATATTTACCAAGATTTAAAAATAAAAATAAACTTTGAAAACACACAGGAATACTGAAAAATTGGAAGCAGGTAGGCCCCTGCTTTGGGGGTATGAATAACCTCAATAAAACAATTGGGCTGTCTCTCTTAATATTAAAAATGAACACACTCATTTTTCCCCCAATGCTACTCCTAGAAAAAAAAAACAACTTGTTCATATTGAAATTAATCATTTATAAGAATATTCACTGAAGTATTGTTTATAATAGGAAAATGTTCATTAGGGACAAACTAAATAAATAATGTAAAATCTCATACAATGAAAAAGGATGCAATCATTTTTAAAAGTCATTAAGTTCAAAACTGGTAAGGAGTGATTCTTAGGATCCATTTTAAGTGAAAAATGTCAAGTTCCCACATAAGGAAAAAAGAAATATATATACATGTGCTCATATACATATAGGCATAGCCATCTCCTGGAAGGGTCCACTAGAACTAGTAGTGTAAAAATGGTTGCTGTCATTAAGGACGCTAAGTACCTGAGAAATATGGGGGCATATTTTGAATTTTGAGTCATATTTATGAAGTCTCTATTTGGAAAATAAAATTTAGAATATATCATATGCAATCTGTATTGTAAGTCTGTGGGTTTTTTGAAATGTATTTTGCTGCAGAGCCATGTTTTAGTGAATACAGTGTGAATTGTCACCTCTTGTCAATGTCTTCTCTAGTACATTATCTTTCCTTCCTGTTGCAATCATCATATGGTGTATGCTGCGGCAGCATGCAGAAAGTAGGACTTGTACTCACCTATATTCATGTCTGATCTGCCCCCTTTCAATCATAACTTCCTGGAGGTCATTCCTAGCGCCTTATTCATCTCTGTATTACCAGCATTCATCAAAGTGCCAACACACAGGAATTTGTTGAAGTGACACATCCCTCACCTTCACATTTTGCATTGGAAGGAGCACTCCCGGGAGGGGGCGCGGCGGTGCTGCAGACAGGAACATATGGATGGCACAGCCCAGTTAGGCATAGGTTGCCCATCTACCCAGAAGCGCTCTGACTGCCTTGTACCCTTGGTTACAGTGACTGGTCACTTGACTATTCAGCTGCCCTTATTATTGTAATCCCTCAGATGGCCATCTGCTCTGCTCATGTGGGAGAGCTGGCCCCTGGGAGAAGTACTCAGCTGCCCTGCATCTTCAAATTAGGTCAATTACACCACTGCCCCTTAATTGCTCATGACGGGTTGGCTACTGTGTATGAACCATCAGTAATTTCCAGTTCATTGTGGCTAAAGATTTTGGACTAATGAAGGTTCCAATCTGTCCTCCGGGGTCCCTGACACCACTCAGCTTGCACATGTTGCACAGCATGCTGGGTTCCATTTCACACCCTATCAGCTCCTGAATTTCAAGCAAACTGCAAGTTAAAATAAAACCATACCACAAAAGATAAGGCAAGGAAAGTGTCATGTAAGGACAGTGATTCATTTTCAATGAAAAGGAACAGGGAGGGCCTAATTCTGACAATAGCCCTAATCGGTCCTTTGAGCAGCAGCCCACAGCCATCCCTAAGCACAGGTCGCTAATGCTGTTTCATCTGAGGGAGGACCAGCCCCACAGGTCATTGGCACGGACACTTACTCGGTCAAATTTAGGGGCTTCTGAACAATTGCAGAAAAGTGAAATTATCTAAAACTTCTCATTATGAAACTCTAGTGTTCATTTCGCATCTTGCCCTGGTATAAATGAATAATCTCCTTCAAAACTTGCTACACTGTGAAGAGTTGGGTTCCTTTTGTCCAATGGTAAACAAAGAAAAAGTTGATGGAAATATCTCAGGAAGCACATTTGAAAAGGCTGGATTTATAACAACAACAAAACCAAACTCTTTCTAGCTCTGAGTGATACTAAGAAATTTAAACCTTAAAGCTACCCAACTTCTTTCTCTCCGCCCCATCTCCATACGATTATATAAAATCAGAATTAATTGCATGTTGGAATAAATTCTCAATGTCAAGGATTCATTGATACCCTATTTGATGAAGTTACTAATATAGAATGGATGTCCTTTCAACTTCTCAGTTTTCAGACAACTGTACCTTGGAGTTTAGTCATATATGCTGCTTCCAATATGGTATGGCATTAAATAAGCCAAAAAGCCAGCCTTTGGTTGTCAACTCACAATACTGAAGCTAACTATTTCAAATCCAACATTCTTTCTTAGCATTTTGGATTTTAAAATGTTTGAAAAATTTCAAGGAATTTTCCACCTAAAAGGGAACTTCAAGGCCACTTTGCCAAATATGCTGCCTTTAAAACTAAGCAATCCAAATAGGTTAGATGTGTTTCTAAGTCAGGTGACTAAACAGTGATGATTACAGATCTAGCAACAAATCTCCTGGGGGAGTACTGTGAGCCTCATGGAGCTTCCACTTGAGTAAGAGATTCTCCCCACAAAGAGTTTTCTAGTATTTCCATTACCAAATGAAATTGTGTCAATTGAATTAAAATAGTCAAAATTAGTTTCTTCTTTCCTTTTCTTCTAAATGTCACTTAGAGTCTATCTCTATAATAATAAAAGTATAATATGCTAATTAGACCAGATAGCCAAACGTCCTTCCCGACGTCCTTCTGGATGACCTTCTGGACGAAGCTGGGGATGCGAGGGCCGAGTCCCTTGCATGAAATTTCGTGCATCGGGCCTCTAGTTAGAATATAATAACTTTGTAAAATATTTCATGCAAAGGAATTTTGAATTTCATTTAAAACCCACTTCCCAAGTGTTAACACGCAAAATGCAGTCTAGAGTAAAAACATGCTTTGCAGAAAATTCAGGTGATATGTACAGAATTACTGGCTTATAAAAACTAAATGTCCCCTTGAGGTGAGAATACATTTACAGTAAATTATCCTCTGCAGAAAGGAAGTTATTACATCCTGATGGATATTCAGAAAGAAGAGCTTACAACCTTTCCTGGTGACCCGTCTTTATAATACTGTGATGTAGAAGTCAGAAGATCGAGTTTTAATCAAAGCTATGGTTACGCCTTACTGGAGGTATGACCCAGAACAAAGAATTTTTCCAGTCGCATTTGTAAATGAAGACAGGTCCTCCCAACTCTGCCTCACTGATTTCTGTAGTCCAGTTGCCTTTACTCCTTCATTTTTTTATGCTTTTAGCACTTTTAAACAGACAGTATATACATGTCCAAGAAAGTAAACAAATAGAGGTTATAGGTTGTGACACTAAAGTAATGAATGGATCATGTATAGTTTTATGTTGTTTATAAAAAATCATCACAGTAGCTACATTCAAAAAAAGCATTCTCCCCTTTTAAGTGATTATCTTAAGAGGCTATATGGCCTCAAGTAAGTTTATGTGGCACACAAAAAACTTCATTACTTTAAAACCTCCTTTAATTTTTTTAACAGGAGTGATTTTGCCCACATTACTCAATGTATTTGTCAGACTGGCCACAGTAACTTAATATTGTTCCTCCAAATCAGAATACTATCGAAGGATGAAGGTGTATCATCACTGGAGATGCATCAAATAATTGCCTAATGTTTGAAAAATAACATGCTTTAAAAATCAGTTTCTGGAATAGAATAGACGATACATTTCAAGAACTCTAGGGTATGCCTGAAACCATAGATAGTAAAGTTTAATTTATAAATTAGGCAATGTAAGAGATTAACAACAATAACTAATAATAAAATAGGATAAATATAAGAATATCCTATATAATAAAAGGCTAATATGCAAATTAACCAAACGGCAGAATGACTGGTTGCTATGACATGCACTGACCACCAGGGGGCAGACACTCAACACAGGAGCTGCCCCCTGGTGGTCAGTGCACTCCCACAGGGGGAGCCCCACTCAGCCAGAAGCCGGGCTCATGGCTGGCAAGCGCAGCGGCGGTGGTGGGAGCCTCTCCCGCCTCCACAGCAGCACTAAGGATGTCCAACTGGTGTCAGTGGGACATTCCCCAAGGGCTCCCAGACGGTGAGAGGACGCAGGTCTGACTGAGGGACACCGCCTGCCCCCCCCCCCCCCAGTGCATGAATTTTATGCACCGGGCCTCTAGTACTGTAATAAGAGTTGTGTGAATGTGGTCTCACTCTCTCTGAAAATATTGTATGGTACTCACATTTTCACATTAGTGACTTCTCTTTAGCATATCTTAATTGACAATAACACTACTCTTGTGCTTTGTGGCCTTATTAAGTAAAATAGGGGTTACTTGAACACAAACACTGCGACACCATCACAGTCAGCCTGATATACTAGTATGAGATGGCTCCGAAGTAACAGGTGGGGAGCATCTATGGCATGAAGATGCTGAGGGACAATCCACCTCTCGTGTGAGATTTCATCATGCTACTCAGAACAGTATCCAATTTAAAACTTATGAACTGTTTATGTCTGGAATAGATCTAGAGACATAGAAATATGGAACAGACAGTCAAATCTCAGAGGAAAGGCATAAGTGGATGGGTGGGTGAGTGGGAAGAGATCAACCAAAGAACTTATATGCATATATGCATAACCCATGGACACAGACAATAGGGTGGTGAAGGCCGAGGGCAGGGGGTGGGGGCAGGCTAGAAGGAGTCAATGGGGAGGTAAAGGGGGCATATATAATACTTTCAAAAATAAAGATTTTGTTTCAAAACTTATGAATTGCTTATATCTGGAATTTCCCATTTAATCTTTTCAGACTGGACTGTAGTTGACCACAGATAACTAAAACTACAGAAAACAAAATGTGGATAAGTGGAGGCAACTGTATTAGTAAAATAATAAAAATGCCTTTGGGTTTTTAAAGAGAAAATAAACTTCATGTACTTACATTTTAAAATGGCACCTAGCAGATCTTGACATAGCTTTCTCTGAGTTAAATGCTAAAATATTGTTATAGAAAAAGGGACTACTTAAAACAAAATTAAATGTTAAGGTAGACAAACTATTGCCAGATTTTGGAAGAAAATTCAAAGAACATTGTTGCCAGAGGAATTTGAGAGAAATCTAACTAGGCTCAGGCTCAGAAAAAACATAGCCCCCCACCCACCCCACCCCGCCCACGCCAAAAAAAAGAAAAAACATAGCCCACCTTAAAGAAAAAAGTAGATACTTTTTATACCTCCATGTTGTCTAACCCTTGATTTAAAAATGAAGGGACTAAATGAAAGACTAAGTAGTCATCTATACAACTTTATTTTTTTAAATTTATCTTTACTGTTGAAAGTATTATAGATATCCCCTCCCCAGCCCCATAAACCCCCTCTACCTTGCTTCCATCCCCACCCCAGGCCTTCCCTGCACTATTGTCTGTCCATGGGCTATGCATATATGCATATTTCATTATGAAAACTTTCACATTCTTTTGGGAGTGATGAAAATGCCCTGGAATTAGACAGTAGTAACTGTTGTACAATACTGTAAATGTACTTAATGCCACTGAATTATGCTCTCTAGTAAGTTTTATGTTATTTTACCACAATAGTATAAATTAATTAATAATTTCACATAACGCCAAAACCGGTTTGGCTCAGTGGATAGAGCGTTGGCCTGCAGACTGAAAGGTCCCAGGTTCGATTCCGGTCAAGGGCATGTACCTTGGTTGCGGGCACATCCCCAGTGGGGCGTGTGCAGGAGGCAGCTGGTCGATGTTTCTCTCTCATCGATGTTTCTGACTCTCTATCTCTCTCCTTTCCTCTCTGTAAAAACTCAATAAAATATATTTTTTAAAAAATAATAATTTCACATAAAAAGAGTAAAATAAACTCCCATAGACCCATAACCCATCTTCAACAATTATTAACCCACAGCCAATCTTACTTCACTTCTATCCTATTCCCTCTATCCTACACTGAATTATTTTAAAAGAAACAATCCCAGGCAGCAGATCATTTCATCCATAGTTATTTCAGTATGTTTCTCTAAAGATTAATAACACTTGCTGATAATAGAACACATCTAAAGTTAACAATAACAGTTCCTTAATAGCATCAAATATTCAATCAGTGGCCAAATTTCCTCAGCTGTCTCACAAGGTTTCTTGATTTGAAATAGGATTCAAATAAGGTCACATTGCATTTCTTTTCTATTGTCTCTTCTTTCACTTTCAATCTTTGCAAAGATATCCCTGCTTTAAAATTTTTTCTTTAATTCTTTTCATAATGTAATCATTGAAGAAAATGAATCATTTGTCCTGCAAGGCTCTTTACATTCTGAATTTTGCTGATTACATCTTTATGGTATTATGGAGTTTCCACACCCCCTATTTCCTGAAAGCCAGTAATTAGATCTAGAGGCTTGAGTAGATTTAAGTAGGGTGTTTTTAGTAAGAATACTTCAGCCCTAGCCAGTTTGGCTCAGTGGATAGGGTGTAGGCCTGCGAACTGAAAGGTCCGGTCAAGGGCACATGCCCCAGTGAGGGCTTGCAAGAGGCAGCCAATCAATGATTCTCTCTCTTCCTCTTCCTTCCTCTCTGAACTCTCTCTCTCTCTCTCTCTCTCTCTCTCTCTATATATATATATATATATATATATATATATATATATATATATATATATATACACACACACACACACACATAGATACATATGTGTATATATATATATATATATATATATGTAAAAAAGAAGCATACTTCAAAGTTGTACCGTAGAATCCCATAATGAGATATCTCATACTTGGTTATCTCTTCTTTCATCATGCTAAAATTGATCAGTGGGTTTAGATGTTAGTCACAGCCACCCTTAAAGCATTTCCTATAAGCTCTTTACGTAATAGTCTTAGCAGCCATTGATACTATTGCCCATATCCATTAGTTCCTTAGGGGTTACAAAATGGCATCTTTTAATTCTGTCTTGTTTTTTCTTTGATTATCTATCATCTATAATAATAAAAGCATAATATGCTAATTAGACCAGACAGCCAAACGACCTTCCGGACATCGTTCTGGACGACCTTCCGGACGAAGCCGGGGCTTCGAGGGCCAAGCCCCTTGCACAAATTTTGTGTACCGGGTCTCTAGTGCATATATGAAAAAGACTACTTCATCAATTCCACTGAGGTGGAGAAACTGGAAAGATGGGAGAAATGCTTGATTTTGAGGCAGCAAGAGTGCTGTCCCCAAAATCTCCAAGCAGACTTATCTAACAGTACAAATGAGTCAGCCCTTAAGAATTCCCAAAATGTGTAAGAGGGGATGAGTCTTGGGGCAGAGAGGTGTGTATTGGGAGGAGGGAGGATGAGCAACTTAAGTTCCTGCTCAAATGGGGACCTACATTTTCATGCTATGTAAGTAATTACTGTTAAAATGACCCAATTAATATCCATAGGCTCATGAGGCATGGGAAAATTCAACTTATATTGTATTTTAGTATAATATCAAATTAATGAGATAGAGAAAAATTATGTTAAAGTAGGACAATTAGAAAAGTATTTGGAGTTTAAAAAGTGGTATCATCCTTAACTCAAATGTTATACCAAAGAACACCAGGTGAATTACAATTAAATATAAGAAATGAAACTAAGAAGGATGAAACTTTTGGTTAATATTTGTCTGACTTTGTATTAATATTTCTAATAATAACAACAAGGAAAAAAACTACACTGGGAAAAACTTGATATAGTTGATTTCACATAAATTTAAATAGGTTTGTCAACTCTAACATAAAAGATAAATGACAACCGGGGGGCGAAATGACAAACAATAAGCTCAATATGTAAGCTTTTACTGGCTAGTCAATAAGCAAGTGTTGAACATTAATAGTAAAATAGAATATGTGCATAAGTCATTCAAAATGAAGAAACATACAAATTAAAATAGAATGTAATTCTGTTTTTCCTTAAAAACTGACACCAATTTTTTGTCTAATGTTAAAACTTACTATTGGAATTGGTACAGAAAAAAGAAAACCTATACTCTGCAGTATAATTTTTTAAGAAGAGCAATTTGGTGTCGTGAATAAAATCTTTAAAATACTCTTACCTTTTGAGTCAAAATATCCCTTACTGTAAGTTTAAAATTTCTTTTAAAGACAAACACATACAGCCCTAGCTGGTTTGGCTAAGTGGATAGAGCGTCGGCCTGCAGACTGAAAGGTCCCGGGTTCGATTCTGGTCAAGGGCACATACTTTGATTGCAGGCTCCTCCTGGCCAGGGCTGAACCCTGGTTGGGGGAGTGCAGGAGGCAACCAATCCATGTGTCTCTCTCACAACGATATTTCTGTCTTCTCCCTTCCACTCTCTCTAAAAATCAATGGGAAAATATCCTCAGATGAGGATTAAAAAATAAAAATAAATACAGACAGACATATACATTAAGCTTTGTGTATAAAGTTGCGCCCATTAGGGTTAGAAAATTTGTAAAAATTTAAATAGTGTACAGCCATGAAATGAAAAATTATATAGCTAATAAAAATGTTTCCAAAAATGTTTTAAATGTGAAAATCCTTCACTGTATAATAAAGAGGAATAAAATAAGTTTCAAAATTATTTATATAGTCTAAATCTAATTCATTTATATATGCATGTTTATATACACACAAGTAGACATAAATGTATTTTATAGATGCATATGCATGTCTACATATATATAAATATATATTTATATGTGTGTGTATGTCTGAGTGACTGGAGTGCTAACAGTGTTGAGTTTAAGGACTTTTTTCCTTCTTTATAAATTTAATTTTACTTATGTATTTCCCAATGAAACATAATTTTATAATTTAAAATAAAGAAAGCTTAATATTATTTTTAAAAAGAAATTTGTTTGATTCACTCAGCTGCTCCATCTAGGTACTTTCATTTCATCACCATCAATTTTACAAACATTTTTTATTATGTGCCAAGCACTGTCAATTCTGGGATCCATAGGGAAAAGGCCCTGACAATTATACAATATTGAATAAGATGCTGACCCTGACCTTCAGGAAACATACTCTGGTAGAAAAGCAGATCTTTACAAAACTAAGTGTGGTGTCTGTACTCAGATACTCTAATAAAAGTATAAACTATGAGCAAACAGCTATTACATTACCTGAATTCTTTTTTGTTTCAGTGTTAAGTTCTGATTAGAGCAAGTATATGCTTTCAAGGACAACTATCTGTGTTGTATAGATTCCCTAGCAAAAGAAAAGTATAGACAGAATGCAAAAGACTCAATGTTGTTAGTACTTCACATAAACATTGTCATTCATTGTACTTAAAGACAGAACTATCAATCCCATTTTTGTTGTTTTATGGCTCTGGTTTCCTCTCAAGTCATCTCTACCTTCTTAGTGCAAAAGGTGGCAATAGTTCAAGATTTTCCCATTAAACATGAGAAATGGTCATCAGCCATGCTTGTCCCTCTCGGCCTCTCTGCCCTGTTCCACATCAGCTCGCACCAGGTCCCAATCCAATCCAACCCTGGAGGTTTTGCTTCACATGTTATGTGGGCAGAGTTAATGGAGCTATCCCTTGCTCTTGTCTGAGAACGAGGAATGATGGATCGCTATCTGGTAAATGTATTAAACTTCAGTCCAAGAGAGTTGCTCCTTTGCATATGAGAGAGAGAGAGAGAGAGAGAGAGAGAGAGAGAGAGAGAGAGAGAGAGAGATCGATCTCCATTCACCTCCTGCATTCTAAGAAGATACTTCCCTTCTCATGCTGGTCACCAACATAACTCACAAGTTACCCGGTGTCAACCCCCATATTCAGAAAATTTATTTAACACAGTGCATCCATTCATTCATTCTACAAACACTTATTGAGAACCCTTTAAGTGGCAACACTCTGTGCTAGAGGCTGGAGATACAAAATAAATAAAACATAGTGCTGGTACTTGTGAACTTATGATATAGTAGAAGAGGGAGAGAGACAGACATTAAAACAAATCATTGAAATGAAGCATGATATGTTTTCATAAATAAAATATATCGAGTAACAATTATAAACCTCTTTTACTGAGAACTTTCTCTATAGTTACTCTGATAAATACCTCATATGCATTAAAATCAATTCTTACAACAGTTATCCCTGTGATATAGAGATACTCTGCTGACCCTGTTCTAAATAATTCTGACAATATTTTTCTGCCTATGTGCTAAAAATACTAGGACCAAGTAAAAGGAAGTACTTTTGTTCCATGAAATATTTGTTCCTGAAAGATAAGACTATGAGCCAATTAAAATAGCCTACTTACCAAGACTAACTCACTCATCAGGGATTGCCACCTCCAATATCAGAGACACTGCCCAATCCCAACGAATTCTGTGCCTTGAATCACTCACCTTATAATCACACAGCTCAGGCCCTAAAACACCATATATATCCTCCCCTCATGTATTCATTTTCTAACACTCCCAGAAGTCATCCAATTGGTCTTCTCCCTTACTTCAGAAGACCTAACAAGCTTAGTTTTGCTTGATCAACAGGTTTTTCTAGGATCTGTTGAGAGATCAACGATCAGCAATTGATATTATAGTCATCATTTCACATTTGTATCAGGATTTATGTGAGTCTAACCTAAACCTAATGTTTCTGTTCATGTTCCCATTTATGGTGGATTAAAAGAAGTGATATTGGGAAGTGCATGAAGGAAGAGCACAGTGGAGGTGTTATTTGAGCCAAGTTTTAAAAGACGAAGTATTCAACTAATTTCCAAGCAAGGAAACATTATTTGTGTGCAAAGAGACAGAGGTATGAATTTGTAAGATAGATGAAAATAACTTAAAATCATATAAAACAGCTAGAACCAAGACTATATGCGGGGTGGTCTGCCAGGAAACAAAGCTAGAAACATGGGTGGGGCCTGACCACAAAGGGTCCTGTTGTCTTCCCAAGAGTTTTAATTTTATCGTGTATGCAATGAGAAAACACAAAATGATTTTTTAACCAGGGAGTGACATAATTAGTATTATATTTTTATAAAGTTTATTCTGGCTTCATGGTGGAAAACTGATCCAGAAGACATAAAACCAGAAACAATGAGAGTGTTTGGGAAGCTACTTTGATAACCTAGAAGAGATTCCAGTGACCTGGGTGATGTCAATAGCAGAGGGATAAAAAAGATGGGACGTATGAAAGAAACAAAAGCAATAGGATTTGAGTGTCAATGAGATGTTGTTAGTAAGGGTAAAAGAAGAGCTTAGTCAGTGGTCAGCAAACTGTGGCTCGGCAAACCACGGCTCGCGAGCCACATGCGGCTCTTCGGCCTCTTGAGTGTGGCTCTTCCACAAAATACCGGCTCTTCCACAAAATACCAAGTTTTGCGCATGGGCCACGAAGTTTCAATCGCACTGTACGTGCACGCCCGCATGTGGTATTTTGTGGAAGAGTCACACTCAAGGGGCCAAAGAGCTGCATGTGGCTCTCAAGCCGTGGTTTACGAACCACAGGCTTAGGTTAATGGATACAAAATCACACCGTTTCAAAGATAAAAAATTTGAGAAAATCTTTTTGGAAAAATAAAAAGATACATTCAGGTTTAGACACAATTTTAGACATACTGAGTTCTAAATATCCAAGGAATACCTGGACGAGAAGTTAGATGATGTTGGGATCTCTGAGAGACCCAATAAATAGCACCCCTTCTTCCCTGAGCAAATGAAGAAATAAAGTAGTGGTATAAGACTAATGAGAGACTTAAATATCATGTTTTCTACCAACAGAGGCCAAGAAGGGAGATGCGATTTTAGATTTGTTATCCAAATTAGCGTGCACACAAAAAGATGGACACACCAACCCTGCCATTGGCCCTGGGGCCCATGAGTCAGGCAAAAGCTGAGAAAGGGCAGTCACAATTAAAGTGGTATCACCAAAGCCAGAGCAGGGAAGAACGCAGAAGGAAGGAAGCTGCAGTGTCAAATACTGTGTAGGTTAAGCAAGAGGAGGCCTGGAAAAATACAATGGAATTGGAAATTCAGGACATGGCAATCTGAGAGCAGGGGACTAAGGATTGAAAAGTCAGGTAATCTTCTAAGCTACAAGGCTATGAAGGTATTGAACAACCCTGGGCCTCACTCAGAGGAGCGATAATCTATAATAATAAAAGGGTTACATGCTAATTAGACTGGGCATCCTTCTGGATGTCATTCCAAACGAGCTGGGGCCAGAGCGAAGCCTGGGTCCTGGGTGCTGGCAGGCGGCTGGAGGGAAGCTGCCCAGGTCCCGGGTGCCAGAGGGAAGCTGGTGCCAGCAGCCAGGGGAAGGAATGCCTATTCTTGCACAAATTTTCGTGCATCAGGCCTCTAGGAGAATATATGGTCCAATCAAGGCAAGGATCTTGCTTTTTATACCCTTCTCTTATATATTACATCCTCCCAAGATAGGAAAGTTGGAAGAAACTTATAACCAGCTGTCCTTTCCTTATTGAGTGGGTAATATGAGATGATTATAAGGTTTGGTGCCAAGCTACTTCTAAAGGTCTAAGAATTTGCAAGTGTAATAGCAAATTACACTACTATAAAAAAAAGTCCCCAGAAGTGCATCTGAAAAAGACAGAGCAATGCAACCTCCTATGAGAAAGATGCAATTTAGGGAAGGTGATACTCATGACAGTCTCTTTGCTCTAAGACAGGTGCCTTCTCCTTGCTGCTTTGGAAAAATGTCTTTAGCCTGACATTTAAGTACCACCCTCATGAGACTCTGGTCTACTTCCCCGCTGCATCCCTTCATCCATTCTACTTTCTAGCCTATGATTCAGCAAACTATGGTCGATGGGCCAAAATGAACTTCCACTTGTTTCTGTAAATAAAGTTTTATTGGGAACACAGCCACATCCATTCATTTAGGTATTGTCTACGAGTACTGCAACATAGATCAGGTGTCTTGCAAAGCCCAAATATTTGCTATGTGTCCCTTTACAGAAAAAGTTTGCATGTGATCTAGCAAACATTACTTTATACTTTTACTAAAGGCCCAGTGCATGAAATTCATGCATGGGGGGGGGAATCCCCTCAGCCTGGCCTGAACCCTCTCCAATCCAGGACCCCTCGGGGGATGTCCAGCAGTTGGACATCCCTCTCGCAATCTGGGACTGCTGGCTCCTAACCACTCACCTGCCTTCCTGCCTGATTGTCCCTAACCACTCTGCCTTCCTGCCTGATCACCCCTAACTGCTCTCCTCTGCTGACCTGATCACCCCTAACTGCTCTCCCCTGCCGGCCTGATCGCCCTTAACCACCTCTGCCTAGGCCCCAGCCACCGTGGCTTTGTCCAGAAGGATAACTGGAAGATGTCCAGTTGACCCGGTCAAATTAGCATATTACCGTTTTATTAGTATAGATTAGTCAGCTCAGACAGCCATAACAAAATATCAAAAATTTGTGTGGCTTAAACAAAAGAAATGTATTTTCTCACAGTTCTGGAGGCTGAAATTTTGGGTCAGGATACCAGCATAGCATCATCCCATACACCAGAAAGTGGTGGATCAATTACCAGTCAGGGCACATGCCCAGGTTGCAGATTCAATACCCAGTCTAGTGAGTGCAGAAAGCAGTGGAACAATGTTTCTCTCTCTCTCCCTTCTTCTCTCTGAAATCAATTAAAATGAATGATAAATAATGTTCTCTAAGTATGGTTTTAACAAGAAAGACATTAGTGATCTATGAAGTGAAAAACTCATTATAACACATATATACAGCATGATCCCATTTAAAAAAAATATTTATTGATTTCAGAGGAAGGGAGAAGCATAGATAGAAACATCAATGATGAGAATCATTGATCAGCTGCCTCCTGCATGTCCCTACTGAGGATCAAGCCCAAAATTTGACCAAGAATCATATTGTGACCTCCTCGTTCATAGATAGATGCTCAACCACTGAGCCCCACCAGCTGGGCCCCATTTTTATCAATACCAGGCACATGAGGTATATTGGCAAGATCTCACTCCTAGACAAAAGTCTGAAATTGCCCAAACTTCTTTGCAGCTAGGTTTCTGGATATGAATTCATTTCTGCTGATTAGATGTGCTTGCACAATATTTTGAAGGCAGGAGTGGGGCAGAGGCATCTTCCCACAGTTTGGGCTGTTTGCTGCTGGTGATCATGTTTGCAGAAATGTGGAGGTTTTCTGTAGCGGAACCCAGGCTGTGCACAGGCAGTTGTGGCAGAGGCAGTGCCCAGTGACCTGTTTTGTGGGAGCTGGAGGGCACTTGCGGGGGCAGCAGTTTCCTGATCCCGGGGTCACAGCTGTGCCAGAGTGTCCTAGAATTCAGTTGTGGCTGAGGGGCCAGCTCCTCCCACTGGCCAGGGAGCCTTTCCTGGGAGCCCAGCCTAATAGCCACTCCTCCAGCTTTCCGATGATTTCCTAAGCACCAATTCTCTGTGCTAAATTCTTTCCTGCCTAAAATAGCAAAGATCTAAGAACATTTTGGATCCTCTACTTTCAACAAAAACAATGCTTCACAGGGTCAGATCTGAGAAATGGGTGGGGTGTTGCAGAAGGCTTCCTTCTTTGAGTCTCAGCTTCTCTTCTGTAGAACCAAGACCAAAGATTATCTGCTCATAGTTACTGAAGACAGTGGCAGCTGTGTTTCCTGAAGATGGCCACAAGATTTCCTATCCCTCCTGTGGCTTTGCCACTTTCTGCCATGTCCTCTCTCTTGAAGTGGGGCTGACCTCTGAATGCCAAGGCCAAGGCCAAAAAGGCACAGGGCTGCAGCTCCACCCACCCTGCCAGGGTTTCCAGCTCTGGCCCCGCCCATGCTGCTTGGGGCTCTGTTTGGAGCAGGGCATTGCCCTCCTGGCTCGCTTCCCCTCCCATCGGCAGCACAGCACCTTGCTGCACATCATGGCCCACCTGCTGGTGATGCTGGGTCCAGCGGATGGGGTAAGAGCCCACGTTGGCCTCATACCTCCTGGCTCCTGTGTGCCACTGACCCCTATGCCCCACAGCCCATATTCCTGCTGCTGTTCCGACCAGAGCCAGATGCCCAGGTGCTGTGTGCGGCCCGTGGGCACTGCTGTGGCCACCAGGAAAGCCTCCCCACCCCATCCCCGACTCCAGCGCCCTGATCCCAGGTCCACTTCCACCAAAGGAGAGCTTTGCCTGTGCAGCTGCCCGAGGCTGAGACCAGGCAACTCCAAGGTCCCCGGACCCCAAATTTCTGCCGGCCAAGGCCGTTCGCTGGCTGGCCCCACCCTGATCGGGGTGTTGGGGGCAATTGGCCCAGCTCAGGCCAGTTCACTGGCCACAGTGGGTGTCATAGTGACCGGTCGTTATGGTTGTGACAGCATTATGGTCTCTAGCTTTTTATATATATAGATTTCCTCCTTTTTAATCTTTGCTTATTCTGGTCACTTTGTGGAATGCCTTTCAAATGCTATATATCCCTCAGGAGCTAGTTTCTTGTGATGCCATTTCTTCCATAGATCAATCAAGATGAGTTCCCTGAGGCTCCTCCCTGGAAGACTTTACTGCTGTTTCTGAATTCCCACAATATCTAAAGTGCCTGGCATATATTGGGGGACCAATTAGTAATTGTTAAAAGAATATAGGAAGGGGTCTGTTTTAGGGTGTTGTCCATTCTTTCATTTTAGATATGTACGCATCTCTAGCCCTTCTGTCTTGAGGGTAAATCAGTCTGATATGTCTTAAAGCATTTATCGTGATACCTTAAACACTATTGTGTGATGAGCATTTATTGAATGAAGGGCTCAGAAGCAGGAAGACAGGTAAAGCATGAATTAGTCAGTTAGTAGAAAGAATGTGTTATTATTATTATCTATCTATATAAAAGGCTAATATGCAAATTGTCCACTCAGGAGTTCAACCAGGAGATCGGGAGTTCGATGCTCACTATGACATGCACTGACTACCAGGGGGCGGCACGGAACATGGAGGGCGTCAGCGACGCAGCACTGGCGGCGGGCAGCAATATAGGCTCGCTGGCCCCGATGGGCCCCAATGAGAGTGGGACCACGATGGGATGGTGGAGGTGAGCAGGCAGCGCCAGGCCACGGTGGGGTGCCTGGCGGGACTGCAGGATTGCAAGGCTGGGGGCACGAGCTGAGGCTGCGAGGCTGGGGACTCGAGCTGGGGCTATTGAAGCAAGACATGGCCAGACACACCCTGAAGCCTTCCTGTGGTCCCTTCCAGGCAGGCCAATCTCCTGTGGTACCTCCAAGGCCGGCCCCAATTGTACTTCTGCAGCCGAAAGAAAGCGGCAGCATCGACAGAATATATCTGAAAAACTGTCATCGACAAGTACTACCAATACTGGTAGGAACTGCTTTCACAGTGAAAATGAAGTAAATGAGGATGCAATTATCGAACATAGTTGTAGTGGAATGACTGTTACATGTCAATTTTGCCTATGACTAAATTTCTCCGATGAAAAACCATCTGATGGAAAATTTACTCGATGTTGCAGCAAAGTATGTCCAAATTATATAAATTTTCCAGACTACCTGGCATATTTTAAAAAATTAATGATAAACGAAGATTCTAACAGTAAAAATTTTATGGAAAATATCTGTTCCATAAATAGTTCTTTTGCTTTTGCTTCAATGGGTGCAAATATTGCTTCACCATCAGGATATGAGCCATACTGTTTTAGAATACATGGTCAAGTTTATCACCGTACTGGAACTTTACATCCTTCAGATGGTGTTTCTCGGAAGTTTGCTCAGCTCTACATTTTAGACACAGCTGCAGCGACGAGTAAAAGCTTAGCAATGCCAGGAAATCAAGGTTGCTCAGAAGGACTCATGATCAACAGAAAATCAAGGTTGCTCAGAAAGACTCATGATCAACACAACCTCATGCATGAAATAAATGAATAAAATCATACAAGATGCTACATGAGGTAGAAAAGGAAGCCCAATCTGAAGCAGCAATAAAAGGTATTGCTCCCACAGTAACAATGGCAATTAAATATAATTATAATAGTGATCCGGGTAGATATAATTATCCCTGTGTAATCGAAGTTACCATCATATTCAGAAATGAAGATGGAGAACCTCCTTTTGAAAGAGACCTGCTCATTCATTGTAAACCAGATCCCAATAATCCGAATGCCACTAAAGTGAAACAAATCAGTATCCTGTTTCCTTACATTAGATGCAATGACATATCCCACATGGTGAAAAAGGCTGGGGAATGGATATTGCATTAAGACTCAGAGATGACAGTGTAATATATAGATATATAGATATAGATATAGATATATATGGCTAATATGCAAAGTGTCCCCTCAGGAGTTCGACTGAGAGATCAGGAGTTTGCTCACTCACTATGATATGCACTGACCACAAGGGGGGCGGCATGGAATGAAAGCAGGCCTTGGCCGGCAGCTGGGGAAGGAAGGCCCCGGCCCACAGCCAGAAGGCTTCAATCGGCCCTGATTGCCGGCCAGGCCTACGGACCCTACCTGTGCACAAATTTTGTGCACCAGGCCTCTAGTCAACAATAATACCAGACAAAATGAAAGGACACGAGTGATACAAAGGCAGTATTATGGATTTCATCTCTCTGTCCGGGGCACGTTCAATCCTATTTTAAATGCAGGAAAATTAACTCAACAGTATACTGTCGATTCATATTCAAAAATGGAAGCCAATAGAATAAATTTCATTAAAGCAAACCAATCTAAGTTGAAAGTTGAAAATATGGTGGTTTGATGGATTATCTCACATCTAGATCTGAAAATCACAATGTGCCAATTGGTAAAATGATAATACTTCCATTGTCTTTTGAGGGTAGTCCCAGAAATATGCAGCAGCGATATCAGGATGCTATGGCAATTGTAACGAAGTATGGCAAGCCCAATTTATTCATAACCATGATGTGCAACCTAAAGTGGGCAGATATTACAAATAATTTACAACGCTGGCAAAAAGTTGAAAACAGACCTAACTTGGTAGCCAGGGTTTTTAATATTAAGCTGAATGCTCTTTTAAATGATATATGTAAATTCGATTTACTTAGCAAAGTTACAGCTAAAATTCATGTCATCGAATTTTAGAAAAGCAGACTCACATATTATTGATATTAAATAGTGAATTCAAATTATGAATGGAACATGACATTGACTATACAGTTAAGGCAGAAATTCCGAGTGAAGACCAGTGTCCTCAACTTTTTCAAATTGTAAAATCAAATATGGTACATGGACCATGTGGAATACAAAATCCAATATTAAATATTAAAATATTCTAATTATTTTCCTTTCAATGTGCACACATCTGTGCACCGGACCACTAGTTTTAATATATTTTTATTGATTTCAGAAAGGAACGGAGAGGGAGAGAGAGAAAGAAACATCAATGATGAGAGAGAATCATTGATCAGCTGCCTCCTGCATGCCCCCCAGTGGGAATGAACCCTGCAACCTGGGCATGTGCCCTGACCAGGAATTGAACTGTGACCTCCTGGTTCATAGGTTGATGCTCTACCACTGAGACACACCAGCTAGGCTAGAAAGAATTTTTTAGGAGCTCCTACTCTTCTAAATTTTAAATGCTTGTCCAACATAAACACAGATTCTAAAATCTTTGCAGGGCCCTCACATCATTAGCTTTGATCGGGATTTCTGCAATGGAAACATTGCCTGCTCTTTATTTTGCTCCCTGGTATTTGAAATGACTGAGCAAGAATCATGTGGCAGAGAACTGAGAAACAGTGAGAATATTTGGGAGCCTGAGACTCACAAGTGAGCTGAAGAGTCCAGGGAGATAAGAAATATGCCATACCCTCATGATCTAACTACCTTTGATCTGGATTTGGCAAAGCCTAAAAATAAAAGTTAGGACCTGAGTTTTTTAAAAAATTTTATAATATGCAGAAGATAACATTTACCTTTTAAATCATTTATAGGTATACAGTTTAGTGGCATTAAATACATTCACACTATTGTACAACTGTCACCTCCAGGCATTTCTAGAACTCTTTCATTTTCCCAAACTGAAATATTTAATTTCAACATTTGATTTGCAAATTCGGAATCTGGATTATCTCAGATATTATCATGGGACATGGTCTCATCACTTCATTAATTCAAGTCATTCAGTGACCCTCCCCAAGTATAACTCCAGCATACAGAAAATGATCTGATTGTTTAGAAATAATTCTAGACAATGAAATTTTAGGCAAAATAATTATGCATTGTGCCAAGGCTCTAAGGAGATTCAATGGCTGGGATTGGGATTGGTTTTTTTTTTAATTATTGAACATAATTAATAAGAAATGTATTTTATGCAAAAATCTGTTGCTTTTTTATATATAAAAAAAGAAGACGACGACGCAGCAGCAGCTACTCCCCAAACCTTCCCCGTTCCCAGCTATACTCATTTTCTGTTAACAGATATTCCCACGTGTCAAAACATAGTCCCAAAGGAGGATTCTGTATCTTCCATCCGAGCATTTCCAGAAATACAGTCTTCTTGGCTAACATGGCAGTCGCTGAGGGCGTCCCACAAGAGGGCCACTCTTCACCTTGTAATGTCTAACCACTGGAGTGTTTGTGTGGTGAAGATTGATTTACAAACCAAGGTATCTGATCCCGAGGGCCACTCGCTTCACTCTAGCCTTCAAGAATTGTATTTCACAGTTCCGGCTAACCCGCTTGGATAAACAATCAAATTGAGCCCCAGAATTGCCCAGAAAGCAGAAGGCTTGTCAGCCATCAAACTGGGGTGCCAGCTCTGAGGTTTTAAGGCAGGGTAGATGTTTCTGGAGGTACCACCCACTCTTCGCCAGGTTTCTTAATTGGCACATGCTTGGTTTCTGGTTACTTGTCTACATGGTGGTACAGCCCTGGCAATTAATCACTTGCTAAAATTGCAGTCTTCAATCCAGAAAGGCCATGTCTATCAAACAGAAGACCAAATTCTGGAAGGAGCTGGTTGGAGAAGTGTTCAGTGGTTTTCCAGTGCTTGGGGTCTGTGGGCAGAGCTTGTGCAATTTGCATTGACCAAAGGAAGAGTATTGGCTTCTCCAACGCCCTTGATCCCCTCAACCTGGATTTGGGTCTGGTGCAGAAGCTGCTTCAGACTGGAACAGGGCACCTTTTAAAGGTGGCAGGTGGAAGCCAAGCTGAGGAAGTGCCTCAGGGTGCTATGAAGGCTGCCTGGAGGGGTGTGGGGATCTGAGCTGACACCATTACAGATAATAAGGCCTCTTCACTCAAAACAGTCTTTCATATGTATTCAAATGATTCAAGAAGATGTAGGTGATGCATACAAACTTTTTAATACTTCATGAAGCAGACAGTCTTCTCTCAAGGATCCAGAGAACTGCACAATGGGGCAGAGGACAGGAAGCTTTTATAGGATAAAGAAAGAATTAAAGAAAGGAAGAGAAAATGAATAAGGAACAAGGAAGTAAGTATAGAGCCCAAAGTTGGCTTGGCATTTGGGGAATGGCTGACAGAATATTGGGAACTTCTGGTCAATTGGAACATGTACAGAGACACGAAAGTTTTCTAAGTTTTGGTTTGCTGACATGGCACCCAGAGCAGTAGTGGCTCCATTTTGGGCCTGGAAAGTTATTTCAACGTATATATCTATATAAATAAACATATTTTATGGGTAAAATATGCATTTTATATTTGGATGAATCTACATAAGTTTTTCTCTTTTTAAGGAGAAATTCTGCTACAAACAAGCAGATGAACTAAAACCTCTGTGAGAAAAATACAGACTTCCAGTGCAAAAAGACCCAGCACGTTCAGACACACTGAGTGCGGGCCGGAGATGAGAATCCATGTCCTCCTCACTTCTCACCCACCGCTTTCTCTCCACCCCGCTGCCTGCTTCACAGTGTGCCCTTTTAACTCCAACACGCAGGGCGGCTAAGCCATTTACAATGCTCTGGTCTCAATTCTTATTGAGTGTGAACAGCAGGAGAAAATGAAACCTTTGAAAGAAGCAAACAGGATCTGCCTGTGGACATCCCAGAAATCAATGTCAGACCCAGAACACACACAGACAAGCTTGCCTCAGAATCCACTATTCTTTGCCCTGAACTCATTTTCACCTGCCCGTGAGCCCTGCACTGTCTTCAATATTTGTGGTTTCTGATTCTTTGAGATGTACAAGGTGACAAGGAAAATTCTAATACTAGAATGTCCCCCAAATTATACCTATACCTGTGCCCCAAATTATACCTATACCTGTGCCCTAAGGAGCTCTGAGATTTCAGTGTCTTTCCAGCTAGTGTATTTTTTAATTGATTTGAGAGAGAGAGATATCAGTTTGTTGTTCCACTTATTTATGCATTAATTGGTTGATTCTTGTGTGTGCCCTGACCAGAGATGGAACCCTTAACCTTGGTGTACCCGGATGATGCTCTAACCAACTAAGCTACTGGCTAGGGCCAGCTAGTGTATTTTTAAATGCAGAGTTGTTTTTCCATATACTTGAGAGGCCTCTAGGCCCTTGAGACAGGGAATACCACCCCTATTAGATGTTCCTGCTGAAGCCCTGAATAAAGTGTGGGTACTCCCTGAATAAATTAGTATTCGATACCATGGTCAGTTACTTAGAGCTAGGAGGAAATGTTTCATAAGAGTATTGCCCTGTTCTTTCAGAAAAGAAAAGAATCTCATATACAGTGGTTCCCTGATCTTTTGCATTGCATTATTCTCAGATGTCCAACTATTTTTTTTTACGTATATTTAAGAGAACACATTTATATAACCAATTAGGAGGAGGCAAAATGAGTCACCCAGAATTCTTTTTCTCCTCTTCAAGTAAATGACAGAAGGATTCAAAGTACCAGCACCCAAAAAGACAATGAAGACTTAGTTCAATTCTTTGATTTTTACAGTCACATAAGCTAAGAATTACCCAGAGATTCTAAGTAGTTTATGGGAGAACCCATTTCCTGGTCATGGATCTTGCCACCACCCCTCATGACATTGACACTCCTGCCCAGTTTGCCTGGAACCTTCTCGGATGATGTGTGCTATCCCAGTGAGGTTACTAATAGTGCCTCTGTCACTCTCTGAAGTGTTCCAGTGAAGACAGTAAATGACATGGTCACATCTCCTAAGGATGTGTGTCACTGGGTTTCTAACTGAGATAGATAAAGCCACCAGGAGGAAGTCAGAAGTGTACAGAGTATTAGCCCTTGGACTGAGCACTCAGAAAATTGGACTGTCTTCAATATTTGTGGCTCCTGATTCTTTGAGATATTCAAGGTGACTAGTGAAATTCCGACACCAGAATTTCCCTCAAGTTATCTTTACACCTGAGCCCAAACCTCATGTTGATGTGCATGTTCCTCAAACTCTCAGAGACACCCATGATCTAAAATTGGTGAACAATCACTCATCCAGTTTATGGCTCCATTCCCTGAGCAAACATGTGAGAGACAATGATCTGGGCAGCCTCCCCCTTCTCTCCTCACTATGCCAAACCATTCCCATGAAACCCTGACCTTTCCAAACGAGCTTGGCTCTTGTTTTAGTTTTTGTCTAACTCCCTAGGGTCTCACACTTTGGCAAGATTCTGTTAGGTTTGTCATGTTTCAGACTGGTAATGATTAAGAATCATAGAGGGCAAGGGAGTGGGAGGAGCAGAGACAGCAAAGGAGGTGGGGGAGGGGAGGCAGGAGGAGGAGGGGCTGGGGAGGAGGAGGAAGTATTGTTAACAACAGGGCCACTGGGACAATCAGCCATGGGAATGATTTCAGTTTAAGCAACAAAGACTGTTTTGTTTCCCTGAACTCTCAACTGAGCAGCATTTGGCTGAAACAGAAGAAAGAGATCCCTGGGGAAAGTCGGAGGCTGGGTATTCAACTGACTCCCTCATCACCACAGGCTGTCATCTTGTCAGGAGCTCATAAAGCAGGCAAAACTGGGTTCAGTCCCCCGCCAGGGGGGAACCACCCAGGGAGACCTCAGCTGCTGCAGGTGTTTGGGGTGATGCCGAGGAGGTCTCTCTCTTCTCTCTGAACCTCTCAGTGGGAGATTCGCCCTCCTAGAGATTCTACCTTCTCTCACAGAGACATGAAATAAGGTTCAGACCACTTGGGATAATAAAGATCCCAAGGCAACTTGCAGGAGCTCCCTGCTGGCTCCCTTGGGAAGTAAAGCACACCCATGTTCTTCTCTCACCTGCCTTCCTTCCAAATGAAAGACGGTGCTCACTTGAGAAACGGGGACAGTTTCCCAACTGGGTTGTTGTGAGGACCAGGGAAAATACAAACAGGGCGTTCTCACCACTGCGTCTGACAATCAGTGGTGCTACACGGCAGCCCTCATTAGCGTTCTGCATTAAAAGGCCTGATTTATTTCCTTTTTCTTTTTTTTTTTTTTTAGAAAGAACTAAATGACTTCCTAAGGAGCACTATTAGACAGTCAGAGAGTCTGTCTTAAAAACAAGGTACATTCAGTCCAGTGTTTGAAGGAACGGCATGCCCAGGTCTGTCTGAGAGCACTTCCCAGCACAAAAATTAACGTGTCTGAATTTACAAAATGAGCTCTGTGGAAGTAGGAAGATGGTCATGTGGTGCTGGCCATTCACCCACAAACCCTGGCAGTGATGAAAGAAAAAGCCCATGATAAACACCCTGTCCACAGGCCTGGGTGGAGAACCATAAGCATCTGGGCAATGTCAATGGGCAGATGCTCCATAAAGAAACTCAGACAGTAGGGGGCGGGCTGCCTACTTAAACTTGAGAAGTCCAGGGGCACAAGAGGAGGCAACATCTGCTGGAAGTCAGGGGAAGCATCAAACATTCTCCTTCCCCTCTCATGCTCCCACTTGCCCTCTCACTCAGGGTTGAGACCAAATGCATTCATACCCCAAAACTGAGCTGCCAGTGCCATGACCTTTCTGAAACCCCCTTTGCTTTAGGGGAGTAGAACAGATCCTGATCTGCCCTCTCCAGTGCACCATTCGTTATTGCTCTGAACAGGCTGGGACTTGCTTTCAAAAGGCAGCTGGGCCTGGGGACCATATTTCACTTCTTGACACCATTAATTGGGTTATGAGTCAGAGCCATAATGAAGACAAGTTTTGGTGTCTCCTGCAACTGTCCTGGGAAATGCAGACGCACAGGCCCAAAAGCCACAGAGGGAGGGAGAGACGGACAGATTTGCTTTGTTTATCGGGCCCCCATGGCCACCAGATAAATGGTCAGTGCCATGGGACTCGTCTGTGGACAGACCTACAGTTTTTCTGCTGTTCCCAGAGGCACTTAGGTGTCAGTCTCTCACCCAGAGTGGCTCATTAGTAACAGGAGGAAGTGGGAGGAGGTAGATGTAGATTCAAAACAAGCTACAGTGGGAAGCTTAAAGGAGGGAATATTTTGAGAGCCTGTGATGGTGAATGTGAGGCAGGAGCTGGTCTTCCATGCAAACCAGACTGTTCCACATTCAGGCATGAGACTAGCTCCCTCAGTGGGACAGCAAGAAGAACAAGCTCTCTCAGCAGCTGTCTACGTCAAGGAGCAAACCTGGAAAGGTCTGTTTCAAAATTAACAGGCCAGACTTATCAATCTTGCAAGGAGCCATCATACACATTGTCCTGAATCTGTTCAGTTAGGCTGCATAAAACATGCAGGCTGATAAGTCCATTGCCACAACTAAATCAAAAGTTCAATTACATTTATAGGATTATTGGCATCTCTAATACCTTCATGCAACTCTATCAGACTTCATTTCATCACCCTGCCTTTTGGGTTATATGTTTGCAGCCCCAGATGCAATCTCGCTTGGATTTTAGAATCCTCTGGTCTGCCATATTGTTTACAACTAGCAGGAGGCTCATGCATGGTCCTGTGGAGGGGATGCATTATGACATCATCTAAGGAAGTTACGATGCAGGCCATGTACAGAGTCTCCCTGAAGTCACCACTCCAGAACAATTTCACAAATCCCAGCATTTTATAAACCAGACTAGAAAGGCACAAGGTCTGGTAAAGATGATCATTCTGAAACCAGGACTTGGGCACCGTTTCTAGGGGGTGGAAGGGGACATTGTGCAGTACTGTCTGATTATCTGCTGCCAGTCCTGGGAAGGTGAGAAAGCTAGGGTGAGAGGTCGGGCAGGTGAACCAGGCCTGAATGCTGCCCCAGGGAGTTTGGGAAGCAACAGAGACAGTTACAATTTGTGTCTTTGAAGCCATATACTTAGAGGTTCATTCTGAGTGCTCTGGAGTCAGATTCCCTGGTTCCAATTCAGCTCCATTCTGTTTCCTTGGGCAAGTTTGCCAACCACTCCCTGTCTCCTCTTTCTCCTTTGTAAAATGGAGAGAATAAAACTGCTTGCTTCGTAAGACATGTGTTCTTGCTTCAGAGGACACTTATCAGGTTTATGTGACCTGCATAGAATGATGCCTGGCACAAGTAATTGCTCAGAACGTTAGCTCTTATCACTGATATCCCTTCTCTAAGCACCTGATCACGTTGACTTTATTATCTCCAAAGGAACAGGAAGTTGCAGACTCTGCCCCTAAAAGGAATGAACATTTAGCCAGATAGCCCAGGCAACCTAAAAACATGGTGGCACCACAAATGCCTGTTACCTCCACTTGCTCACTCAAGATACCAGAGGCTTTCTGGTTGAAACTTTCCAGAGACAACAACACCAGATGAGGCATACAGAGCAGCCTTACATTGTGCTGCCAACCGTGGAAGCAAAGAGGGTGCTAGGGACTGAAACCTGGGCTCTAAACCCTAGAGCCTCTGATAAGTACCAATTACACTCTTCCTCAGCATTAGCAAGCAGCAGGCTGCAAAATCTGGATGCATTTTAAGGCAACAAAAAGCTAAGTATTTCCTGTTCCTCTCAGTTGCTTATTAAGCCTCCCATCTTGAGCACTGCAATCGACCCTAATAACATGGTTATTTATCCTCAGCCTGTGTGCCCTTATTCATTAACTGGCATCTATTCCACATGAAGTTACCATCCTGGGAATTTCCAGTTCCGGGGCTGGACCCACAAGATTGCTCACTCAAGTAAAACTCTGGTGGGAAATTGGTGGATGAAGCCCCAACTTTACCCAAACCCTCCACACTCCAGGTGGAATTGGAATTTAGAACTACCATCACCAAATGTCACATTCAAGTGATAGGGTATTTTCATCTAACTTGGTCTGAACTGTGAATATTTCTGGGCTCACTTACCTTTAAAGACAACCCCAGCCAAGATTAACGCTCACTGCCACGGCACATGGTGCCAGAGTGTAACATTTACAAGGGGAAAAAAACTTGATAGTGGAGGAGACCAAAAAGGCATAATTACCCAAGGCAAACTGTTTTGTTCATTCAGTGATTACAGTGGTTTTAAAGCCGTATAATTTATCATAGCTCAGAACAATTTAAATCTCAGTTGTGCTCCTTTGAGAAACTGAGACACTTCCCTACCTTTATTCCTTCTGACAGGCTATTCTTTTAATATCATCTTAGTTCTAAGATGGCATAGACTCACCTTTCCCTGCATCACAAGCAGAAGAAAAAGAAAACTGACAGAGACAGGCTTGTACCTTTGCATTAGGCTGCAATGCACAAATAACCAGAGTATAACAATTCCAAATGGGTGTAAATTTCTTTCAGGTTCAAGGATCAGTTTGCTTGTTTTGGTGCTGCTAATCACCTCTTAAACAAACAATTGCTTTATCTGTGTACTGTGCCTCATTTCACTTTCAAATTATGTGTGTGTTTTGCTGCTAACAGCTTATTATGATCTATAATTAACAATTTTGCTGAAAGCAGAGCCATGTATTGAAGAGAGCCCACATGCTATCTGAGAAGCACTTAAAACAGGCGGCCTTTGTTTTCTTCACAGATTGGGCAAACAGAAGGTACCTCCCTCCCTGGCGATGCACTGTCTTCTCCGGAAGTCCAGAAGCACACAAGCAGAAAAGTAAAAGAGAGATTTCCAACTTGAGCAATATTTCAATTTTCTATCTTTAAATATAAGTAAATGAGGCATTCTCAAGTTTTGCCACAATTTAGAATCACCTAGCAAGATTCTAAACTGTCTCACCCCAGACCAGAATCTCTGTGGCCTGAGTACTAGTTAAAGTGCCCAGATGATCATAAAGTACAGTCAAGATTGAAAATTATCATGGCAAACCATCTAGTCTACTTTGCAGGAGCCCAGAGGAAAAAGGTTCCACCAGTGAGAATTAAATGGTTAAAAATTGAACTTACTAGACTATGCTAAAACTTGGATTCTTTTCCAAGTGCATGGAATACCTCCAATGTAAGTGACTTGCAGAAGGTTCTTTTGGCTCATCTCTCAGCTTATTCAAACTCACCATGCAAGCAGCAAAGTTGTTTAAAAGGTTCTCCCATGTAAATAGGCCTTTGAGATAAATGGAATGGAAAAATCGGTGGGTAACAGATTTCCTGGACATATTCCAGAATAGGCAACCTACATTTCTCTTGTGGCTCAACCACTTTAGAACTTTCTCTGTGAGGCTTGACCAAGTTATTAAAGACACAGCTCCTGAATTCTTGTGTTGAAAGGTCTTGGTATGGTTCTCCACGGTGAGACTGGAGGGAACCCAGTTTCTTCCATGAGCTTCAGAGGAGGTGGGTGTGGGCTTTAGTGTGAGTGGGCCGTCAGAACTTTCAGCTGTAGGTATCTTTACTCCTCTGTGATGCAGCCTTGCAGCCCTGCCAGGGGAGCTTCTCCTGGACCAAAGACTAAAGTTGCCAATTTGTTCCCTGTGCTCCACTCTATCCTCGCGGCCACCCTCTCTGGAAACCACTTTTTTTATCTATTATTCAATTGGACTTGGTATCAACTAACTTCATCTCATCAATTCTTATACATGCACATTCAAATTCAAAGAGCTAAAAATGAATTCTGAATTGAATACTGCCCTTTTTGGAGAGGGGAGCAACTTTCTCTTTTCATACTTCTATTCAACTCTTTCTTCATCAAACACACACACAGTTCTGTTATCTAATCCAGTAGTTCACAAATACGGCTGGTCACTTGATTCAACTAGGGAGCTTTTAAAATTATAATTGCCTGGGCTCCACTCCCAGATTCTGCTTCAATGGGTCTGGAATAAGGCCCAAGAACCTGTATTTTTGGAACCTCCCAAAGTGATGCTGACAATCATCCCTACTTGGAAACCACTCATGTACTTCCTAAGAGAATGCCAGGTCTGACTGAGGGAGAAGGGAAAGGGCTGCCCCTGTGGCACTGCATGGGGAGTGATGCTCAGAAGTAGGCAAGGGTTTGGGCTACTTCCTCAAGTCTGTGGTCAGTGCTGGGCCACACAGCAGCTGTCCAAGCATGTACTATAGAGTGACACTGCTCACAGAGTGAATGGCCCAGGGTTTGCCATCTATCACCATCACTGTGCAAATAGTTCCCGGAGGTGTCAAGGGAAAGGACCACTTTGGGCCACAATTAAGATTTTCATTTTCCAAAATCTATTCTGCACACAGTAAAATAAGAAAGCATCTGCTGTATCCAAGGGTCTTCTCCTCAAATGAAAACCTCCAATTGAACATTAAAGAGGGGAGCGAGGGGTGGGGAGGAAGGGGAGCTGGGAAAGAAGGTTTATGAGAGGGTTGAAATGCATGTAGCATGGAGGGCAGGAGACCTTACATTTAAAAATCACTTCAACACAAAAACATTTTCTGAAATGATGGAGTAAGTAAGGGGTAGAAAGCTACTGAACTCTTCTCAGTAACTCCCATTGGCTGGTTTGCCTCACAGATTCTCCTCATGAAGAAAACATTCTGCAAGGCAAGAAATATTGTGTCTTAAATTGCATTCATGAGATTCTCTGATAAAAAAAAATCAATGTTTCAGATCAATTTTTCTTAAACAAGTTCATCATACTCTAGAGTGATCAATAGGGAATGTTTTTAAGCCGCTTCCCAGCCTTCCCACTTCAATAATTGCTAGAATTTCATATCGACAGGCCATGGGATGCATTGAAGGCTGAATTGATCTATTAGCCTGTGGTGCTACAAGGCTGGGCCACAACAATAATGCTGTATCTCCCCAGGGACAGAGCTGGAATCAAACAGGAGGTAAGCCATCACATTATGTGTTTGACCCTGGAGGAGCCAGGCTCCAGCTTATATTTGCAACCAGGGAAGGAGGAAGAGGAAGAAGAATGGAGGAAGTAAGAGGATAATGGGACCCAGAAGAGGAAGCAGCCACAACTGGGAAGGAAGGAAATGCCAAGAGACCTACAGCCTGATTATAAATGGTCCCCATCAAAGAAGAAATGAATGTGGCCACGTGAACCACATATGCTGGGCAGCTGCAGTCAAAAGAAAAATAAACTAAAAAAAACTCCAAAAGGGAAGCTAAATGATGATCATCAATATCATTTTGGTTCTGAACCGTAGCCCTTCTTTGAACCATAGTTCTTTTTTAACAGTGATGCGAATAATTACTCGTTCCTGGGGCAAAGGAGAAAGAGCCTCTAAGAGTGCAGCCCAGGAGAGAAGGGCAAGGACAGGGGAAAATGGAGAAAACTCTTTCCCAGTGCCAAGAGGTAAAATTATTCATCTTGTAATCATTCCTGAACAGCTGTTCTGTGCATTTATGCTACCCACCAGCTCAGCAGCTTATCATAACAGGAATTATAATACAAAAAGCATCTCGGAGAAATCAAGGCTTGATTCACTATAGAGAGGACTTACCTTAGGGGGCCAGGTCAGACTGCCTTTTGCAGTACAAAGTCTAACTTTGGTAACAGGAAAATAAAATCTGGCAATCACAATGTATTCTAGTGAGAGGCACTGATTTGCCCATTACAAAGCCACAATTAATCTATTAATCCAAGAATTGTTCATTAACTATCCCACACACCATAGTTATGTGGGCTTCTGAGAAACCTGTTGGAAAGCAATGTCTGTGGAAAGCAAATTTACACGAGATGAAAATTGCACACCACATGCTAGCATGGTTAACCTTCAATTTTTATGTGGAAATTAGGTATGCCTTATTAAAACTCAAAAGCCAGAGCTTTACTGCTCTCAAATACAAGCATATGTAGATAGCAGTAGTGTGAGCATAGCTCTGAGTGACAGGCTGGTATATATTAGCAGCTGGGTCAGACCTCACCGGAGGATAAACTGATGTGTTCCATGCTGTCACATGCCACTTTATGCATGTACCAGACATCCTGAAGGATGATGACCTCCTTGGAAACTCACATTTTTTTCAGTTTTCAAGAAAAATTTAGGTAATGAGGCTATATGGGTATTCACTCAGTATATTTCAGAGTTCACCTTGGACCACATACAAATATAATTAATCTGTCCACTCTGAATAGACAGTTGCAGTATCACCTATGTGATTTTTTTCAGAATATTTTTATTGATTTCAAAGAGGAAGGGAGAGGTAGAGAGAGAGAAACATCGATGATGAGAGAGAATCATCGATCAGCTGCCTCCTTCATGCCCCACACTGGGGATCGAGCCCGCAACCCGGGCATGTGCCCTGACCAGGAATCGAACCCTGACCTCCTGGTTCATAGGTCTATGCTCAACCACTGAGCAACACCAGCTGTGCACCCATGTGATTTTTATACAAGAAGTTAAATATGGGAGAAATAAAATTACAAAAATGATGACTGATTCAAAAATAGGTTTGTTGAGTATGACACTAGATAAAACCATTGAGAGGGTTAGGTAATATATGCAGTTAGCAATATATTTGAGCAAATATGCTGTAAATTATGGAAAATTAATGCATTACTTCTAGAAACAGTGATTTATGAAAAAAATAATACACAGTGGCCCACAATAGGCAGAGATACAGTGGCAATACCAACATGCCTTCTCACCCGGAATGACATGGACAAGCTTGTCACCCAAATGTCTGCTATCAGGGCATGGGGCTAATTCCTACACAGGGCACGGCAGACAGGTCACACTGTAAGCAGGCTTCTCCAAATCGCCACTGCAGTGAGTGATAGATAAGACTGTCCCAGGAAGTGAACCTCACAGACACCATGTCTATGAACCAACTTTATCCAAACAACTGTGAAGGTTTTATAAAATATATGTCCCCAAACTCCATCTACAGAACTTGTAACTCACCAGCTCTGAGGTGAAGTCCTGGAATCTGCACTTTTTAAAAGTTCTGTAGGTGACTCCAAAGGATAGGTTCGGGTGGGAACCAGTAAGTTATATATGGTTGCTTAGGTGCTCAGTCCTTTCTGTGTAAAGCATGTGTGAACCAGTGGCATGTTAGAAATGCAGAATCTCAGGCCTCACCTACTGAATCAGAATCTGTATTTAAACAAGATCTCCAGGTATTTGGGGTGGATGTTAAAGTTCAAGAAGCACTGCTCTCATTTGTTTGCATACCTATTAAGTCACTTAAAGTTATCTATCTAGTGCTCACTGGATTGCCTCCACCTTGCTTCACATGCAAAGAAATGCCTTCACTAAGGTGTACCATCAATTTTGATAAGTCTCATGAAGAATATTTCTAGTTTTTAGTAAAATCATTGTTTAAGGCATTATATGTCATTAAGACTGTCAAATATACAAAGGCCTATGAAGAAAATTATTCATTCATTTTTATTTTAAAGTATTAATTTTTATTTTAAAACATGGTATTGATTTCAGAGAGACGAAGGGAGAGTGAGAGGGAGAGAGAGAGAAACATCAATGTGAGAGAGAAGCATCTAGCAGTTGCCTGCCATATGCAACCCATCCGGGGAGCAAACTTGCAAGCCAGGCATGTGCCCTGACAAGGAATCGAGCCAGCAACCCTTCAATGCATTGGAAGATGCTCAACCAACTTGGCCACATCGACCAGGGCAAGAAAACTGTATTTAATGAAAAACACAACAGAAAGTAATAGATCTTTGAATGAGAAAATATAAATAAGCAAAAACACACACACACACAAGCAAATAAAAGTGAATAAAAGCAATCTATGGTTGCAACATCCAAATGTTCATACTGTTGATATTTTGCTGTAAAGTACATGTACAAATTCTATGTATCATCATAAACATTTTCACAGAATGAAAATTAGTCATTTTCAACATGCCATCAAAAGATTCATATGTAATAGTGGCATGGAATATCACTATACCACTATTCTTCAGTGTCTTCTTCCAGTTACTTTTTTGCTAGTATGAGCAATAGACATCCTGAACTTCATTTGGATTTGAAGATCCCTGAAAATATTTTTAATATATAGCATCTATAAATTTGACTGAGTCTCCTAAGGAAATCCTACAGTCACATTTTTCAAATGAGAATTATAGTTAATTGTGTTTCCCTTTTTGCTTTTGCTATTGGGAAACTCAAAATGTAATGCTCAATTATTCTGATTATTCCAACCTAGATTTCATATACATATATAATTTTTGATAGAATGAAAATATGTATCTCTAGTAAGATTCATCAAATCTTTTATTTTATTGCTTAAAGTATTACAAAGATTGGTACATATGTCTCCTTTTTCTCCCTATTGACCTTCCCTTAGCATCACCTACCCCCCAATATCTTATGTCCGTTGGTTATGCTTATATGCATGCATAGAAATCCTTCGGTGGATCTCTTACCTTCCTGCCCCAACCCTCCCCAGCCTTCCCGCTGTAGTTTGACAGTCTGTTCGATGCTGCTCTGTATCTACTGTATCTACTTTCCTTAATCAGTTTATAATGTTCTTTATTATCCATAAATGAGTGAGATCATGTGGTATTTTTCTTTCATTGACTGGCTTATTTCACTTAGCATAATGCTCTCCAGTTCCATCCATGCTGTTGCAAATGGTAAGAATTCCTTCTTTTTTACAGCAGTGTGGTATTCCATTGTGTAGATGTACCACAGTTTTCTAATCCATTCATCTGCTGATGGGCATTTAGGCTGTTTCCAAATCTTAGCTATGGTGAATTGTGCTGCTATGAACATAGGGGTGCATATATCCTTTCTGATTGGTGTTTCTGGTTTCTTGGGATATATTCCTAGAAGTGGGATCACTGGGTCAAATGAGAGTTCCATTTTTAACTTTTTGAGGAAATTCCATACTGTCTTCCACAGTGGCTGCACCAGTCTGCATTCCCACCAGTAGCACACAAGGGTTCCTTTTTCTCCGCATCCTCTCCAGCACTTGTCCTTTGTTGATTTGTTGATAGCAGCCATTCTGACAGGTGTGAGATGGTACCCCATTGTTGTTTTGATTTGCATCTCTCGGACTATTAGTGACTTTGAGCATGTTTTCATGTCTCTTGGCTTTCTGAATGTCCTCTTTTGAAAAGTGTCTATTTAGGTCCTTTGCCCATTTTTTTAATTGGATTATCTTCCTTTTGTGTAGTTGTATGAGTTCCATGCAAATGTTGGAGATTAAACCCTTATCAGAGATAACACTGGAAATATGTTCTCCCCTGTACTGGGTTTTCTTGTTGTTTTGTTGATGGTTTCTTTTGCTGTCCAGAAGCTTTTAATTTTGATGTAGACCCATTTGTTAATTTTCTCTTTAGTTTCCATTGCCCTAGGAGCTGTATCGGTAAAGATATTGCTATGACAAATGTCTGCTATTTTGCTGCCTATGGCTTCTTCTAAGATTTTTATGGGTTCCCATCTTACATTTAAGTCCTTAATCCATTTTGAGTTTATTTTTGTGTATGGTGTAAGTTGGTGGTCTAGTTTCATTTTCTTGCAAGTATCTGTCCAGTTTTCCCAACATCATTTATTGAAGAGACTGTCTTGTCTCCATTGTATGCTCTTGCCTCCTTTGTCACGTGCTAATTGAGCATATTGGCTTGTGTCAATTTCTGGGTTCTTTATTCTATTCCATTTATCTATATGTCTGTTCTTGTGCCGGTACCATTTAGTTTTGAGAACAGTGGCTTTGTAGTATAGCTCGCTATCTGGTATTGTGATCCCTCCTACATTGTTCTTCTTTCTCAAGATTGCTGCAGCTATTTGGGGTCTTTTTTATTCCATATGAGTTTTTGGAAAGTTTTTTCTAGGTCTTTGAAGTATGCCATTGGTATTTTAATGGGGATTGCGTTGAATTTATAAATTGCTTTGGGGAGTATGGACATTTTAATGATGTTGATTCTACCAATCCATGAACATCGTATATTCTTCCATTTGTTCATGTCTTCCTCTATCTCTTTTTTCAATGTCCTGTAGTTTTCCAAGTACAGGTCTTTTACATCCTTAGTTAAGTTTATTCCTAAGGTATCTTAATTTTTTTGGTGAAATGGTAAATGGGATTTTTTTTTTCCGCTTCTCTTTCTGTGAGTTCATTATTAGTGTATAAAAAGGCCATAGATTTCTGGGTGTTAATTTTGTATTCTGCTACTTTGCCAAATTCACATATTAGGTCCAGTAGCTTTTTTATGGAGTCTTTGGGGTTTTCTATGTATAGTATCATGTCATCTGCGAATAAGGACAGTTTTACTTCTTCTTTTCCAATTTGGGTGTCTTTTATTTCTTCTTCTTGCTTGATCGCTATGGCTAGCACTTCCAGGACTATATTGAACAGGAGTGGTGAAAGTGGGCATCTCTGTCCTGTTCCTGTTCTTAGGGGAAATGAGTTTAGTTTTTGCCCATTGAGTATGATGTTGGCTGTAGGTCTGAAGTATAAGGCTTTTATTATGTTGAGGTATGGTCCCTCTATTCCCACTATGCTGAGAGTTTTTATCAAGAAAGGGTGTTGGATTTTGTCACATGCTTTTTCTGCATGGATTGATATGATTATGTGATTTTTGTCTCTCAGTTTATTTATGTGATGTATCACATTTATTGATTTGTGGATATTATACCATCCTTGCATCCCCGGAATAAATCCCACTTGGTCATGGTGTATGATCTTTCTAATGTAATGCTGAATTTGATTTACGAGAATTTTGTTGAGGATTTTAGCATTTATGTTCATCAAGGATAATGCCCTGTAGTTCTCTTTTTTTGTGGTGTCTTTATCTGGTTTTGGAATTAGGGCAATGCTGGCTTCCTACAAAGATCTTGGAAGTGTGCCTTCCTCTTGAATTTTTTGAAATAGTCTGTGGAGGATAGGTTTTAGCTCTTCTTTGAATGCTTGGTAGAACTCCCCTGTAAAGCCATCCGGACCAGGGCTTTTGTTTGCTAGAAGATTTTTGATCACTGCTTCAATTTCCTCGGTAGTTATCAGCCTATTTAGGTTTTTTTATTCTTCTTCACTGAATTTGGGAGCTTGTATTTTTCTAAGAATGTGTCCATTTCATCTAGCTTGTTCATTTTGTTGGAATAGAGTTGTTCATAGTATTTTTTCATAATCGTTTGTATTTCTGTGAGATCGGTTGTTATTTCGCCTCTTTCATTTCTGATTTTATTTGGGTCCTCTCTCTTTACTTCTTGGTGAGCCTGACTAGAGGTTCATCAATCTTGTTTATCCCTTCAAAGAACCAGCTCTTGGTTTTGTTGATCTTTTGTATTGTTTTTTGGTCTCTATGTCATTTATCCCCGCTCTGATCTTTATTATTTCCTTCCTTCTACTTACGTTAGGCTTTTCTTGTTGCTCTCTTTTTAACTCTTTGAGTTGTAGGGTTAGATAATTTATTACCATCTTTTCTTGTTTTTTTGAGATAGGCCTGCAGAGCTATGAATTTCCCTCCTAAGACTACTTTTGCTGTGTCCCATAGATTTTTGGATTGTTGAGTATTCATTGTCATTTGTTGCCATGATGCTTTTTATTTATTCTTTGATCTCTCTGGTAACCCAATCATTATTTAAAAGCATGATATTTAGCCTCCAGGTATTTTATTTTTTATTGTTTTTATTGTAGTTGATTTCTAGTTTTATGTCATTGTGATCTAAGAAGATGCTTGCTATGATTTCTATCTTCTTGAATTTGAAGAAACTTTGCCTGTGGTCTATCTTTGAAAATGGCCCATGTGCACTTGAGAAGAATGTATATTCTATGGCTTTGGGGTGGAATGTTCTGAAGATGTCAATTAATTCCATCTAATCTAGTGAGTCATTTAGGATGACTGTTTCTTTGCTGATTTTTTTGTTTAAAGGATTTGTCCAGTGGTGTTAATGGGGTATTAAAGTCCCCCACTATGACTGTATTGCTGTCAATCTCTCCCTTGATATCCTCCAGAAGTTTTTTTTATGTATTTGGGTGCTCCTGTATTGGGTGCATATATGTTTACCAGAGTTATATCTTCTTGTTGAATTTCTCCCTTTAGTATTATGAAGTGGCCTTCCGTATCTCTTGTTATGGCCTTCACTTTGAGGTCTAATTTGTCAGATATAAGTATTGCTACCTCAGCTTTTTTTTTCATTTCCATTAGTCTGAAAAACCTTTTTCTATCCCTTCACCATCAGTCTGTGTTAGTCCTTTGTTCTAAGGTGGGTTTCCTGTAGACAGCAGATATATGGGTCATGTTTTCTAATCCACTCAGCTACCCTATGTCTTTTGATTGGGGCATTTAATCCATTTACATTTAAAGTTATTATTGATAGGTACTTGTTTGTCACCATTTTTATTCTTTATGCCTGTGTTCCTTCTACCCTTCCTATTTCTTCTTTTTATAGCTGACCCTTTAGCATTTCTTGCATTGCTAGTCTGGTGGAAATAAACTCCCTTAGTCCTTTTTTGTCTGTGAAGCTCCTGATTTCACCCTTAATTTTTATTGATAGCCTTGCTGGTTACAGTATCCTTGAATTCAGACCCTTGCTTTGCATGACTTTGTATATTTCATTCCATTCTCTTCTGGCCTGATGTGTTTCTGTTGAGAAATCAGTTGATAGTCTGATGGGAGATCCTCTGTAGGTAACTTTCTGTCTCTCTCTGGCAGCCTTTAAGATTCTTACTTTGTCGTTGGTGTTTGCCAATTTAATTATAATGTGTCTTGGTGTTGATCTTTTGGGGTTCATCTTGTTTTGGACTCTGTAAGATTCCTGGACTTGTGTGAGTTTTTTCTTCCCAATATCAGGGAAGTTTTCTGTCATTATTTCTTCAAAGAGGTTTTCTATTCCTTGCTCAGTTTCCTCTCCTTCTGGTACCCCTGTTATGCGGATGTTGTTTTGTTTGGTGTTGTCCCAAAGTTCCCTTAGGCCAGTGGTTCTCAACCTTCCTAATGCTGCGACCCTTTAATACAGTTCCTCATGTTGTGTTGACCCCCAACCATAAAATTATTTTCATTGCTACTTCATAACTGTAATTTTTCTACTGTTATGAATCATAATGTAAATATCTGATATGCAGGTATTTTCATTGTTACAAATTGAACATAATTAAAGCATAGTGATTAATCACAAAAACAATATGTAATTATATATGTGTTTTCTGATGGTCTTAGGTGACTCCTGTGAAAGGGTTGCTCGACCCCCAAAGGGGTCGCGACCCACAGGTCACTGCCTTAGGCTCTCTTCCTGTTTTTTAAGTTTTTTTTCTAGATGCTGCTCTGCTTGGGTATTTTTTCCTACCTTGTCTTCTAGCTCACTGATGCGGTCCTCTGCTTCTTCTAGTCTACTGTTGATGCTTTCTATTGAGTTCTTTATTGCAGCGATGTAATTTTTTATTTATTCTTGGTTCTACTTCATTTCCTTTTAGTTCTTACACATATGGTTGAATTTGTCTTCCATCCTTTTCAGTGACCTTATGACCATTTCTCTGAATTCTACCTCTGTCATATTGCTTTCCTCCATTTCATTTACTTCCCTTTCTGGTGGTTCCTCTTTTTCTTTCATATGTGGGCTGTTTCTTTGTCTCCCCATGATCGCTCCTCTCAGGGTTTCTGGTTATGTAGCCCTCTCTCTCTCTCCTACATTGACTTTCTTTAGGCAATGCCAACTGTGTTTAATTTGCCAGTTCCGGGTTGGTGCTCTCTGATTCAGCTGTTACTTCTGCTCTGTGAGAAGGTGTGGGGCCCGTCTTCAAATTCACATGTTTGTCTCCCCCTGAGCAGACCTCCCCGGTGCCAGTGGCTGGGGAGGTTGGAGTTCCAGCATTCGTGGATTCACAGCTGAGGTAACTGGTCCCTGGACATTGTGGTTGTAAGGTCCTGGAAGGCATCCAAGATCTCCCCAGTTGAAGATAAGGCTGGGGTTCTGATCACAGTTAGTCTCTGATCACAGCCGTCTACCCTTCAAGATGGCGTGGCCTCTGCAGAAGAGCAGGCCACTCCGGGAGAGATCTCAGCTGCAGTAGAGACTGCCTGGTCACAGGGGGGCTGGTCCACTAGTCCCCAACAGTCCCTTGGAGTATAGCTGTCCCTCACTCACAAATACTGACACTCCCCACATGTCCACACACTCTCCTTTCGTTCTCTCACTCTCACATTATCTAGCAGCCTGCAGTCCCATCAGCAGCCATCTTACCTATCCTCGATTCATCAAATCTTTTAAGGCAATAGGGTAGTTATCAATTTAAATAAGTGTAATTAGTACTTTCAAAAAAAAAGATTCTAAAGCTGAGAGTTCCTTTTAATGCATACCAATAAAATTAGTTACGTTAGGAATATAAAGCTCAGCAAACATACTGTTATTTAAATACCAACCAAAATTTTCCTTACTATTCTGTTATTAGAGATTTATTTCTTTATACCTTAAAGCAGCAGTTTTCAACCTTTTTCATCTCATGGCACATATAAACTAATTACTAAAATCCTGCAACCAAAAAAAACATTTTTTGCTGGTCTGACAAAAAAAATATAGCTATAATTCTTTTTACTCACACCGGATGGCTATTGCTGTGTTGGCTGTTGTTGTTTTTTAATTTGACAATCTAAGGGAAAAGAGATCAATGCCCCTGACTCAATAGTGGGGTACTGCATATTATATTTTAAAAATTCTTGGGGCACATGGGTTGAAAATTGCTGCCTTACAGCATGCCCCTATAAAATGCTTAAATCCATGTTAAGTGAAAGACATTAAATTCAGAGCAAATTGCTGCAAAGGGGAAAGAAGTGACTATAGAAAGATGATAAAAAGGAACTAAAAGAAGAAACAAAGCCCTAGCCCAGTGATGGCGAACCTATGACATGCGTGTCAGAAGTGACACACGAACTCATTTTTTGGTTGATTTTTCTTTGTTAAATGGCATTTAAATATATAAAATAAATATCAAAAATATAAGTCTTTGTTTTACTATGGTTGTAAATATCAAAAAATTTCTATATGTGACACGGCACCAGAGTTAAGTTAGGGTTTTTCAAAATGCTGACATGCAAAGCTCAAAAGGTTCGCCATCACTGCCCTAGCCGATTTAGCTCAGTGGCTAACATCCAGTGAAGGGTCCCAGGTTTGATTCCGGTTAAGGGCACATGCTCGGGTTACAGGCTCAACTCCCAGTAAGGGGCATGCAGGAGGCAGCTGATCAATGATTATCTCTCATCATTGATGTTTCTCTCTCTCTCCCCCTCTTCCTTCTTCTCTGAAATCAATAAAAGTATATTAAAAAGAAAAAAGAAAAAAAAGATGGAGGCTTTGCCCCATGAGAGCACCTACTGAGGCAGATTCTCAGAGAATGGGTTACAATACAATGACTTCTAAGGGAAATGAAGCTTTAATTCATTGTAAATATAGATTAGCATACAAGGATTGAGTTTCCTCTGGAAAGGGAAAGTTTATATTCAATCAGATTTAAATGCAAATAAGTGATAAGACTAAGGTAGAGAAAGGCAAAAAGTGAGAATTACTTTATCCATTCCCAGGATCAAGATATGAATGTGAGATACTGTCAGACAGAAATTTGTCTGCTTAAATTTGAAATGATGAAGACATGGGAAGGCAGGAAATGTAGACAACTGAACAGTTCCCATAGCAACTCCCAGTGGTTCTTAAGAGATTTGACCCAAGCCTTGTCTCACCAATAACTAACTTAAGCTAGAGGATAGAAACTGAAGCCTTTGTAACATTCTCTGCCTTCTAGGCACCTTCTTGCTTGCAGTTAGTTAATGTTAGGAAAACTTCTAATTCTTTCAAGAATGGTAAAAGTAGATAACCTGAAAGTACAAAATAAACTTGAGATAGAGTATTTGATGTAAACCTTAAGAATACAGACCTTCAAAGCCTCACCCTTCATGTTCCATCATAACAGAGATAGAACCAACCTCATGGACAGAGAGCACCTCAGATGTAGCCCTGTAATTGGTCTATTATTACTGCAGAAGAAATAAGTGGCTTTCATTTGGGGAGCCATTTAACTCTGGGGAAAATTATTTTGTACTAAAGCTCAACCAATAGACAGCATATATATAAAACAGGTAAGCAATTAATCCATTTGCAAACAAGTGAGAAGAGTTTTGCTTGGCTACCTCAGAATTGGAATTTTTGAACTGAATAAGACAGAATAAGTGCTCTAGTCCAGGGGTTCTTAGTAAATGAAAAATCTGATGTGGTAGGCAGAATAATGGCCCCCAATGATGTTTACTTCCTAATTCCTGGAACCTGAAAATATGTTTCATGGCAAGGGGGTATTAAAATTACAGATGAAATTAAGGTTGCTAATCAGCTGATCTTAAAAATAGAAAGATTACCCTTGATTATCTGGGTGGGCCTAGTGTCATCACAAGAATCCTTTAATTTGTAAGAAGGAGGCAGTGGAGGAGGTCAGTCAAGGAGGGATTTGAGCCCTAGCCAGTTTGGCTCAGTGTATAGAGCATCAGCCTGCAGACTGAAGAGTCCCAGGTTAGATTCTGACCAAGGGCACATGCCCAAGTTGCGCGCTTGATCCCTAGCAGGGAGTGAGCAGTAGGCAGTTGATCAATGATTCTCTCTCATCATTAATGTTTCTCTCTCTCTCTCTCTCTCTCTCTCTCTCTCTCTCTCTCTCTCTCTCTCTTTCTCCCTTCCTCGCTGAAATCAATCCATATATATATATATATAATTTTTAAAGGAGGGATTTGAAGAAACCATACTGTTGGCTTTGAAAATGGAGGAAGGGGTCATGCCAAGGAATGCATGGAACCTCTGGAAGCTAGAAAAGGCAAAGAAATGGATTCTCCTCCAGAACTTCCAGAAGAAACACAGGTCAGCCAATACCTTCACTTTAGCTCAGTGAGACCCATTTCAAACTTCTGACCTCCAGAGCTGTAACATAAATTTGCGTTATTTAAGCTAGTAGGCTTGTGGTGATTTGTTACAGCAGTAATAGGCAAGGAACACACCTGGGAACTTGTTAAAAATGCAGATTCTCTGGCTATACCCCAAACCTGCTGAATCAGCAACTCTGGGGGTGGGGGTTCAACAAAACAGCATTTTAAGAAACCATCAAGATGACTCTGATGCATGTTAAACTTTGAGATTACAGATATAGTTCAACTCCTTCTAAGACCCAAGAGTGATTGATGTGCTAATGTCAAGGAGCTCATTAGAGGCAGAACTGGAACTGGACTTACATCTTCTGGGCTTTTTAAAATCAGTTACTTTATGACTTTTTAAGCATGTACTTCTATTTAGTCTAGCCCTGAGCTGTTTCATCAATTAAGTAAAATTAAGTCTGTTGAGAGTAAAAATTTAGGTAATATATAGATGAAAATGCTCTGGACAGAATAAAATGTTGTTTTGTGTGTTTTTGTTTAAAAAACAAAACAAAATAAACTCAAAATGGATAAAAGACTTAAACATAAGACGGCAAACCATAAAAATACTAGAAGAATCCACAGGCAGCAAAATCGCAAACATATGCCAAAGGAATTTCTTCTCTGATACTGCTCCTAGGGCAATGGAAACTAAAGAGAAAATAAACAAATGGGACTACATCAAAATAAAAAACTTTTGCACAGCAAAGGAAACCATCAACAAAACAACAAGAAGGCCCACTGCATTGGAGAACATATTTGCCAATGATATCACCGATAAGGGTTTAATCTCCAACATTTACAGGGAACTCATGCAACTTAACAATAGGAAGATAAACAATCCAATCAAAAAATGGGCAACAGACCTAGATAGACACTTTTTGAAAGAGGGCATACAGAAGGCCAAAAACATGCTCAAAGTCACTAATTATACGAGAGATGCAAATCAGAACAACAATGCAGTATCATCTCACACCTGTCAGAATGGCTATCATCAACAAATCAACAAACAAGTGTTGGAGAGGATGTGGAGAAAAAGGAACCCTTCTGCACTGCTGGTGGGAATGCAGACTGGTGCAGCCACTGTGGAAGACAGTATGGAGTTTCCTCAGAAAACTAAAAATGGAACTCCCATTTGACCCTGTGATCCCACTTCTAGGAATATATCCCAAGAAACCAGAAACACCAATCAGAAAGGATATATGCACCCCTATGTTCACAGCAGCACAATTAACCATAGCTAAGATTTGGAAACAGCCTAAGTGCCCATCAGCAGATGAGTGGATTAGGAAACTGTAGTACATCTACACAATGGAATACTACGCTGCGGTAAAAAAGAAGGAACTCTTGCCATTTGCAACAGCATGGATGGAACTGGAGAGCATTATGCTAAGTGAAATAAGCCAGTCAATGAAAGAAAAATACCACATGATCTCACTCATTTGTGGAATATAGAGAACAACATAGACTGATGAACAGGGACAGATCCAAAGACAGAGAAACAGTGATCAGACTATCAATCCCCAGAGGGAAAGTAGGGGAGGGTGGGGATAAGGGGAAGAGATCAACCAAAGGACTTGTATGCGTGCATATAAGCCAAACCAATGGACATGGACAACAGGGGGATGAAAGCATGAGTGGGGGGGGGAGGTTGGGGGTAAATGGGGGGGATGAGGACACATTTGTAATACCTTAACCAATAAAGAAATTAAAGATAAATAAATACATACATACATAAAAAATAAAAAACAAAACATTATTTTGCCCTGCTGGCATGGCTCAGTGGTTGAGTGTCAGAGGTCACAGTTCGATTCCCAATTAGAGCACATGCCCAAGTTGAGGGGTTGAGGGCTCTCAACTTTTGGGGGCATGCAGGAGGCAGCCAATCAATGACTCTCTCTTATCATTGATGGTTCTAGCTCTTTCTCTCTTTCCATTCCTCTCTGAAATCAATAAAAAATATTTTTTAAAAAATAAAATAAATAAAGTATTTTTACTAAGCTGATTAGTGGTAATATTATAATGGAATTTATATGGGACTGGAGTAGCCATTACTTCTGTGTATCCAGCAAGCTAGTCTACTTCTTCCCATGCTAATATAATCACTCTCTCCTTAAAATGTCACACATGGATATGGCATATAACCCACATCTGGCCAAATAATACCTAATTCTCTTGAATTGTGTTTTGAGAGGATCATGTGACTCTGGACCAGTGTTTACCCTTAGGATTTCCATATAACTAATTGGGCAAAGAATCCCTTTCCACTGTGTTTGCTAACTCCTGCCATTTAGAGAAATTCTATCTGCAGAACAAAGCCCAGCATAGACAGACAAGCCAGTTGTATGGGTGGGTGGGTGGGTGGGTGGGTGGATGGATAGATGGATGGATGGATAGATGGATGGATGAAGATGGTGGCAAGAAGCAGGAAAAGACTCCTAGAGTCAAGTGTGGTTCCAGTTCTTGAGGCCCTGGGTTCTATCGTATAACTTCAGCCTTATAAACTATACCTATTTCCTTCTAAGCTATATAAGCAACAAATGCCCCTTTTTTTGCTTAAAATGTCTAAACTGAGTTTCTGTCACTTGTAGCCCAAAAAGTTTTAAATATATAGCATTCTTCTTAAGTATAACACTGTTCTTTAATACCAAAATATTGCCTTTCATACTGACGATTCTCTTCATCAGCACTTCATAGCAGTTTTAATCTGTACTCCCACCACCCTTGGAAGGCACCATGCTGAGGGTCAATTTCCAGGCTCTGGCAACCATTTGGAAGTTCCCTAACTTGCTACTCCACTCCCCACTGCTCTCACTAGGCTTTCTTTCCCTGCAACTGCATCAAGAGTTTCTCTAGCCAACAGCCCAATGGTATGGCACCAAAACTTGCAAAAAGGTTTTCCTCTGTCTCCTTATTACTTACACCTATGAACATTTTTATAATTCCCAATAATACCTACAAGTATCCTGTAATTACTCCCTGAAAACTCATTGAGCATCCTATCTTCATAAAGTTCCTCTGGGCTTTCTAAGGTAAGAGAAGTACTAATAAGAATCACAGCTTTCCTATGTAATTTAGTTCAAATTTGACTCAAGCCAAATGCTACCTAGAACTGAATCCATAAGGATGTTTGGATGATTTTCTACTGTGTATGAAATGAGGTTATGATTTGGAAACTATGCCTAGTGGGCTAGTACTCATGTAACAGAGGTCATCACAAAGCCTCCCAACTGATGGAGAAAGAACTGAGTTTAGAAATAATTTTCTATTCACTAAAAAAAACTGTCTAGTAGAAAGGAAGGAGGGAGGGAGGGAGGGAGGGAAGAAGGCATCTACTGGCCAAGCAAATGAGGGGAATGAGAAAAGCCGATTCTTTATTTTGTATGCTGAAAAAAAGAAAACATCCTTATTGACATGAAATATTTTCAAGGAGAACAAGGAGTTTTATATTTTGAGGTAGACACCAGAGAAGGGTAAATTCATCCAAAATATATAAACAAATATACCATACAGAATGGTATGGCATAACACAACTCCCTTCTAGACTGAAGCAAGCATTTGTCTTAAATAATTAGCCAAGGTCATGACACAGAGAAAGAAATTCATACTGAGCTATCTCCTCTTATAACCCATGTTGTAGAAGGCAACAATAGCTCTCCCAAGTCTGGGGAGAACATATGTCTTTTTTACGCAACATCCATTTCTCCAACATGCTCCTTGGACTTAATGAAAACCTGCAACTGCCACATGTCTGGGTTCACCTCAGCAGTCTGCATCGCAAGGCTTCTTCCATTGCAAGCCTATCTTTACAACATGGTTTCTAAGTCCTGTGGGCTAATTAAGCACAGCTGGGTCTACATCAGCCCCATTCAAGTGTGACAATTAAGCTGGCAAGAAAAAAAATCAATCATCATTAATCACTAAATCCATGTAGTGACTTTTAGAGGTGCTAAATGGGTTGAGCAGGGCAACAGTGATGCTTTTCACTGAGTGACCAAATGGTTAAAGTAAGAGAGAGCACACATTGCTCCTAGCACGAATAGCCTAGATGGGAACATCAGATGCTCATGTGTGTACAGAACAAGAAAATCTAGTTAAAGTGGGAAGGAAGAGCTTATCATTTCCCATACATTGCACTCCCTCCAATTTTGACTCACTGTTAGGACCAGGGGGAGACGCATATATAACTATTGCCACCCCTTGTTATCACCTCAATGGTACCTCCGTTAGAATTTAGGATGTCTCTTTTAGAGTGAATACATATGTATTCACTTGTAAAGTGTTTTCATTGAGCCGGCTTTTTCCTTTTATTGGACTATTCCCTATAGCCCTTTGCCTTACTATGCTTTGAGAGTTTATGCCTTTTCCAAAAATAGTTTTTACCAAACCACTCACTATAAAGGAGTCTGGTTTTTACCATCTTCATTTAATTTGCCAAAACCACCCTCTCCTTTTTAAGGAATGTGGTGTCAAGCTTTCAGATCTCCATGAGAACAATTAGCACTAAGCTCGTTATTGCTTTCTAAAATGTTTTGGTTTAGGTTTGTTTTCCTGTTTTTAATTCCCTTCTGTTTCACTAGCCAAATAGGCTGACTGTGGAAGCTGCAGAAATATTTTATTGTGCTCACGATGAGAACAGCTTATGATATAAAGGAGCCCAGTCCCTCGTTTCTTCGCTGGACATTACTTTAGAAGCCATTTGTCCTGTGCCCTGTGGTAGAGAATACAAGCCAGAGTGTGCTTATTTCCCAAAAAATGAATCAAGCTCTGGTATTCTTTCTGGTGCAAAATGAGTGCAGGGATTGACTTAGGCAACAACACACTCAACACTGCTTCTCTCACACTTCAGCTGAAAATAGTATCAGCACAGGGAACTCATTTGCAGGCCAGTTTGAAAAGCAAGAGGTACAATAATAGGAAAGCAGCCTTAAGTAGGTGAGGCAATTTTCACTTTGCTTCCTGAAACTTCAAGGTTTGTGTCCACTATAAACTCACCATGAGATATGTCCTGTTCTTGGGTCGCTCTTGAGGATTCTTTGCTGGAGAACCAGCCTGGGGGAAGGTAGGTTATAAATTCCAACGCTGTCACCACTCTGAACCTTCTTCCTTTCAATCCCAGTGCGTGATCACTCTCCTCAATGAACTTTGGAATTGTTTGAAAGATAAAAATGACTAATATCTAAGGTCAAATTTTCTCCTCCTCTTTTAAAATCAGAATAGCATATGGGGAAAAAATGAAAGGCATCTTCCTTTAGGTCTCCATTCCCCTTTTTATCTTCCTGGAAGCAGCAATTTTATTTTTTTGAATATGTTTTTATTGATTTCAGAGAGAGAAAAGATAGAGGGGGGGAGAGAGAGAGAGAAGCATCAATGATGAGAGAGAATCATCCATCAGGTGCATGTGCCCTGGCTGGGAATTGAACCATGACCTCCCGGTTCACTGGTCAACACTCAATCACTGAACTACACCAGCAACTTTAGAGTGAAGGAGCACAATATGGAAGAGGTGGTGGCTATGATGGAGGAAGAGAAGCAACATTACCAACAAAAGATGGAGAAAAGCAGGAATGACAAAAAGGAAAGGGGAGGGGACAGGGGATCCTAGAAAGCAGACATAAAAGGAAGTGGCCTGGACAAAATCTTGGAGAAATCCAAGATGGTCTACAGCGTCTCCATTTTCCCACACACCTTTCATTTCTCTTAACAATGCTTAGGCACCCAGCAGTCTCCTCTCACCCATCCAGTCCCACTATCTGGTATAACACTAGCTCTCACAAACCCCATCCACATCAAAACATTATGCACTTTGTTATCTGTTCACCAGACTGAATGTGTATGGTCTAGCTGACCCCACTATGTCCCCCACAGTCTCCAGCATAGTGCAGACACAGCAAGTACTCAATATATACTTAAAGAAGACTTAACTAAATAATGAGGACTGGTGGACTACTAAATTTAGAAGGGTTTTATGAGGATTTTTATGCCTTCATGACCCTGATTTTCCTGGAAAAAAATCACAGGTAATTGGCAGGCTCTGGAGTAGACATCATGGTTGTTCAGGGTTTGGGAGGATCTTTACACCAAGGCAACGACCTACTGACCAGCCCTAGGGGAAAGGAAGGCAACAAAAGCTCAACTTGTATAATAATAAGTGGCTAATTCTGGGCCTCCCTCCCCCTCCTCCACCTCTCTCTCTCTCTCTCAGATACCCCTCCCTCTCCCCCCCTCTCTCTCTCTCTCTCTCTCTCTCTCTCTCTCTCTCTCTCTCTCACACACACACACACACACACACACACACACACACACACACACACCATCCAGTCTCTCCCCTATCACACTGGACTGATGTCAGAAATTTAAAGCCATGTCACCGAAGGTTTTGAACACCTTGGGACTGCTAACACCTTCAGTTGTTGGTCATGTATACTGTAGTGTGAGTGTGTGGTTCCTGAGCCTGTTTTGATAAAGAGAAAGAAAGTCAATGGCAAGTACTATCAATCTAATTTAGAGTCATAGAGAAATAGGCTAGGACTCAAGATAGGAAAAGAAAAATGTTCAGATGCCCTTCAGGCAAGCTGTCCAAGTGTCATCTTCTAAACTAGAAAATCACTGGCTGGTTAACACAAACTCTCACCCAAAACCTGCAAAACGGACACTCGCTCAATCACTCAGAACTGCTGTTTTTAAGTTTCATGAACAAGATGCCTCTGTGTTTCTGGCAATGCAGGTGACCCACATGAAGAGGGCCAGCTGAGTTAAAAAGCTGCTTCGCCATCTGAACTCATGTTCTCCAACAGTAAGTTTTGCCAACAAGCTCATCTCCCAGGGCCTAGGCCTGGCACAAGGTAAGCAGGTATAGAAAGGAAGGAAGTGTAGTCAGAGCAAAAAGCAGGAGAGTGATCATGGATGTTGGCAGACTGGGTTTCCTGAGCAAAACACCACCAACAATCCAGCATTCAAAACAGGAAAGACATAGATGAAAAAAGCCACACACATACACACACATGCGCGCATGAACACACACAGGCACATACCTAGAGAATAAGAATAGCTCAGGAATAATAAGAACTTTTAAGGGAGCACAGGTAGACAGCAGAAAAGTCTAGAGGCTTGAGATAGGAACCCAAAGCCCCCAGAGATGTGTGACAAACGATAAGGATTTGATAACTAACAGCTCTAGCTCCTGCCGGTGTAAAAACCTATTGACTGGGCATCATTGCTGGGGCATCCAATCCAGATGCTATTTTTAAAAACTTCCCCCTCAGTGCCTTCCTTGGTGAGTGCTGCAGGGTGCTGGCCACCGATGTGAGTGCTCAGATGGACAAGTGTAACAGGATGTCAGAATAGGACCCTTCACACCTCATTTGTCAATAAGGGCCTCATATGACAAAATAACAAAGCTAGTGTGAGATACTACCTCTTCCCATAAGCAGAATATATAATAGCAATATAGGAGAACCTGTTCCACTAGTCTTGACCCCAGCCACCCATATGGAGAAGATAAAAGGGAAGAGAAAGTAGAGAGAGAGGGTTGACAAAGGGTTTCTGCAGAAGAAAGCTGTTCCCTGTAGGGAATCCCCATCATAGCTGGAACCCCATTGCGCCACCCAGGGAAATCAGCCCAATTGTATTTGATGTGTCCTATGGATTCTGGAGAGCCAGAAGCTGTGAGATATATGGAATGAAATACGAATGCTGCTTCCCACCCCTATACCCCAGACTTCTAAAAAGCCACAGCCTAATCCCACCATACTTCTTAGGGGAAGAGGTGAGGGATGCTGCCTTCTCTATGCACATTTAGTGAGGGAATCTTTTAAGGTTCACATCACAGAGCTTTGAAATGGATTTCCTGCCTCTGAGACACACACAAAAGACGGAAAAAAAAAATCTAGTGCCTGATTCATTCCTGAGAAAGACAAAGCAGATTGAGCACTGGAGCCTGACATGAGGGGACATGACTGGCAGAAGTACACAGCAGCATGGACTACATCTGCAATCCAACATTCATTACAGCAAGTAGGAGGTTGCGGAAAGATATCAAACTAGGCTAAGAGAGCTATGGACAAGAGGAACATCAGAGAACTTTCAAAATTCCTGAAAAATACCCATAACAGAGCCAGATGGGACCCTCTGCAGGCCCAGAACAGAAGCCACCAGTCAAGTAAGAACTGTCCTACTCCTTATATCTCCTTGCCCCCATTCTATGCCATCACCACCCCTCCACATATAACCATAATGTGAGCCTGGAGAGAAGAGTAGGAAAAGCCAAGAGGCTCCCCTTTACTCCTGAGTGTCTATCTGAGGAAGGGAAGATTTAAAACTGTACTGTTTGCTACTGCTGTGTAACAAATTACCACAATCTTAGCAGCTTAAAACAACATCTGCTTATTACTTCACAGTTCTGTAGGTCAGAAGTTCAGCATGGCTCAGCTGGGCTTTTTATTTTTTTCAGATGGAAAACTATATTTTTAACATATATTGCTTTGATACTCTTTTTAAAACTTTTTTTAATTTAAATTCTTTATTGTTTAAAGTACTACATAAGTCTCCTTTTTCCTCCATTGACCACTCCCTAGCCGCCCCCACCCCCCAGCACATGCCCTCACCCCACCCATACAGCCACCCCCACCCTGTCTGTGTCCATTGGTTATGCTCATATGCATGCATACAAATCCTTTGGTTGATCTCTTACTCCCCCACCCCCCACCTTCCCTCATAGGTTGGACAGTCTGTTCGATGCTTCTATGACTCTGGTTCTATTTTTGTACATCAGTTTATGTTTATTATATTCCACAAATGAGTGAGATCATGTGATATTTATCTTTCTCTGACTGGCTTATTTCACTTAGCATAATGCTCTCCAGTTCCATCCATGCTGTTGCAAATGGTAAAAATTCCTTCTTTTTTTATAACAGCATAGTATTCCATTGTATAGATGTACCATCAAGTGGGATTTATTCCAGGGATGTAAGGTGGGTACAATATCCACAAATCAATAAATGTGATACATCACATAAACAAACTGAAAGACAAAATCACATAATCATATAAATTGAGGCAGAAAAGGCATTTGACAAAATCCAACACCCTTTCCTGATAAAAACTCTCAGCAAAGTGGGAATAGAGGAATGATACCTTAACATAATAAAAGCCGTATATGACAAATCTACAGCCGTCATCATACTCAATGGGCAAAAACTAAAACCACTTCCCCTAAGAACAGGAACAAGACAGGGTTGCCCACTTTCACCACTCCTGTTCGAAGATAGTACTGAAAGTGCTAGCCATAGCAATCAGACAAGAAGAAGAAATAAAAGGCATCCAAATTGGAAAAGAAGAAGTAAAACTGTCATTATTTGCAGATTACATGATATTGTACATAGAAAACCCTAAAGACTCCATCAAAAAATGACTACAACTAATAAATGAATTTGGCAAAGTAGCAGGATACAAAATTAACACCCAGAAATCTATGGCTTCTAATACACCAACAATGAACTCACAGGAAGAGAAACTAAACAAACAATCCCATTTACCATTGCAACAAAAAAATTAAGATACCTAGGAATAAATTTAACCAAGGAGGTAAAAAACCTGTACTCAGAAAATTACAGGGCACTGAAGAAAGAGATAGAGGAAGACATAAACAAATGGAATAATATACTGTGTTCATGGATTGGAAGAATCAGTATCATTAAAATGTCCATACTACACAAAGCAATCTATAGATTCAGTGCAATCCCCATTAAAACACCAACAGCATACTCCAAACACCTAGAACAAACTCTCCAAAAATTCATCTGGAATAAAAAAAGACCCCGAATAGCTGCAGCAACCTTAAGAAAGAACAACAAAGTTGGAGGGATCACAATACCGTACATCAAACGATACTGCAAAGCCACTGTTCTCAAAACTGCCTGGTACTAGCACAAGAACAGACATATACTAGTAGATCAATGGAACAGAACAGAGAACCCAGAGATCGACCCAAGCCATTATGCTCAATTAATATTTACCAAAGAAGGCAAGAGTATACAATGGAGTCAAGATAGTCTCTTCAATAAATGGTGTTGGGAAAATTGGACAGATACATGCAAAAAATGAAACTAGACCACTAACATACACCATACACAAAAATAAACTCAAAATGGATAAAGGACTTAAACGTAAGACGAGAAATCATAAAAATCCTAGAAGAAGCTATAGGCAGAAAAATATCAGACATATGTCATAGCAATATCTTTACCAATACAGCTCCTAGGGCAATGGAAACTAAGAAGAAACTAAACAAATGGGACTACATCAAAATAAAAAGCTTCTGCACAGCAAAAGAAACCATCAACAAAACAACAAGAAAGCCCACTGTATGGGAGAACATATTTGCCAATGTTATCTCTGATAAGGGTTTAATCTCAGCTGGGCTTTCTGCTTAGTGTTTTACAAGACTAAAATCAAAGTGTTAGCCAGCTAGCTTCTAATCTTGAGGTTCTGGAAAAGACCCCACTTCCAAACTTATTGGATCATTGGCAGAATTTAGTTCCTTGTGGTTATAGATATGAAATTCCATTTCCTAGCTGTGGCCAGTAGGCGCTCTCAGCTCCTATGTCTCTCTAGTTTTTGCATGTGGCTTCATCTATCTACAAAGCTGACAGAGCACATGGAATCCCTCGTAGGCTTTCTCTTACTTTCCTTTCTACTACCAGCGAAATAAAACTCTGCTTTAAATGGTTCATATGCCAGGCTGGTGTGCCTCAGTGGTTGAGCAGCAAACTATGAACCAGGAGACCATGGTTTGATTCCTGATCAGGGCACATGCCCAGGTTGTGTGCTTAATCCCCAGTTGGGGGCATGTAGGAGGCAGCCAATCAGTGATTCTCTCTCATCATTGATGTTTCTATCTCTCTCTCCCTCTCCCTTCCTCTCTGAAATCAATAAAAATATATTAAAAATAATGAATGAATGAATGAATGAATGAATAAATAAATAAATAAATAGTTTATGTGATTAGGTTTCACCCACCAAGATAATCTTCCTTTTGCCATATCAAGTAACATAATCATGAGAATGTAGTATATCATCATCTTTCTAGATTTCACTTACACTCAAAGGGAAGAGAATTATATAAAACTAGGGGTCACTAGAGGTCACTCATAAATTTTCCTACCAGAAATGAGTCAGGTTGAATGTTTTGATTACTCCTCAGGTCTGAACATTCAAATTACTACATCAGAATCCAGTTTGCAACACAAAGGAATTGTGGCTGTCTATTAGTGAAGACAAGTCTATGGTTTGTGTAGTTTTTATGGTGGGGAAGAGGAAGTAAGATGGGAGATTATCAATCAGGCCTCCTGCAACAACTTCCCTTCTAATCCTCGGCGCTGCTTGTGGAGGTGGCAACCATCTCCTACTTGGCATCATGGCTGCCCTCACACCTCTCAGGAAGCCTAAGGTGGTCAAAAAGAGGACCAAGAAGTTTATCTGGCACCAGTCTGACCAATATGTCAAAATTAAGCAGAACTGGGAGAAACCTAGAGGCACTGACAAGGTGGTGCACAGAAGATTCAAGGGCTAGATTTCGATGCCCAACATTGGTTATGGGAGCAACAAGAACACAAAGCACATATTGCCCAGTGGCTTCCAGAAGTTCCTGGTCCACAAGGTCATGGAGTAGTGCTGTGGTGTGCAACAAATCTTACTGTGCTAAAGTTGTTCACGACTCCTCCATGAATGCAAAGCCGCGTGGAAAGAGCAGCCCAGCCGGCCATCAGAGTCACCAATCCCAATGCCAGGCAGCACAGCAAAGAAACTAATAGGCAGATTGTATACACATTGTGTTTGTGTTAATAAAACCATAAAATTATGTGGCCCCCCTCCCCCCAATAAAAAGGCAGGGAGGTTATCACCAATGAATAATTGTTAAGGACAATGGGATAAATAAAGCATTAAGGGTTTTGCTTGCATCATGAGTTGTACTTGTTGGACATACCGTTTATCCAGGGAATCCTAAAGAAAGGTAGGGATGAATCAAACCGAAAGACTATGTGCTAATGATTGGAATACCAGAGAGGGAATGTTAAAAACAGAAATACAGTGGAATTCGCTACTATAAAGAAAAGTTCCCAATTTACTAGAAAAGGAATGCTGGGTGAATCTTTGTACACCATAGGGGAAAACATAGCCATGTCATGGGAGCACTGGAGTAAATGACGAGATATTTAATCCTGGCCCCAATTCTTCCCCATCACTTGTAGCATAAACTCGGGCAAGACCCTAACTTCCTAGACCTCAGTGTCCTATCAGGAAAATATAGCAAGAATGTAGGGAATAGGGTGGCATATACTCTAAAACAGTGTGCAAACTGGAGGCCCATATGCTCTGGCAGGCCTACAGATGTGTTTTGTTTGGCCCATGCAGTGTTTTAAAAAAATATAGTATCATATCATTTAATGCCAACATTTTTTTAAAATCTCATTTTTTAAAAAAAATCCAGATTTCCAGCTTCTCTTGAAAAACAGAAAGATTTGGAAACACAAGGCTCTGTGGCTCTGCATCAGCTGCCTTCAGTGGACTCAGGCATGGGTACTCCAATTCCCCACCATCCTCACCAGGTGGGCTTCAAGCTTTAGGCTTTGGAGAGACCACACTGGGTGCCATTGGCAACTGTGTATTTGACCGTGCCCTAAAGCATTACACAAGTGTTGCCTGTTATTACCTGTAAAATGAGGTCACTGGAATGGATGATCTACTTCTGCTCTCAGAGGCTGTAACTCCAGTGGATTAGATGGCTTCTTTGGTCACTTTTCCCAAATAGGTGTAAAATGATCACCCAAAATCCAGGGTGGTCCATGTCCCCTGTGTGTGGTATAAAGGACATAAAATGCTCTGAAAATCAAGCATTTGTACTGCAAGTTGCAGAAAGACTTCAATAAACTGCAAATGTAGTTTTCCAGTGGGCAATGGTTAGGCACTGGCTTCTTTAAAAGCAAATAGAAAGTGGAGATGAGGAAAGGACAAAGTTACCATCGACATTACGAGACAGGGGCAGGCCCCCAAGAGAGGAGGGGATTTTAGGGAAAATAAACATTTGCCATAAGAGAGCAAATCCCAAGTGGTACATCCAGTGAAAGAAGCCAAGAGTTTATGGTACTTTGGGGTTTGTTTTATTTATTTCCCCCCACAAGATGGAAATCAATCTATTTAGATAGGGATGGTCGAGAGAACACATTTTATTGCAATGGATAAGTTCCCAAGGGTGAAAGATCATTGTGTTTTATTTCTAATGTGTGTTTTTCTCTCTTTGGGTTTTGTAAAACCCCATGAGCTTATGAAAATTTGTCCAAATGAGGACATGGAACTTAGCAAATTATTCCTACCTTTAATTCTCATAAAAAGTAGAAACACATACCCAGGCTCATGCACACAGAGCAATACCCAGGCTCATACAGAGTACTCGAAACCCAGAAAACTAATGGAGTGCCAAGCACTTCTGGTACCTAAGGAGATTACATATATATATATATATATATATATATATATATATATATATATATGCTGGTAGCCTGAGGCTGCCAGAAACTTTGCCTGCTGAATGAATTATAGAACAGGAAGCAGATGGGCTGTGTATATGAAACAACCACTATCTGGCATGATGTGCTGTGCAATTTGGCTGCAAAGATTAAATTGAGCTATTGAATGTTTAATACACTATGCATAACAAATACAGCCAGAGCCACAAAACAGCATAAATTACAGAATTGGTATTCACACGGCCTTTCCCAGGAATCAATACACTGCCACCGCTCATAAGAGTCTGTTGTTTAATACACATAAAGAAGAGAAGAATTCTTCTATTAAAATGAGTTATCTGGGCTATTTACCAAAGGCAGTGATTTAGCAGTGGTAGAGTCTATGTAGTGCTGTTGAATGCAGATGATAATACCTCTTGTCCTTGTCTGCCTGTTTCATTGTGCCGATCAGTTGCTGGGGCTGAGAGTCCCTTGGGTACATGAGCAGTCAGCCCAGGAAGTGTGTTTAAGTAATGGACATAATGTTCACATTTGCTAGACCAGCCTTCTCCCTAATCATGAATTATTCTTCCCCAAGGCTCAATTGGAACATTACTTTAGAAGCAGAAGATTTAATCCTTTTCAGCTGATTGGAGGGAATGATTACAGTATTATTTTCTTGTACAGGCTGTCTCCAGTGAAGGTGCCTTTTTCTGTCCCCATCTTTAATAGGCAGCAATCTTTATTTCCCTGGAGGGAAATAGCAATGAATTTGAAATGGGATAAATCTTCAGGAATCCAAGGTGCTGAGGCTGTAGATCACTGCTGGTTAGTTAATTAGTTTAGCCCTCACTTGTTTCATCTTCAAGGTAGAGTTACAAGGGGAAACAGGGGATAGGTGGGTATGTGGGTAGAGTGCGAGAGTGAAGGAACCAGTTGTGGCTAGATAAATAATCAGATGCCTTAAAGCAACAATGCCCCCGTGGATTTCCTTCAATGTAAATGTTCAATTCTGGATCTTTGATTCCCAGTTACTACAATGACTAAAATAAGCAGTACTTGCCCATTCTGACTTCTAAGGACAATTCAAGTCACTGAAAGGGATTGCATCTTTATCTTGTAGAGATGGTTAAAGCAAAGTAAGGCAGAACAGTACAGGATAGGCAACCAAAGCAGTTGTTGCCCTATAGCAGTGGTTCTCAACCTTCTGGCCCTTTAAATACAGTTCCTCATGTTGTGACCCAACCATAAAATTATTTTCGTTGCTACTTCATAACTGTAATGTTTCTACTGTTATGAATCGTAATGTAAATATCTGATATGCAGAATGGTATTTGGCGACCCCTGTGAAAGGGTCATTCGACTGCCAAAGGGGTCGCAACCCACAGGTTGAGAACCGTTGCCCTATAGTGATAGTGATATTTATATACAGGTCTGGCCCCAGACTTAGTCCTGGGAGGAAAAAAAAAAAGAAAAGTTTAAACATTCCTGTTGAGTACTTTTTAAGCACTGCAGCACAGGAAAGTGATAAATAACAATTGGCTAGGTGTGAGGTGTTTTTTTTTTTAAATTTTCATGATTAATGTCTCTATAGAAGGGAAAATGTGGCTTAGAAATTAATTACCTTGGGGTGGAAGATCTAAGCCTTGGACATGTCTTCTTGCCCCGCCTGTCTGATGGAGAGGCCAAACAGAACAACCTTCCAATCCCCTGAAGTTTGATTTTTATCAAATATTCCCTTCACCCACCACCATTTTCTGTTGTTGTTTTTTTAATATAAATAACAAAGACAGAAAAAGATCAAATCTAAGCAGATCAACTGAATCATAATGAAGTCCTTGTGGGCTAACGAGTCTTGCATCTGATTTAAAGCAGGAAGCCCCCCTGTCTAGCTGCCTGGGATCTATTTAGAATAAAACAAGGTCATGCTGCCTTGGCCCTGATTATAAATACATTAAGTTTAAGTGATGAATACCGAATTCATGAGGAGCAGGAGATCAAGAGTGCCTGAGGCTGGCAGCTTTCAATCTCTCTCAGTGCCAAGTTGGAGAAGTAAAATAAACACGCTGTTAAATCAATGCTACAGGACCCATGTACAGAGGCACAGGGACGATTTTGTTTCCAAAGCTGAACATACGGGAGACAGAGGAGAAACCATGCTAGTGCTTACGGGAGAATGGCAGGGGGAGGGTGGGGGAGTTAGCCCCCTCAGCCTATTATTTTAAGCCACCAAGAAAGATGGGGAAGGTCACGTGTTTTCATATCAAAGTTTTCAATGGCACTGATGTGCCTGTTTCTGTACACATGTTCAGTCCTCAAATGCTTCTATTTCTCATGAACGATCACACTGGCTCCCCACCACCTCCACAGATCCTCAGATGATAGGACTGGTATACAAACTCCAGCAACAGTCACCTTGATCTGCCTTCATATTTCAACGAGAGCAAGAATCTCTTTAAAGGACACCCAGCTGGGAAGTAGCAGACCTAGAATTGAGATCCAAAGATGCTGTGCCATGTCTATCTACAGGAGACAAGCTGCCAGCCCGCATGTCCCCTTGTTTAAGTCACCCCTGTATTCTGCCCCCAGGAACCCTAAACTCCTCTGAATTCAAAAGTCCCCAAGCCTTGGTAAAGGACCACCAGCACTGCCTATCATTCCTCTGCCAGCTCTTTCAATTAATCAATCAAATCAATGTTGATCAAGTACCTATTTACCTCTCTCAACAGCTGAGTTCTGAGCAGAACTGTCCTTCCTGTTCGAGATTCCTTCAGTTGTGTGACCCACCTTTTTGTTTTTCATTTTACTTCCATCAGCCTCTCGTTCAGAAAATTAGTATTTTCCCCAAAGCTGACATTTACATACAGTATAATATCACGTTTCTATTCTGCTATAGCAGGAAGTAGAAGTGATTATCATATGCCACATAACAGAAGGAGCCGGTGCTGGCAGTTTTCAGTTTTTCCCTCTCCCTCCTGAAGGTAACAAAGTTCAGAAAAATAGCGAAAGCTGCCGAAAGGAAGAGGTGCAGAGAAACAAGGGCATGAGAAGGGGGAACGAATGTGGAGCGAAGGTGTCTGTAGAACTGAATCCTAATCCCAGTTGGAGCAAAGATTACTTGTCTGACCTTGGTTGAGCTGCTCAAACTCCTTAGGGCTTGGGATTTTGTAGTGTGAAATATTAGAGGGTGGACTTAGGTCCCTGACTGCTCTATCTATCTACGGTCCTGATTGCCCCCAAAATATTAATTGGATTTTACATCATTTGGTTTCATTTCCGGACATTTACAATTCTCTGAGTAATGGGTAACATTCATAGCCCAATTATTTTCCCAAGCTCATCAAAATTTAATTTGCTTCGAGCAGTGACACACAGCCTGAGTTTGACGAGGAAGTCAGCAAAGCCACACCAGTGATTTACTCAAGGCTCCCTGTCTACAGAATTTACCATCAGGGATATCTAATGAAATTTTTTCTCATGTAAACATACAGCTTTCACGTCTATTGGAGCTGGAGCAGATGAGCTTCCTGGGACCGAATGTACTAGACAATACGCTCCTTTTCATATAATGAGCTCAGGAAATTCTGCTGTGAACTGAAGGGTCTTGTACTTATTAAAATGCTTCATAAATGAGAACTCTATCTCTTTCAGGACTTCACAGTGCTATTTGCATGTTTAAAATACCTGACCCCCAGGACGCATTTATTCTACTACAGTTTTAAAAATACTTTGACCTCCACCCTTACCTTTAAGTATTGATACCTGTGCATTTTTCACTCTCAATTTACTATAAGGTTTGTATGAGAAGGGCAGTTTGACATAAATTTAATGTAATTAATTAGAAGGCAGGAAATATTATTAGAACTTAGAAGTAAGTCACCAATATAACCATCATTAAATTGCTGGATCAAAAAGTATTTTCTGATAAGAACAGATACTACACTTGATCTTAGCCAAAAGGCCGAGAAACGATCAAAAAGTATTTTCTTCTTCTTATCACAGCTTTTGAAATCATACTCTGTATCTGCACATGTGATTAGTGAGCCCCTGAAAGAAGCCCATCCAAACTGAGATGTGCCATAAATGTAAAATACACAGTGGGTTTCAAAGATTAATATGAAGAATGTAAAATATCTCATTAATCATTTTTATATAGATTACTTGTTGAAATAATAGTTTGGACATCTTGAGTTAAATAAAATAGATTAAAATTAATTTTACCTGCATCTTCCTAGTTTTTTTTAAGGCTTCTAGAAAATTTTAATTACATAGGCTGCTTAATTATTTCTATTGGACAACTCTGCTTTAAGTATCTAACAGCTCTATATCATGCTTTATACATCTCTAGCACAATGTTCATTTAGTCTGCAAATCATTTTTAAGTGTTTACAAAGTGCCATGCTCTGTGCTTGATGAAGGAATTAAAAAATGAACACAGTTCTTGTTTTTAAGGATCTAACATTTTAGAAGAGGAAGGAAACTTAATCTATATGATGCTTACTACTTTCCAGTCAGGGCCATGACTTTAGTTTAGAAGACATATCAAGGAAGCACATTCAGTCTCCTTTGTAGTTCTGTCCCCCTTATGATTAAACCCCAGGCCTTACATTTATGTCCTAGGGTGAATCTAGATTTTGTGGAGCCTGCAGCTTCTGGAAGCCAGCTTTAGTGAAAGAGAGAAAGAGAGGGGGGGGGGGGGGGGCGGGAGAGAGAGGGATGCAAAAAGACAAAATTAGGTAAATATTGTAATTGAAGTATGAAATACTAAAATCTAGCAAAAGTAGGAATGATTAATCCTCTGAGTGGTTCCAACCTGTCTCCAGAAGATACTTGGCTTAGGTCGTGTGGGATGAATAGGAATGCAGTGAGGAGGTTGGGACAGCTTTTTTGCCGGAAGACAGAGCATGGGTAATGGAACAGAGGTGTTTTCAGTAGGAGTGTAGAAGGAGCCAATAATGATAAGAAGTGAGGCTGGACAAAAAGTGGGCAAGGGACAGATTATGTGGAAGCCTGCATGCCAGTCAAGGGTATGATGATTTCATCCTGGAGTACAGGAATTGAGAGCCAATTAATATTTGGAGTGACATGATCAGAATTATATTTTAGATGAATACTTTAGTGGAGGGACTGGACTGGGCACCCTTATGATTCAAAGTATTGCTGAAACCAGTTTGGCTCAGTGGATAGAGCGTCGGCCTGCAGACTGAGGGGTCCTGGGTTCGATTCCGGTCAAGGGCATGTACCTGGGTTGCGGGCACATCCCCAGTAGGAGGTGTGCAGGAGGCAGCTGATCGATGTTTCTCTCTCATCGATGTTTCTAACTCTCTATCTCTCTCCCTCTCTGTAAAAAATCAATAAAATATATTTAAAAAAAACAAAAACCGAAGTACTCACCTACCTCTGCATTTCTTATCTGAGTAATAATATCAGAATCTCAGCACAATTCCATGTGCCTAGCTTACAGAATGTCCTTTCCCCTAAAACTTCCAACAAGTTCTCTTGGCTGACTGGTGTTCACTGAGTCAGTCTTATCTCCCACCTCCTCATTAGATCCAGACTTCAGGCCCTGTCTTCCATCACCCATCATAAGCTGTTGCTTCTGAATGACCTCCACATTGCCAACCTAGAGACCTGGTGTGGCAGCTCACTCTGGGAGACACAAGAACTTTCACACACAACAAAGAGCTTGGCATCTGAAGAAATATGGTTGTCATGGCAGTCTGCAAAATGAAGGGATGACAATACTCCACTTAACATAACCCCCTCGAATAGAGAAAACTTCTTCTTTAGATGTTAATGAGCTATTGCTTTTTATATTTGAGTTAGCATCATATGATTTCTTATATTTTAAAAAATCACTTTAGTTCTGTTTATATTCCTAGAGAACTTAATAGCCACCAATCATGTTCCTAACAAAAAATAAAATAATATAATGCACATATCAAACAGCAGTATAAAATGCCTTTTTAAAATCCAATAATATTCTTAAGAGAAATAAAGATGTAGCCTACTGTGGACAAGCCCTATTTTATATTCTTTCTATTCTACATGTCAAATGGCATATCAAAACTAAAATGAAAACTACTATGGAAGAATGCAAAACTGTATCTCCTGCTGTGTACATTGATTTCTCTCTCAGATTCAAAAGATCAAAATATGTCAACCATTAAAACAAAATACTTACATGTGAGAATCTATATATAGAAAAGTCTAAGCGACTGTTCAACCATTCGAACGGTAGCTATGATGCACACTGACCACCAGGGGGCAGAAGCTTAATGCACAGGCATGGAAATATAGAACAGACTGATCAATCTCAGAGGGAAGGGGGGATGGAGGAGGGGAGAGGATGAGAAGAGATTAACCAAAGATCTTATATGCATACTAGAGACCTGGTACACCAGTGGGGTCCCTTGGCCTGGCCTTCGGGGATCGGGCTGAAACCGGCAGTCCGACATCTCCTAAGGGATCCTGGATTGCAAGAGGGCGCAGGCCAGGCCGAGGGACCCCACCGGTGCATAGATCTGTGCACCGGGCATCTAGTATGCATATAAGATCTTTGATTAATCTCTTCCTGCTCCACCCCCCCTTCCCTCTGAGATCCATCAGTATGTTCCATGTTTCCATGCCTGTGCATTGAGCATCTGCCCCCTGGTGGTCAGTGTGCATTACACTGACCGGTCGGTCAGTCGTAACAGTCACTTAGGCTTTTACATATATAGATGGTAAGTATTTGTGTATCTAAATATATCTAACCATAGAAAAGGTACTGTAAAATTATGGTATAAAGATAAAAAATGATACACCTGTATAGGGCACTTACTGAATGGAGCTTGCAGGACTGGATGTTGGTCTGGGTGTCAGTGAGTGAGTCATGACTGTGAAGGCCTAGGACATTGTTGTGCTCTGCTGCAGCCTTCATAAATACTGTACACTTAGGCTAAATTTGATAAAATATATTTTTTTCTTTTTCAATAAGTTAACCTTCATGTACTGTAACTTTTTTACTTTATAAACTTTGAAAATTTTTAACTTTTCACTCTGTAATAATACTTAGTTTAAAACACAAACACATTGTACAGCTGTACAAAAATATCTTTGTTCTTTACACCATTATTCTATGTTTTTCTATTTGAAAACTTGTTTTTTACTTTTTAAACTCTTTTGTTAGAAACTAGGACACAAACACACACATTAGCCTAGCCAGTGGTCGGCAAACTGCGGCTCGCAAGCCACATGCGGCTCTTTGGCCCCTTGAGTATGGCTCTTCCACAAAATACCGACTTCTGCGCATGGGCCACGAAGTTTCAATCGCACTGTACGTGCGCGCCCGCATGTGATATTTTGTGGTATTTTGTGGAAGAGCCACACTCAAGGGGCCAAAGAGTCGCATGTGGCTTGCGAGCCGCAGTTTGCCAAACACAGGCCTAGGCCTACACAAGGTCAGGATCACCCATATCACTGTCTTTCACCTGCACATCTCGTCCCACTGGAAGGTCTTCAGGGGCAATGACATGATGGAGCTGTCATCTCCTATGATAGTAATGTTTTCTTCTAAAACACCTCCTGAAGGACCTGCTGTGGGCTCTTCTTGAGCAGTTGTCACTTTTTATCATGTTTGTTTCCTTTTTGCATAGATTGCTTGTAAGTAGATAATACACTATGAACATTACTCTCTATTAATGAAAACATTTTAGTGTTTGGGTCCATGCTTTTAGATTTTTTTAAATGAGTTTACTCAGGTCTGTAAAAGTTTCTGCTAATCCTTTCAGTGTGAATTTCAGGGCAAGGGTGTCCTTCTTTTTCTTCTCCTGGAGTTTCCTTTTCCCTTGTCTCTATTTAGCTATGTATTTCTGTTCTAGTTCCAACAATCCTCATTAGTCAATTCCTCAGGAACCACCTCTAGGAGCTCCTCAATGTCATCCTCATGGACATCTCAACCACAGCACTGTTGATTTTTGCAAATTCCTCATCCTTGGCAAAACCTTTGAAATTATGGATAAAACCCTTGAGTATCTTCTTCAAGATGTCATTCATATACTCTGGTCACATCACCTTAAGCCCAAGCAACATCTTGACATAGTCATAGACGTTGTAATCCTTCCAGAATCGCATCATTGTCTTCTCAGTTGCAACAATAGCCTGGACAAAGTTCCTCAAGCAGTTAAAAGCTCCATTGGTTGGGGCAAAGAGGTGGTGTTTGGAGGGAGAAACACCACTTTGATATTGGATTGAAGATCAGCAATAAAGGGAGGATGTCCTGGAGCAGTGTCAACAATAAATAAAATATTGATAGGTATGTTGTTCTCCAAACAGTACTTCTCCATTTTGTTGGCACAGCAATTCAGGAAGGCATCTTAGAAGAGAAGCAGGGTCACCCATGACTTCTTACTGTTCCTATAATACTCTTTAAGGGTCTGGGGTTCTCACTGTACCATATCAGAAAGGGTTTAAATTTGTAGCCTGCCACTTTGCCCCCAAGCAAGACTGTTATTCTGTCCTTAAAAGCCTAGAAACCAGGCATTGTCTTGGCCGCCTTATGGATGAAAGAGCTGTCAGCCATCTGTTTCCAGAATAGTGATATTTCATCCATTGAATATTCTCTCTGGCAAGTCATTTTCCTCCACATCAGCTTTCAAAAACAATTTTAGCTGCCTCACATGGACACTTACATACCCACCACTCACTTTCATATTATGTAATGAATAATGATTCTTGAATCATTTAAGCCACCCAGAACTATCAGTATATTCAACATTGTAATCAAGTCGTCTTTTATTTCAATATGGCAATCTTTTTGCTTGTTCCGGAAGAACGTCCAGTCTAATTAGCATATTATGCTTTTATTATTATAGACTAGAGGCCTGATGCACGGAATTCATGCATGGGCCTTGGCCCTCACAGCCCTGGCTTCATCCGGAAGGTCGTCTGGACGGTCGCTCTGCTGTTTGGTCTAATTAGCATATTAGCTCCTTATTATATAGGATGGGACTACCCTCGTATGTACAGCTCATCACTGACCAAAACTACATTATGCACTGCATGACTGTAAATTAATATAATGTCCCTGGCATACTCAATAAACAGTAGCTGTCATCACTGCTGTCATTTTATAGATATCCTTGTTTTTTGAGCATGTATTTTCCCTTCTCCAAAGCAACTATATATCTCTTTAGTGAAATAGAGTTTAACAAAATATCTTCCTAACCCTCATCATGTGTCTACAGATAACTGATGACAGTGTCTATATTCTTAACTTTTCCTGAAGGGTATGTTTCCTTTGCATGGAAACAAGATGGGTCAAAAAGAAAGAACCTAAAAAAATAAAAAGGAAGAACCAATCAGGTGAACTGTTGAATAAGGGAACTGGAGTCACATCAGTCTCCATACTGGCCTGGACATAGAGGTCAAGACTAAAAAGTGCATCCTTAAAACTAGAGATTATCACATCGTTCAGAAGTTGGTTTGGCTGCACTTCCTAATTTATTTTCTATTCTTTCTATGGTTGTCTCTAAATGTTTTAACATGTGTTTTCTCTCAAATGCTATTTTTAATCAAAATCTTGCTTTTCCCCCAAACAGAAAAGGACCTTAGCATGGCTTTAACTCAAACAGTCTTTTCCCTTCTTTGGGTTACTGAAAGAAATGGGGGAGCATACAGTCAATACTAGTTTGCATTTACCAGCATGCTTTCTTCTTTTATCTGCCTCCCACTTTACCCTTTTTCATTCAATTTGCTTCTTACTGAGGTAAATATGTCAACAGGTCTCTCAACAGAAAGAATAATAAATAATAAACTCTATAAAAAATAAACTGAATAATAAACTCCCAGTTTTCTATATCTACATTTGTCTATATGATACACTCTTTCTTGACCAAAATTTTAGCTGGGAATACAATCCCATCTTGTTTTCTTATAGGACCTTGAACATTTATTTAATTACTATCTGACATGTACTTTTTGTTGTGAGAATTCTGTCACCAGTAAAATTACCTAGAAAACGATAACAACCTGGCTTCTTTTTTCTGGTCAATATTTACTCTTTAGGTATAGATTTGTTCATCAAATCCTAATGTTCCTTGTTATGTGTGAGAAACCATGTATTTTTTCAATTCTAAAAAAAATTTCAGCCATAATCTCTTTGTATATAAACCTTTCCCCATTCTTTCTATTCTCTTGTTGGTCCTTTTAACTTTTTCCTCCATCCCTCTAAATTTCTCTTCCATTTTTCCCGTCTCCTTTTCTCTCTGAACTGCATTCTGGTTGATTGTTAGATTTTTACAATTCAAAAAAATATTTTCTTGGGAGATCTAACTACTGATTAACCTATTAACCTATTTACTGAGTTTTACTTCATTCTGCATCTCAGCATTATACCAAAAAAAATTGTTTTAACCTAATTCTCTGATTATATCAAAGAGATGAAAATTCATATTCTTATGCAAATGTTCTTTGGGGATGTTCCTGATTCATATTCTGCATAAACAGCATCTTGCCATTTCAGTCTTATCATAATGACATATTGGACTCTCTTAGTACAAAGAAGCTAGGAAACATTTTGAATAAACATGCAGACATATACTTTTCCAGTTAATTATCTATCCTGTTTTAAAGCATGCTTATTTTAAACGTGTCAAAATGTACTAATCCATACTGCAATTGTTTGGAAAATTTCATGAGCAAGTATATTTCAGCAAGAACAAAAGACATTTTATGCCAGTCAAATTCTCTTTTTTTTTTCTGTCACTATAAATGGATTTCCTATTTTCAACAGTTTTTCAAAATCAAAGTCGTATCTAAGCTGACAACTTCTTTGGCAAGTTTCAGCTAGATGTAATTTGAAACAGTCAAGGAAGCAAAGCCTAAACAATAAGGTTTTCAATGAGACTGGTGTCAGATCCTTAACTACTGTCATGCTGCATCTGACACCAGAAGACTTGAGAGGAAATTTGTTAAATAAATACTTGCAGTTAAGGAGTGCACCTGCATTTAGAGTATGTTTACTGAGTCATGGAAATATGTAAGATCTGAGAATTTAGTGATGTTAAACACTTAACAAAAACAGACCTGAAAAATCCCCCCCAAGGAATTTCTCTCTTTAACCTTCAGAATATTCTTTAGCTATAGTTGGCATCCAAAAGTCATTAAAAGGTCACAATGAATAAAAAAGAAAAAAAATCAAAGCTCTCTTCCTTTTAGCCTCAGGTTACTTCTATACAAAACAAAGCTGTTTACTTTCTGAGGGAGAAAAATGTTCTAATGTGACCTTTTAACCACTACTACCACTACACTTACTTACACACATGGTTTTCTTTAACTAGAATGAAAATTTTTACAATTAATGCTATAGTAGTATTAATTCATGTGTTATGTACTCAGGATACATGAACATTCTGTTTTAGAAACATTACAAATTTGAGTACTTTCATAAGAAAAATAAACTACATCACAAGGAAAACCAAAATGAGTCTATACTTGACAGTTAGTTTAATGTATAATAGTTTTCTCTACTTAATCTCCTAAGTATGGTTTCAGATAAAAGTTACTATCTTTCTTTAGACTTTTTATGTTTCAACAGCTAAAATATCAACTCTGATATTAAACTCTTTAAGTGAAAATTACTTGAAGAAAAATCAAATCTGTGTTTCAGGACACAGCTAAACCCTTCAAACCCAACAAATGTTTACACAGCTATCACAGGGAAGAACCTAGCAGGTGATGCTGGGAAGATGTGTCTTGATTATAACTCTCTTCTCCTCCGATGCCAACTTCAGCCTCGCTCCTTTGTCCTGTACAGAATAGCTGCTCAGACCTATAAGCTACAAGGAATAAATAAATTCTTGGGTTCTAAAAAGAAGGTATTGTGGGAGAATAGGTGAAAGGTTGTCTCCCTCTCACTGGAGACTAGAACTGAGGGTGAAAGTCATAAATGTATATTCTAGGAAGACCATTTGACTGTGGAGATTTGTGTGTTCCTAGGGAAGGTCAAGATGAATCCTCAGGAAAAGCCTGACTTTCTGATCCCTGAAAGACCAAGAACGAGCATGCAAATGGACCCTGGCCTTGCTTTCTTCAAGCCTGGCAAACGCAAGGAACCAAGTACCCAGAGGCTTTCTTCACTCCTTTGTGCCTCAGCAGTGAACTCACCATCTGCTTGCTTCTAGGCCAATAGTGCACAGGAGAGACTGCTTTCTCTTAAACTTATTTTAGATTGCCCCAACACTCAGCATACCCCGATCATACCTAAGTCCTTGGAATCCAACAAACACAGAGGACAGCTGGCAGAGAGACAAAGACCAGTCTTAACAGAAAAATTCAGACACAGTGAACAGAGCTGCCAGGAAAGATAAAAATTTAAATAGACACACACAAACAATTCAAGTGCAGAATTTTAAAAAATGTTTGGGGAGGAAAAATATATATTCCCACTAAACAATCCAGACATCATTGAGACCAAAATTAATGACATGATAGATCAAAATATCTCAAAATATAAAGGAATGTAAGTTATGAGGAAATCATGATGATTATTATGAAAAAGATAAAGAGAGGTAAGGTACAAACAGTAGGAACTAGGAAAGTGAAGACTCAAAATAAAAACAAAGAAATAATTTAATAAATAACAAACCATTTCCTTAAGGTGAAGAAAGAACATTCTGAAGTTCAATGAAACCCAGGACTGATTATTGTCAAAAACATATACTTGGAACAGGCTGACACAAATCTGGACCTCTGAGGATACAGAAGAAATATTACAAGCACCATACAAAGGAATAAGTTACCTACATAAGAAAATACATGATTCTCTTACACTTATAATTAAAAGATAGGAATAAGAACTACTACTAAAAGAAATAATTTGATTCCCACTAATTATAAACACAACCAAAATATTCACCTATCAAGGTGAAATAAATATGCAGGAATGCATAAAGGATATCACCCAGGTATACCATCTGAGAAAAATAATAAAGAACTTAAAAATATAATTAGTAAACCTGAACTTGATCTCACAATTTGGAAATAATATACGTATGTTGAGCCATAAACCTTATCCTACATAATAAAAGCCTAATATGCTAAGTGCCTGGTCATCCAGTCAGCCGTTCAACCAATCAAAGCATAATATGCCAATGATATGCTAAGGCTGCTCAACCACTCACTATGGCATGCACTGGCCACCAGGGGGCAGACACTCCAACCAGTAGGTTAGCTTGCTGCTGGGGTCCGGCTGATCAGGACTGAGCGATATGGGCAGGACAAGCTCTAGAGCCCTCCCACGGTCCCTCCCTGGCTGGCCAACCTCCTGCAACCCTCCCTGGCCCAGATCATGCACAGGTGGGGTCCCTCAGCCTGGCCTGTGCCTTTTCGCAATCTGGGACCCCTCAGGGGATGTTGGAGGGCTGGTTTTGGTCTGATCCCATAGGCCAGGCCGAGGGACCCACCCCTGGACGAATTCGTGCACCAGCCTCTAGTTACTTATATTTATACACACAAACATATATATACATATACTTTATAATTTATATTATATACATTTGCACATAAAAATACATACATAATACATATTTGCATTATCTATAATACAACTATATACATGTCATTAAATACCAATTAATAACTGATTCTCTGAAAATATGAAACTTAAGTGTCAAAAACCCTTAAAATAGTAAGAATATACTCAAGGGAAATTCTAAACCTGGAATAATGAAGGGGAGAAAAAAGAGAGAGTAAAACTTTTCTAAATATTTCATTTCATGGGGGAGAAAATAAGTATTTTAGTGAGAAAAATTATAACTCTCAGTGGGGATAACAGTATCTTGTTTTACATACATAAAGAAATGTGTATTTATCATAGTTTAGAAAGATAGAATATAAATGATAATGGATCACAAAAATATAAATTACCAGATTAATTCAAGAAATTAAGTGAATATTAACTTGGTCAAGAAAAAGAAAAAACCAGGAGAAGAAAGTGGTCACTAAATAGGCAGATGTGTTGTGCACCTAGTCCCAGGGCCAGACTGGAAAAGCAACTAAATTGGAGAACATCCACCTGGAATTAACAAATTAGACACAGCTGAGGAGACAATTATCAACTAGGAAGGGCAGAGGACGCCTGGGGAATGATAGGAACAGGGATCTATCTGGTCAGGAGAGGGCCACCAGGCCACTAGGCTGAGAGGGGGTGAGGTGGAAGCTGCACTGCACCAAAGCCGCCTCCCTTGGCAACAGGCACAATACCCAACTGAGAAAAGGAAAAACCACAAGGCTGCTGGCACCTGGGGAATCTAGACCTAAAACCACAGCCTCAAAAGGCTGCGCCCTGACATGCAACCTGAAAAGCGGCCCGAGCAGCATAGTGCCAGTGGGACAGAAACCACAGTTTCATGGTTGTTTGGCTTTTGTTTTGTCTTTGCTTTTATTTGTTAAACCCAGAACACAGTACTTTTCAGTTGCAAGAACTCACCCCAGGCTACAGAGCAGAGAGAGGCACAGACTTATGGAGCCTGAGGAGAGGCTGTGGAAGGAAACAGGGCAGAGAGACATGACCAGGAATCAGGCATTGGGACATTCGTAACCTTCCAAACCTAAGCAGCCATTTCTCTCTTGAAGAACTAACTCTTCCCAGTAGCCTCAAGTCAGGTAGTACAGCCTGCCATACCCTGCCTGCATTTTGAGCTATACAAAAAAAAACAAACAAAAAAAAAAAAAGGCTCTGAATAGCCTCAAAGAGCCTTCAGTGACTTGATTGGAAGAGGGGCTGTCCGCCCCACTATTCTGGAAACCAGACTGATAAAAAAACTCCAGTTTGCCAGCCACCCCCACCAGTCTCCAACCAAGGCCAAAGTAATATCTTGGGCCACTCGTGGAGAAGTAGCTCTTGCTCAGGAAAAAAATATCAATCTGATTCCTGGAAAGTGAAACAGCACCACCCCTACCTAAAGCCCTGTCAGAAACAGACACTTGAGTGATTAAGATTGACAGATGGCAGACAGGCAAAGCAGGCAGATGGGTCCTGCCTGCTTGCAGCCTAGGCCTGTGGAGACAGAAACAATCAGAGGAGCTGTGGATCGCTTGGAGCTCCAACACAGCGCTAAACGCCAAATACAGCGCCTGCCAGTGGTCAGCACCTAACTACCTAACAGGAAGCCCAGAATTGGCGGACAGAAGAGTGGAGTCCTAAACCAAGCCCCAGGGGGCATTAAAATATCGCTGAAGCAAAAGACACTTCAATTTTATTTTTTTAAATTTGTTTTAGTATTGTTATTCATTTTCTTTTTTTTTTCTTTCTTTTTTATTTATCTTTTCCTTTTTTTCTTATTTTTCACCTTTTTCTTCCTTGCTTCTCCCTTTTTCATCCTGTTTTTCTTCTCCCCTTTCCCTGCTTTAACTTTTCTGTCCGTTCTTTTTACCCATTGTTAAATATTGATCTTTATCTGTTTCGTTGATGTTATTATCATTGTAGTCTCTGTTGACTTACTCATATATAAAGTTTCCTCTTCCCTGCTCCTCCTACTCCATTTTACCCTTCTCTTTGCTCTTTCTTCACTACTCAATTTCCTTTCCTCTCCTCTTTTGCTTTTTTCTTCTAATTTTTTAATTAGTTTCACTTCCTAAATTAATGCCTATTTGCTCTCTAGTCTCTTTTTCAAAAAAAATAAGTAAATAAATACATTCTATTTATTTTTTTTTTCTTTTCTCCACTCATTCTTTTTCTCCTTCCTCTATACTAAACCATGGTCTGTCCCCTATTCATCCAATTCCTTAACCTTATTTTCTGTATTTTAGCTCTGCTTCTACAGATTCTGCACCACCACCCCCACCACCCTTTTTCTGGGTGTTTTTTGTTTGGGCTTTTGGTTTAATTGTTTGGTTGTGTTTTCTCCCCATAGTCTTTCTTTTTTTCTTCTTTTATCTTTATCTCTTTCTTTCTTTTTTCTTTTCTTGTTATCTTTTCTTGCTATCACTTTGCTCTCTTTTCTCTCTCCTAATTCTCTTTTCTTTGGTGGCCACTTTTAGTGGGGTTATAGATGTCTTGTGTACTTTCATGTTCTGTTCCTTTGTGTCATGTCGTGTTGTGTTGCACCTCCACAACAGTTGGCACAATGTAGTAGAGAGCAAGCCACAAAACCAGACACCTGAGAGGAGACTCCATCCATAAATAGGACAATAACATTCAAGACCCAACTCATCAAGAGAACCCAAATATCTTAAGTAGGGGGCATCTCTAGAATACCCAGCCAGAAGGCCTGAGAGACTACGCTACTAGGTAGCACAAAACATCTACTACATAAGACAAATCCAAAAAAATCTGGGTGGCATAGCAGTTTGATTAAATGCATAGAAATAATCACAAAGGAACAGCAAAAATGGGGAGACAAAGAACCAACCCACATATGAAAGAAAAGGAGGAATCACCAGAAAAGGAAATAAATAAAATGGAAGCAAGCAATTTGTCAGAGAAAGAACTGAGTCATGGTTATATGAATGCTCAAAAGGCTGGATGAGAAATTCACCAACATGTATAAGAATCAAGAGGAAATAATTACATATCTGCAATAAAGAACACACTGGAAGGTTTCAACAATAGATTAGAAGAAGCTGAGGATTGAATCAGCGAGTTCTAAGACAAGGTAGAAAAAACACCCTAGCAGAGCAGTAACTAGAAGAAAAAAAAACTTAAAAAATAGGAAGAGAGTCTAAGGGAGCTTTAGTACAACAAGAAACAAAACAACACCCACATAATAGGGGTGCCAGAAGGAGAGGAAGCTGCACAAGAAATAGAAAACCTGTTGGAAGAAATAATGACAGAAAACTTTCCTGACTGGGAAGAAAAAAGCCACACAAGTCCAAGAAGCACATAGAGTCCCAAACAATCTGAACCCAAACAGACTGACACCAAGACACATCATAATTAAATTGGCAAACGTCAACGACCAAGTAAGAATCTTAAAGGCTGCCAGAGAGAGACAGAAAGTTACCTACAAGGGATCTCCCATCAGACTATCAACTAAATTCTTTTTTTAAAAAAATATTTTTATTGATTTCAGAAAGGGAGAGAGAGAGAGAGAAACATCAATGATGAGAATCATTGATCAGCTGCCTCCTGCATGCCCCACACTGGGGACCGAGCCCACAACTCATGTTCTCTGACCAAGAATCAAATCATACCTCCTGGTTCATAGTCTGTGCTCAACACTCAACCACACTGGCTGGACGACTATCAACTGATTTCTCAACAGAAACACATCAGGCCAGAAGGAACTGGAATGAAGTATACAAAGTGATGTAAAGCAAAGGACTGAATACAAGAATACTCTATCCAGCAAGGCTATCATTCAAAATAGAAGGGGAAATCAGGAGCTTCACAAGCAAAAAAAGGCCAAGGGAGTTTATTACCACCAAGTTAGCAATGCGAGAAATGCTAAAGGGACTGCTATAAAATGGAGAAAAAGAAAGGGAAGTAACACAGGCATAAAGAATAAAAATGGCAACAAACAAGTACATATCAATAATTACCTTAAATGAAAAATGGATTAAATGCTCCAATCAAAAGACATAGGGTAACTGAATGGATAGAAAATATGACCCATATATATGGTGTTTACAAGAGACTCACCTCAGAACAAAGAACCCACACAGACTGAAAGTGAAGGAATAGAAATAAAATTTTCAGCCAAATGGAAAAAAAGCTGGGATAGCAATACTTATATCTGACAAAATTGACCTCAAAGTGACGGTCATAACAAGAGATAAGGAAGGCCACTTCATAGTAGTAAAGGGATCAATTCAACAAGAAGATATAACTCTGGTAAACATATATGCACCCAATGCAGGAGCACCCAAATACATAAAAAAAACTTCTGGAAGATATAAAGGGAGAGATCAACAGCAATAAAATCATAGTAGGGGACTTTAATGCCCCATTGATACCACTGGATAAATCCCCTAGACAAAAATCAGCAAAGAAACAGCAATCATAAACGATTCACTAGATCGGATGGAATTATTTGATATCTTCAAATAATTGAAGATACCAAAACTAAGGAATATAAATTCTTCTTAAGTGCACACGGGACATTTTCAAAGACAGACCACATATAGGACACAGGCTAAGTCTCTATAAATTCAAGGAGACTGAAATCATATCAAGCATCTTCTCAGATCATAATGGCATAAAATTAGATATCAACTGCAATAAAAACAATCAAACACATGGAGGCTAAATAGCATGCTGCAATGAATGGGTTACCAAAGAGATCAAAGAAGAAATAAAAAACATTCTGGAAACAAATGAAAATGAAAACACAACAATTCAAAATCTATGGGGCACAATGAAAGCAGTACTGAGAGGGAAGTTCATAGCACTACAGGCCTACCTCACAAAAACAAGAAAAACTGATAATAATTTATCTAACTTGACAACTGAAAGATCTAGAAAGAGAGCAACAGAAAAAGCCCAGAGTAGGTAGAAGGAAGGATATAGTAAAGATCAGAGTGGAAACAAATGACATAGAGACCAAATTAAAAAAAAGTACAAAAGATCAATAGAACCAAGAGCTGGTTCTTTGAAAGGATAAACAAGATTGATGAAACTCTAGCTAGACTCACCAAGAAACACAGAGAGAGGACCCAAATAAACAAAATCAGAAATGAAAGAGGTGAAGTAACAACCAAACCCAAAGAAAAAAGGATTGTAAAAGAAATACTACAAACAATTCTACTCCAACAAACTGGACAACTTGGACAAAATGGACATATTCCTAGAAAAATACAAACTTCCAAAACTCAATCAGGAATAGCCAGAAATCCTGAATAGGTCGATAACTACTGATGAAATTGAAGCAGTAATCAAAAAACTTCCAGCAAACGAAAGCGCTGGTCTGGATGGCTTCACAGGGGAATTTTACCAAACATTTAAAGAAGAACTAAGACTGATCCTCATCAGACTATTCCAAAAAATTCAAGAGGGCCCTAACCAGTTTGGCTCAATGGATAGAGTGTCAGCCTGCAGACTGAAGGGTCCCAGGTTCAATTCCAGTCAGGGGCATGTACCTTGGTTGTGGGCACATCCCCAGTAGGGGGTGTGCAGGAGGCAGCTGATTGATCTTTCTCTCTCATCAATGTTTCTAACTCTCTATCCCTCTCCCTTCCTCTCTGTAAAAAATCAATAATATATATTAAAAAAGAAAAGAAAGAAAACAATTCAAAAAATTTCAAGAGAAAGGAACACTTCCAAGCTCTTTCTATGAAGCCAACTTTACTCTAATCCCCAACCAGGTAAAGACACTACAAAAAAAAAGAGACTTATAGGTCAATATCCCTGATGAACATGGATGCTAAAATCTTCAACAAAATATTAGCAAATCACATCCAGCAATACATTAAAAAGATCATGCACCATGACCAAGTGGGTTTTATTCTGAGGATGCAAGGCTGGTACAATATCTGCAAATCAATAAACGTGATACATGACATAAACAAATTGAAAGACAAAAACCTCATGATCATATCAATTGATGCAGAAAAAGCATTTGACAAAATCCAACACCCTTTCTTGATAAAAAACTCTCAGCAAAGTGGGAATAGAGGGATCATACCTCAACATAATAAAAGCCTTTTATAACAAACCTATAGCCAACATCATACTCAATGGGCAAAAACTAATACCATTTCCCCTAAGAACAGGAACAAGACAGGAATGCCCAATTTCACCACTCCTGTTCAACATAGTATTGGAAGTGCTAGCTATAGCTATCAGACATGAAGAAGAAATAAAAGGTATCCAGATTAGACAAGATGAAGTAAAACTGTCATTAATCACAGATGACATGATATTGTACTTAGAAAACCATAAAGACTCCATCAAAAAACTACTAGACTTAATAAATGAATTTGGCAATGTAGCAGGATACAAAATTAACACCCAGAAAACTCTGGCATTTTTATACACCAATAATGAACTCACAGAAAGAGAAAACAAAAAAATAATCCCATTTACCATTGCACCAAAAATATTATGACACCTAGGAATAAGCTTAACTAAGAAGATAAAATACCTGTACTTGTAAAACTGCAGGACATTGAAAAAAGAGATAGAGGAAGATATAAACAAGTGGAAGAATATACTACTGGTATGTTCCTGGACTGGTAGAATCAACACCATTAAAATGTCCACACTACCCAAAGCAATCTATAGATTCAATGCAATCCCCATTAAAATACCAATGGCATATTTCACAGACCTAGAAAAAAACTCTCCAAAAGTTCATATGGAATAAAAATTTTAAAAAGGACCCCAAATAGCTGCAGCATTCCTAAGAAAGAAGGACAAAGTTGGAGGGATCACAATACCAAATATCAATATATATTACAAAGCCACTGTTCTCAAAACTACCTGGTACTAGCACAAGAACAGACTTATAGATCAATGCAACAGAACAGAGAACCCAGAAATTGACCCAAGCCATTATGCTCAATCAATATTTGACAAAGGAAGCAAGAGCATATAATGGAATCAAGACAGTCTCTTCAATAAATGGTGTTGGGGAAAATTGGACAGATACACACAAAAATGAAACTAGACCACAAACTTACACTATACACATAAACTCAAAATGGATAAAAGACTTAAATGTAAGATGGGAAACCATAAAAATCTTAGAAGAAGCCATAGGCAGCAAAATAGACATCTCATAGCAATATCCTTACCAATACATCTCCTAGGACAATGGAAACTAAGGAGAAAATAGACAAATGGGACTGCATCAAAATAAAAAGCTTATGTACCGCAAAAGAAACTATCAAGAAAACAAGAGAGCCCACTGCATGGAAGAACATATTTGCCAGTGTTACATCCGATAAAGGTTTAATCTCCAAGATGTATAGGGAACTCAGACAACTTAAAAATAGGAACATAAACAATCCAATCAAAAAATGAGCAAAGGACCTAAACAGAAACTTTTCGAAAGAGAACATACCGAAGGCCAAGAGACATATGAAAATATGCTCAAAGTCACTGATCACCAGAGAGACGAAAATCAAAATGACAATGAGGTACCATCTCACGTCTGTCAGAATGGCTATCATCAACAAATCAACAAATGACAAGTGCTGGCGAGGATGCGGAGAAAAATAAACCCTTGTGCACTGCTGGTGGGAATGCAGACTGGTGCAGCCACTGTGGAGAACAGTATGGAGTTTCCTCAAAATATTAAAAATGAAACTCCCATTTGACTTAGTAATCCTACTTTTAGGAATATATCCCAAGAAATCAGAAACAGCAATCAGAAAGGATATATGCACCCCTATGTTCATAGTAGCACAATTCACAATAGCTAAGATTTGGAAACAGCCTAAGCGCCCATGAGCAGATGAGTGGATTAAAAAACCATGGTACATTTACACAATGGAATACTATGCTGCTGTAAAAAATAAAGAACTTTTACCATTTGCAACAGCATGGATGGACCTGAAGAGCATTATGCTAAGTAAAATAAGCCAGTCGGAGAAATATATATATATCACATGACCAAACTCATTTGTGGAATATAATGAACATAAACTGATGAACAAAAATAGATACAGAGACATAGAAGCATCGAACAGACCAACAAACTTCAGAGGGAAGGCAGGGGAGGGCGGGGGGTGGTGTGTAAGAGATGAACCAAAGGACTTGTACACATGCATATAAGCATAACCAATGGATGCAAACAGTAGGGGGGTGAGGGCATGTGCTGGGTGTGGGAGCGGGTACAGAGAGGTCAATGGGGGGGAAAAAGAAAACATATTTAATATTTTCAACAATAAAGAATTTTTAAAGAAAAACATAGAAAAAGTATAGTAAAATATGAAATAAAAAAATAGTAAAAATAAATGAAAATAAAAAGACCAATAAAAAACTAAATACTAATCATAAAGTGAAGAAAAACTCAAGTGTATTGGTTACTACATGAATTAAATTCTTCCAGGAAGGAGAAAGACTATCTAATTGACTTTAAATAAGCTATATTCTATTAGCAAAAAAAATTGCACATTATACTGGGATAAAGAAAAGTTGAAAGTAAGAATTAACTAAAATTCAAAATGGATTGCAGACTTGAACATAAAACTTTAAATTAAAACTCCTAGAAGAAAACATAGGTGGAATCTCCTTGACATTAGTCTTGGCAGTGAATTTTTTGGATGTGACGCTGAAAGAAAAGGTAACAAAAACAAAAAGATATAGGTGTGACTACATCAAACTAAAAGACTTCTGCAAGCAAAGAAAACCATTAACAAAATGAAATGGCAACCTATTGAATGAGAGGAAATATTTGCAAACTATATATGCAATAAGGGATTGATATCAAAATATGCAAAGAACTCACACAATTCAATCGCAAAAATAACCCAATGAAAAATGGGGAGAGTAGCCATTCTTCTAAAGAAGACAAATGCACAGATATGTGAACAGGTGCTCAACATCACTGTCAGGAAAATGCAAATCAAAACCACAATGAGCTATCACCTCACACCTGTTAAGATGTCTATTATCAAAAGAAAAAAGGTAACAAATGCTGGTGAGGTATAGAGAAAAGGGAACCCTTATACACCGTTGGTAAAAATATAAATTGGTATAGCCACTATGGAAAACAGTACAAAGATATCTCAAGAAATTAAAACTAGAACTACCATATGATCCAGCAATTCCATTTCCTAAGTATACATCTACTGGAAATAAAATCACTATCACAAAAAGAAATCTATTTTTTCATGTTCATTGAATAATATTTCACAATACCAAGACATGAAAACAACCTAAATGTTAATCAACAGATAAGTAAATAAATATGTAATATACCTAATGATATAAATTATATAAGTGATATAATGATATGATACTTATGATATAAATGTAATAAGATAAAGGTGATAATGAATATCTAGCCTTAAATAAGAAATAAACCCTGACATTTGCAACTACATGGATGAACCTGGAGGGCATTATGCAATGTAAATTAATCATATATAAAGAAAGAAAAATACTATCTCTTAAATGTAGAATTAGAAAAAAAAAATCAAACTCGTACAAAATGGTGGTTGCCAGGATCTGAGGGGTAGGGGAATGGGGAGAAATTGGTAAAAGGATACAAAGCTTCAGTTATAAGATGAGTAAGATATGAGGACCTAATGCAAAACATGATGACTATAGTTGATAACACTGTATTGTATAATTAAAATCTGCTGAGGAAGTAAAACTTAAGTGTCTTCACTAAAAACAAAACAAAAAAAGAAATATGTGCGGTGATAAATATATAAATGAAATTGGAGGAAATCTCTTCACGATGTATATGTATAACAACTCAGCACATCACACACTTTAAATCTATTTCAATTTTATTTGTATAATGAAACTGAAAAATCCCAATGAAAGAAATTATAAAAGACCTAAATAAATGTAAAGACATACTATATTCATGGATTGGAAAGCTCACCATAGTAAAGATGTCAATTTTCCCAAAACTGGTATATAGATTTAAAACAATTCCAATCAAAATCTCAGCCTGAAGAGACATTTTTGAGGAAGAACAGTTAGTAGAAACATACTATCTAATTTTTAGACATACTATAAAACTACATTAATCAAAATACTGTGTACTATGGGCATACAGATGGCCAAAACACATGAAAAAATGCTCGAAGTCACTAATCATTAGAGAGATGCAAATTAAAATGACAATGAGGTATCATCTCATACCTATCAGAATGGTTACCATCAACAAATCAACAAATGACAAGTGCTGGTGAAAAGGGTATCCTAGTACACTGCTGGTGGGAGCGCAAACTAGTGCAGCCATTATGGAAAACAGTATGGAGTTCCCTCAAAAAAATAAATATGGAACTGCCATTTGACCCAGTGATCCCACCTCTAGGAATATATCTCAGAATGAACTGGTGATTATAATAGAATCAGGGACATAGAAAGGGAATGGACTGACTATTCTGGGGCAGGGGGGAAGGGTGTGGGAGATGCGGGAAGAGACTGGACAAAAATTGTGCATCTATGGATGAGGACAGTGGGGGGGTAAGGGCAGAGGGTGGGGTGGGAACTGGGTGGAGGGGAGCTATGGGGGGGGAAAAGAGGAACAAATGTAATAATCTGAACAATAAAGATTTAATTTAAAAAAAAAGAAATTCATAAAGAAAATGTGTACCCTTATGTTCATAGCAGTGCAATTTACAATAGCTAAGATTTGGAAACAGCCCAAGTGCCCATCAGTGGATGAGCGGATAAAAAAGCAGTGGTACATTTACACCATGGAACACTATGCAGCAGTAAAAAAAGAAGGATCTCTTAACTTTTAAGACAGCATGGAGGGACCTGAAGAGTATTATGCTAAGCAATATAAGCCAGTCAGAGAAAGATAAGTATCACATAATCTTACTCATATGTGGAATCTAAAGAACAAAATAAACTGATAAAAGAGATCCACAGACATAGAAGCACTGAACAGACTGTTGAATCTCAGAGGGAGGATAGAGGTGGGAAGATGGGTGAGAGTGAAGAGATTAACCAAAGAACTTGTATGCATATATGCATAACCCATGGACACAGACAATAGTGTGGTGAAGGCCTGGGGCAGGGTCTGGGTAAGGGCTAGAAAGGGGTCAATGGGGGAAAAATGGGATATCTGTAATATTTTCAATAATAGAGATTTTTTAAAATGCTTTGTATAAAAAAGGAGTAGATATGTAGATCAATGGACTAGAATATTAAGTGTATCATTAGACCAAAACAAGAATGGCCAATTGAATTTTTATTGAAGTGCAAAGCCAATATAATAGAGAAAGAATAGTCATTTGATCAAATTGTATTGGAATAATTGGGCATCTATATGCAAAAAAGTAAACCTAAGCCTAATATAAAATGTAATTATAAAATTTCATTATACTTTATATAAAATATACTCAAAATGGATCATAGATCCATTAGATCATAGATTTCAATGTAAAGCATAAAACCGTAAAAATTTTAGAACAAAACAGAAAATCTTCATGACCTGGAGTCAAGAGTTCATGGGTATGATATCATAAGCTCAGTCTATAAAGTTAAAAGTTGATAATTCAGACTTCATCAAAATTAAACCTTTCCCTCTTTGAAATACAATGTTCGGAGACTGAAAGGACCAGACACAATTTGAAAGAAAATATTTGCAGATCACTTATCCAAAAGACCTTTTAAACAAAATACATAAACTCAACACTAAGAAAATAGGTACCTGAAATATTGGGGGACCACTCTATAAAGTACATGATTATTTAACCACTATGCTGTACACCTGAAACATATATATATATATATATATATATATATATATATATATATATATATATATATATATATATATATATATATATATATATATATATGCCTAAGCAACCGTCCGACCACTCGACCATTCACCCAGTAGCTATGATGTTCAATGACCACCAGGGGGCAGACGCTCCAACCAGTAGCAGAAGGAGCCCGATTCCTCGTGGAATCGGCCATGGGTTACATTACTGCTGGGGCACAATTGGCCCTGAATCTGTTTCACCCGCACCCTGGACCCAGAGATCGGTTTCAGCCCAATCCCTGCAGGCCAGGCCAGGAACTCCACCAGTGCACGAATCCATGCACAGGGCCTCTAGTACAGAATAAAACTGAATGTAAACTATAATTGACAAACAAATTTTTAATGGGCAAAAGACTTGAATTAGATACTTTACCAAAAGGGATATGTGGATAACATCATTAGCCATTGGGGTAATACAAATTTAAATTAAGATGAAATGCCATTGCACACCTATTAGAATGGCAAAAGTTAAAAAAAACTGGGAATACCGAGTCCTGGAAATGATGCTGAGCAACTGGAGCTCTTATGCATTGCCAATGGAAATGATGCAGCCCCTCTGGAAAACAGTTTCGCAGTGTTTATAGTTAAACAGGCACCTACCTTACAACCCTGCCATCCCACACTTAGGTATTTACCCAAGAGAAATTAAAATTTAAGTTTACATAAAAACCTGTACATGAATGTTTACAGCAGCTCTATTCATAATCAGAAACAATTGGAAATAGCCCAAAAGTCCTTCAACAGCTGAATGAATAAACAAGCAAACTACTGATTCACACAACAACATGGATGATTTTCAAAGGCATAATGCTAAGTAAAGAAGTCAGTCTCAGAGAAGCCTTAAAGGTTTATATTCTGATTCCTGACATTCTTGAAAAGACTCCATTTATAGTGATGGAGAACAAATCAGTGTTTGGCAGGGGCTAGCAGTTGGGGCAAGGGTTTGCAAGGGATTTTTTTTGGAATGATGTAACTGTTTCATATCCTGATTGTAGTTGTAGTTACATGAATTACATGTGTTAAAATACATAGAACTGTACACCAAAACTAAAGTTCACTGAATGATGTTTTAAAAATAAAATAATGTTAATTAAACTAATCCAGGCAAAAGAAAAATAAAGAGAACTCTTCCAATTCATTTTATAAATCGTGTATAAATTTTACTTCAAAACCTGGTAAAGATAGCACAAAAAACAAAACAAAACAAAAACACTTTCTTCTAGCATCAAACAGGCTGTCTAACCCAGGGGTGGGCAAATGTTTTGACTCGAGGGCCACAATGGGTTCTTAAACTGGACCGGAGGGCCGGAACAAAAGCATGGATGGAGTGTTTGTGTGAACTAATATAAATTCAAAGTAAACATCATTACATAAAAGGGTACAGTCTTTTTTTTTTTTAGTTTTATTCATTTCAAACGGGCCGGATCCAGCTCGCGGGCCGTAGTTCACCCACGGCTGGTCTAACCTATGAGGGAAGACTGGGGGTGAGGGGGTATGAGATAAACTAAAGGACTTGAATGCATGCATATGAGCATAACCAATGGACACATCAGGGAGGGTGGTGAGGGCATGTGCTGGGGGTGGGGTGGCCAGGCAGAGGTCAATGGGGGGAAAAGGAGACTTATGTAATACTTTAAACAATAAAGAATTTAAATTAAAAAATAAAAACTTTTTTAATATAAATGTAAATTTTCCAAATAAAATATTATCAAAAACCAACAGAAATGTTATTATATATTATAAATATATAATACATCCACATACATATATATCATGGGTGATACATGCACATGCATGTGTGCACAGATATATACACATACATACATACATACATATATAAACACTAGAGGCCTGGTACACGAAATTCATGCATTGGAGGGGGGGTCCTTTATCCTGGCCTGTACCCTCTCTAATCTGGGACCCCTTGGGGGATGTCCGACTGTGGGATCAGGCCCAAACCAGCAGTTGGACATCCCTCTACCAATCCAGGACCACTGGCTCCTAACTGCGCACCTGCCTGCTGGCCTGATCCCCCCAACTGCTCTCCCCTGCCAGCCTGATCCCCCTAACTGCTCTCCCCTGCTGGCCTGATCCTTAACTACTCTCCCCTGCCAGCCTGATCCCCCTAACTGCTCTCCCCTGCCGGCCTGGTCGTCCTAACTGCTCTCCCTAACTGTCTCTGCCTCGGCCCCACCACCATGGCTTTGTCCAGAAGGACATCTGGAAGGTCGTCTGGTCTAATCAGCATATTACCCCTTTATTAGTATAGATATACTGGTAATTTAAGGAGGTTTTTATAACTGAATAAAATTATAAAATTTCCATGAAGGAATAAATCACAGAAAATCATCAAATTTTTAAAATAGAAAAAAGGCAAAGAGATTTTTCCTACCTTATATCAGATAATTCTATAAAGCCAGCAATGATTAAGTCATCATGGTGTTGGCCCACAAATGGACAAAGGATCACATGTACAGAATAAAGAATCCAAAATTGATGCAAACATATTTAAGAATTTAATGGGACAAATATATATACTATTTTAATTCAATAAAAATGAAATTGTTTTTTAAATACCAGTTTTATTAAAAACTTAAGGGCAGGAGAAACCAAGATGGCGGCATAGGTAAACACCGGAAATTGCTGCCTCCCACAACAACTTCAAAAATACAACTAAAAGACAAAACGGACATCATCTGGAACTACAGGAAGGCTGGCTGAGTGGAAATTTTACAACTAGAAGGAAAGAGAAAAGCACACTGAGACTCAGAGGAGGTGCAGAGGTACGGAGGCGCACATGGAAAGGGCTGGCAACTGAGGACGCAGTTGTCTTTTTCAATCGGGAGGGAGTCACAAGCCCCCGGCTGCTCTGAACTCCAGTTCTGGAGAGTCTCTGGGGATCCAGACACATTCGGGGAGAAACTGGACTGTCTGGCAGTGGGTGGAACTTGAAGGAAGCTTTCTCTCAGAGGTGCTTGGAGCGATTACTGGGACACTGAGAAGAGGGGCCTCTTAGGGCAGGGCTGAGGATCAGCCATAGCTGTTTGCTCCACCCTGTTGATTCCCTGAGACACCGCCCCACCCAAGCTGTATGCAGAGGCTTTTGCATATGAATGCCCTGGCCCTTTGCAATTGGAAATTACCTAACAAAAACTGCAGCTGGGTCAGACAGACCCAGAACTTCCAAGAGAAGGCCCAAGGCCCCACAGCAGCTTGCATTACTTCACAGCTGGGCCTCATATGGGCACCACCAAAACCCAAACAAGGAAGGGGAATCTGCAGATCTCTTCATAGCTCCTGCTGGGTAGCCTCAGGCAGAGGCTAAATTACCACCTCCTTATATCCAAGAGCCAGTGTACCCAGTGGTCAGAGTGGGACCGTCCAAATTACAACTCCTCAGATCCATAAGGGACACACTCAGGGGGCAGACTCAGTGAGCACCAAAGCCCCACTGAAGCAAGTCTTGCCCCAGAAGGGTGTCTTCAGCACAGAAGTTCTCCCACCATAGACGCAGCTGATTCTCACAGCCAATTGGCCTGGAGGTCAATTCCTCCCAGTGATACCAACAATGATCAAGGCTTAACTACAACAAGACTGTGCACACAGCCCACAAAGGGGTGCACCAAGAGTGTCCACCTCAGGTAATTGGGGAGGCTGAGCCACTGGGCCCTATAGGACACCTAGCACAGAAAGCCACTCTACCAACACAGGGAAGCATAAAAAATGTGGAGACAAAGAAACAGGTCACAAATGACAGAAATGGAGGAAAGCAAACTACTGGATATAGAGTTTAAAACCACGGTTGTAAGGTTTTTCAAGAATTTTCTAGAAACCACTGATAAATTTAGTGAGACCCTGGAGGATATGTAAAAAGACCAACTAGAAATTAAGCATACACTGACTGAAATAAAGAATAATATACAGAGATCCAACAGCAAACAAGAGGATCCCAAGAATCAAGTCAAAGATTTGAAATACGAAGAAGCAAAACATACCCAACCGGAAAAGCAAAAAGCAAAAAGAATCCAAAAATATCAAGATAGTGTAAGGAGCCTCTGGGACAACTTCAAACGTACCAACATCCGAATTTTAGGGGTGCCAGAAGAAGAGAGAGAGCAAGATATTAAAAACCTATTTGAAGAAATTATGACAGAAAACTTCCCCTACCTGGTGAAAGAAATAGACTTACAAGTCCAGGAAGCACAGAGAACTCCAAACAAAAGGAATCCAAAGAGGACCACACCAAGACACATCATCATTAAAATGCCAAGGGCAAAAGACAAAGAGAGAATCTTAAAAGCAGCAAGAGAAAGAAACCCAGTTACCTACAAGGGAATACCCATACGACTGTCAGCTGATTTCTCAACAAAAACTATGCAGGCCAGAAGGGAGTGGCAAGAAATATTCAAAGTGATGAATAGCAAGGACCTACAACCAAGATTACTTTATCCAGAAAAGCTATCATTCAGAATTGAAGGTCAGATAAAGAGCTTCACAGATAAGAAAAAGCTAAAGGAGTTCATCACCACCAAACCAGCATTATATGAAATGCTGAAAGGTATTCTTTAAGAAGAGAAAGAAGAAAAAGGTAAAGATAAAAATTATGAACAGCAAATACATATCAACAAGTGAATCTAAAAATCAAGTGAATAAAAAATCTGATGAACAGAGTAAACTGGTGAATATAATAGAACCAGGGGCATGGAAAGGGAGTGGACTGCCAATTCTTGGGGGAAAAGGGGTGTGGGGGTGCAGGAAGAGACTGGACAAAAATCGTACACCTATAGATGAGGACAGTGGGAGGGGTAAGGGCAGATGGTGGGGTGGGAACTGGGTGGAGGGGAGCTATGGGGAGAAAAAGAGGAAGAACCGTACTAATCTGAACAATAAAGATTTAATTAAAAAAAACTTAAGGGCAAAAACAAAACAATTACAATTCTACAGAAAATAAATAGCTATATACAGGCCATACAGTCTAGGTGCATAAAAACCTTTTAAACAAAATTGGACATTAAGAAAGTATAAAAACAAAGAAAACTATTTGGCTCTACTTTTTCCAAATGTTTAGGAAAAGCAAGCAAATCATCTATTAAACAATCAATGTGAAAAAAAAATGCATGCAATGGAGGAAGTAGAGCACTTGTACCTTTAATATAGTTATTGTCTTCCAAATTTACATATGAAAAACAACCCAATCATAATATGGGCAAGATGGGAAGCATAGGCAATTCAGAGAAAAACAAAACCAAGAGATATATTAAAATAAACTAGCAGTCGGAAAATTCAAATTAAAATAACAAAGAGCTATTAGGCAGACAAAAATGAAAAAAAAATCTGATCATGTATATTGCTGCCACATAGCTAGTGAGAATATTAATGAAATATTAAATCCTTTGGGGAAAACAACCTGGCAATATATATATTTAAACTTAAGAATCTTTGTGTATTTCAACAGAGCCAAGTCACTCCTAGGGATCTAGCCCATGTAAATGAAAAGTACTATTATCTAACAAATTCGAGTAGGGAGAAAAAGGAGGCTAGACATGTAAGAAGAATGACATGATACGTTTTCTAAATCAAGAACTATATATATAGCACCTTTATATTTCTTAAAAATGTAAGAAATTTTTAAACACAAAATTTAAATATCATCATGTAACAATAGTATAGGCCTGTCTTTACTCGGCATTTAATTCTCATATTCAAAATCCCAATCTTTAATCAGACAGGTAAATACTGAGGATGTGAAAACAAGCTAAAATATTTTTTTAATATATTTTATTGATTTTTTACAGAGAGGAAGAGAGAGAGAGAGAGTTAGAAACATCGATGAGAGAGAAACATCAATCAGCTGCCTCCTGCACATCTCCCACTGGGGATGTGCCTGCAATCCAGGCACATGCCCTTGACCGGAATCGAACCTGGGACCCTTCAGTCCACAAGCTGATGCTCTATCCACCGAGCCAAACCGGTTTCGGCACAAGCAAAAATATTTTTAAGTTGGCTGTCAATTTTTAGTCTCTATTGTAACCTGAGTTAAAGTTTTAATACTTATCTTTCGAAGTCACTTTTATATTTTATTAATTTATTGGATGCTTTAGGCATCCAATTGAGTCCAAATATTTTTCATCTTACAAATGGAACCATCCTATATAATAAAAGCCTAATAGGCTGTGTCTGGTTGTCCATTCAACCAATCAAAGCTTAATATGCTAAGGCCACTCAACTGCTTGCTATGACGTGCACTGACCACCAGGGGGCAGACAGTCAACCTGTCAACCAGTTGCTATGATGTGCACTGACCACCAGGGGACAGACACTCCAATCAGTAGGTTAGCTTGCTGCTGGAGTCCGGCCGATCGGAACTGAGCAAGACGGGCAGGACATGCTCTGGAGCCCTCCCATGGCTCCTCCCTGGCTGGCCAACCTCCTGCGTCCTTCAGCGGACCTAATCGTGCACCGGTGTGGTCCCTCGGCCTGGCCTGTGCCTTCTCGCAATCCAGGTCCCCTCAGGAGATGTTCGAGAGCCAGTTTCAGCCCAATCCCTCAGGCCAGGCTGAGGGACCCCAGTGGTGCATGAATTCGTAGACTACTAGACTACCAGGCCTCTAGTAGTCTATAATTATAGCTTACCACAAGCCATCCAATTATCTAGTGCTTATTCGATTGTTCTGTAAAAAGCAGGAGGCAATGTCTGTGGTTTGATATCTAGCCTCATCCACATAGCCTAAAAGCCTCCAAACACAGTTGGGACTCAGGATTTCATCAGAACTTTTTTTATTTTAAACACATATACATTCCACCTTTCACTGTACACTTCTCCCTTCTCTTCCTTTTCTAACATGGACTCTTTCACACGGACACAGTGTCATATAATAAAACCCTGACTTAGGGACTTTCAAGTGTATTCATGCTCAACATAGTTTCCGCAGTGAATCCTCTCCTGGAATGTCATTGCTAAGCTCTATCTAAGCCCACAGCTGACATACATAACAAGCCTAACCTCTCATCAGTGCAGAACACCCTGTGGCCTAAGCAGACAGTCATGTCACCTTCACTGAAATTGAGACCATCAGGCAGAGCTCCTCTCGTATCAAGGGGTTTAGAGGTAGGCTCATGATTCTATGTTGACAGCAAGGCTTTCACATCAACCAAGAGTCTGACCTAAAAGGAGGAGGACTCAAGTATGAGCCAAGGGTTATTTACAGCCTTCTAGCACTCTTAAGGCGGCCTAGCAATAGACATTTCCAGTAGAGTAAAAGACATTTCACTTATTTCTGATTCTGTCCAACCAGCAGATGAGTCACATAGCTATAGCCAAGATTACCTGATCGTATTTCCCCCCTGACACAAGTTAATCAGGACAGTGACAGCAGAAGGAGCCAAGAGAGGGAATGATTCAAATATCCAATTGCCAAAGGGAGCCTGGTAAGGGGCATAACGGGTGAGTAGAATCAGTGGTTGAGTCAGTCCCTCCAGAGTGGGAAGAGAAAAATAAGTGGTTTGTGGTTACAACTTCCTTTTTTTAAAGCTACTTAGAATTGCCTGGTTTAACAGTTAAAAATAAAAATTTGGCTAACTTCCATCTAAAAAGAAACTATCAGCACAACCCACTGATTTAGCTGTCAAAATGGAAATGTCTTGGCCAGTATGTTGGCTGAAAGTTTATTATTGTGACCTAATGAAGTTCACAAATGTTAGCGTAGTATACATTGTCAGAAGTCACCAGCTTTAATTCCTCCAAGAAACCTTCTTCACCCCAAGTCCTAATTCTTCCTTGCTAATCAATTGCTATAATGCCTTCTTGAAAACTGGCTTATTTTGTGTGTTTTCTATCTTTTTGTTGGAAGTATTACAGATGGCCCATTTTTTTTCCCCATTGACCCCCTTCACCCCACCTCCATCCCTTACTCCCAGGTCTTCACTTCATTACTGTCTGTGTCCATGGGTTGTGCATATATGCATACAAGTTCTTTGGTTAATTTTTCCCTCCCACCCACCCACACGCACCTTTTCTCTGAGATTCAACATTCTGTTCCATGCTTCTCTGTCTTTGGATCTATTTTGTCCAACAGTTTATTTTGTTCTTTAGATGCCACATATGCGTGAGATCATGTGATACTTGAAAAACTGCTTATTTTGGAAACTGTCATTTCTCGTTCTTAAACTAATATTATTTAGAGCTTAAATTTTAAAAGGTAGCACCAAGCCATTTACCCCCAAGAAAACAATTGGGGAAAAAAATTCCCTGCCCTTCAGGAAAGCAAAAGTTACACATTTTAAGCAACTGCAATACTCTCTTATTTGAGAAACTAGAGGCCTGGTACATGAAATTCATGCACGGGGGTAAGGGGGTCCCTCAGCCCGGCCTGCACCCTCTCGCAATTCGAGGTCGCTGGCTCTTAACTGCTTGCCTACCTGCCTGATTGCCCCTAACCACTCTGCCTGCCTGCCTCATTGCCCCTAACTACTCACCTGCCTGCCTGTTTGCCCTTAACCACTCTGCCTGCTTGCCTGATCACCCCTAACTGCTTGCCTGCCTGCCTGATTGCCCCTAACTGCCTCTGTCTCTGCCCCCACTTCCATGGCTTCATCCAGAAAGATGTCCAGAAGGTCATTCAGCTGTCTGGTCTAATTAGCATATTACAATTTTATTATTATAGATTATCAAGTGTTGCTTCATAAATGTATGTAGGAACCACAATGGTTTTCCAGTTGGTCAGGACATTTTCCTATTTAAACATTGATTTAGAAACCTAGCCAAGGAAACCAGAAAATCAAGAGAGCAAAATTATGCAGCACATAAAAGAAAGCAGCTACATTTCTCCAACCCTAGTAATTTAAACAGTCGTTTCTTTAAAGAAAAATGAAGAGGAGGAAAAAAAGAGAAGCAAATCTGGCATCACTAATCTCATTTCATTACACCGGTAAACTAAAATATCAGTCATCAAGCATAGTTGATGGAAAAAATTTGTCTATTGTGTCAGTGTTCTTAAAAAGTGAAACCTACAACATAGTACAGGAATTTAATATTGAATTAATTTGAAGGATCATTTCAGTAATTAGATGCTTTTCAATTTAAAAGCATACCCCCGGCAAAATTCCCTAGTACTGAAAAAGATCAAGAGTGTCAAAAGATTCAGGAACTTCACATATACACACACACACAAAGGTCAGGACAGAGAATATGCACCTTGAACAGTAATATATAAGAAGATGCACATTACAAGACACAGATAAATCAAGCAGGTTGTCTTCATCTAACAGCAAACAATAAGGCAACAAGGAGGAAGAGAGAGATCCTTGCCTAGAGATTTACTGTATGACTTTTATGATAACTTGGGGTTAGGTACTGGTCCCACGTTTAAAATTTCAAATTACATAGATGAAATATTTATGGGTATTTACTTGGTGTCCTGTTTAAGCCCAAGTAGACTACAGTGGGGCCTTGACTTACGAGTTTAATTCATTCCGTGACGGAGCTTGTAACTCAAATTACTCGTATGTCAAATCTTAAAGTGAACGAGTGAGACACATGATGCTGGGCTAATGTTGTGGCGTTCGCTGTGATGTTCACTGCACCAACTAGTGGTGGGGTATCTGAAGCTGGCTTGTAACCCGAATTTTAGCTCGCAACTCAAAGCAAAAAATCGGTCGAGAGATGGCTCATACCTCGAAAAACTCGTTAGTCGGGACGCTCGTAAGTCAAGGCCCCACTGTAATAAAAGCTCTCCTGGGCAGAAAGTGTGCTGGAAATGTCATACTCCTCTCCAATTCATGTTATCCCTTCATCCAAATTTTTGCAAGTGACAGAGAAATGTACACAAACAGGTTTGGGTCTCTACTAAACATTGGAACATCAATGAACAGGATCAAGAATTTCTGAAATTACTGCTCTATAAGTAGCTACCACAACCTGATGAGGCCACAAGCTAGAGAGGATGTCTTCAAGTCTTGAAAAGGAAACAGAAGATAAAATATAACACTGATAACCTTATAATTTAATTTATATGATCTTTTAAAATGTTACAAAGAATAGAATTTTCTGCATTCTTTATCTCTGTTGGTTCCAGGGATGTGCTATGATTGTTAGCTTTCATTGTAGACTCTTAAAGAAAGTGTAAACACACTACCATTTTAGATATGCTAAATGATCACTGAATTAGTTTGTTAGGACTACCATAACAAAGTATGACAAGTTGGGTGGCTTAAACAACAGAAACTTTTTTAAACCTCCTCCACAGTTCTGGAGACAAAAAATCCAAAATCAAGGTGTCAACAGGATAATCTTGTGTCATGTTCTTCTTATTGTCTTCACATGATCTTCCCTCTGTGTCTCTGTGTCCTAATTTCCTCTGAAAGACACCAGTCATATTGGATTAGGGCCCAACCACATGACCTCATTAATTACCTCTGTAAAGGCTCTGATCACCAAATACAGTCACATTCTGAGGTGCTGGGGATTAGGACTTTACCATATGAATATAAGGGGACACAATTTATCCCATAAAGTTCTGTTATTGAAAACAACTTAAAAATGCAACAAGAAACTTTTTGTAAAATTTTATAATCTATCAATGATGGGTCAGTCATTTGTATTCTCTCTCTGACATCCAGTTTCCTCATCTGTAAAACAAGTATAGTCCTTTCAACTTTACCAGTAAATCATTGTTTTGGGATTAAATAAGACAAAAATGGGTAGAATTTTCAGCATTTATGCCTCATTCACAGTAGATGCTAGAAGAATTATAGAAACTAATTTATTCAAAAGCAATGTATCTCGCTTAGAACCAGTCATAGAATCGTTCCATGACTGGTCTGCATTTAGCCCTCCCCTAGTCCCAGGTCACCTTTTTTCTGTCTTGCTTATTTCCAAACCCATGTGTGATTACAGGCCTCAGAGAAACAAAAAGTACACAGAGAAAGGGTATGCAAAGTGATATTACTGTCCAAATATCAGCATGAAATCCCAGAACTGGCATCAGCTAAGCATCACAGACTCCAAGAATGCAGCTCCAGCCCAGTGAATCCCAGCCCAATTCAGTTATGGCGCCTGCTCTTTGGTTAATGTGAGAGAGTTTCCTTTATCCTTCCAAACAGGCCCCCATTTCACTTAAGAAAATTAAGATAACAAATTTCTGTTCCTTGCAACCAAGGGTCCTGACTAGTACAATTTACTAACATAACTTGAACCACAATTTTTTTTCTCTCTCTCTGAGGTAGGAGATACTTTCTATGCATAGACAGGCAAAAAGGCTACATACACTCAAGCTTGTTTGAGGAACACACTTGATTTTTACTTAACTGAATCAATAGCATTGCTGTTCTGAAAACAAAATCTATAGCATTTCTATGAGTGAAGGTGGGTTCATTCCACGACTCTCATTTCTCTCTGGGACTCATCAATTTCTTTGGAGTCATATGCATATAAATCAGAACAGCAGCCTCTTGGCAACAAAATTTAGCCCATGTTCCAAAATAATACAAGTGTATTCTTCATAGGTCCTTTTAAAACTCCATAGGTATCCTTTGAAATAAAAATTAGAAATTATGCAATTAGCCTAATTAAAGGAAAAGAAAAGTATACAAGAAAGTATATACAAGTATCTAAGTGACTGAGGAATAAACTTAAAATAAAATCTCAAAATACAATTAAAAAGCATTTTTATGGCTCCAGATTTACTCAACTATTTGTAAATGTTTTCATGTAAGCAAATATATTTAAAAGTTCCACCAAATTTATAAAATCAGAAGCCAGGCCCTAATGCAGCCATTGGATTTATGTGGGTTTCTGAGACCAAGAAGTGTGTGGCTACTGCTGACAGGTTAAGCTTTTATCTACTTTAGACAAAATGGGTTTTAAGGTAAGAAGTATTATCAGAAATGAAAAAAATGAAAGGGTTACATCAACAGTAAAATATAGAAATTCTAAATATGTGTGCACCTAATAACATAACTTCAAAATATATAAAGTAAACATTGACAAAAAGAAAGGGAAAAATTAAAAATCAAAAATAATAACAGAAAATTTTAAAATATATATTTCCCCCAGAGGTCAAGTTACCCAAGAGACTAATGCAGGGGTCCTCAAACTATGGCCCATTTATCAGGCCCGCCGGGTGTTTTTGCAGCTTCTGTGTGCATAGGAATTTGTTCATAGTTTTTTTTTTTAAACTATAGTCCGGCCCTCCAACAGTCTGAGGGACAGTGAACTGGCCCCATTTAAAAAGTTTGAGGACCTCTGGACTAATGAAACCAAAAAATGGTAGGGGAAGCATGGGAATCTTTGACTGTTTTTATCTGACTCTTAGCTAGAAAAGGAGAGAGATTCTCAGATGGACACAAGAGCAGTTCTTTAGAAAGCAAATAGGGAAGCCCCATGCATTTTAAGGAGGGGTTATTTGTTTGAGGGGTTTTTTAGTCCTAAGTATAAAGTAAGATCCAGAAGTTAAGCAATTAACCCTTTATCTAGCAATAGCACTATCTCAAGGTCAAATGGATTTAACTTTTTTAGCAAGAAACCTTATTTTTAAACATTTTCAGATGTGAACTTATACCAGGTTGAATTATATGAAACTAGAGGCCCGGTGCATGAATTCATGCAACAGTGGGGTTCCTCGGCCTGGCCTGCAGGATCAGGCCAAAACCAGCTCTCCGACATCCCCCGAGGGGTCCCAGATTGCAAGAGGGTGCAGGCCAGGCCAAGGGACCCCCACTGGTGCACAATTGGGGCCAGGGAGGGATGCAGGAGGTTGGCCAACTGGGGAAGGACCAACTGGGGAGGGTGTGTCCTGCCTGTCTCACTCAGTCCCAATCCTCTGGACCCCAGCAAGCTAACCTACCGGTCAGAGCATCTGCCCCCTGGTGGTCATGCACATCATAGTAAGCAGTTGAGCGGCTTTAGCATATTATTAGCATATTACGTTTTGATTGGTTGAATGGCTGACCAGAGGACCAGACATTTAGCATATTAGGCTTTTATTATATAGGATTGCTATTTCTGTAGGTCAAAACTAGCTGACTAGCCCTAACCTGTTTGGCTCACTGGATGGAGCATCAGCCTGTGGACTCAGGGGTCCCGGGTTCGATTCCAGTCGGGGGCATGTACCTGGGTTGCAGGCACATCCTCAGTGGGGGGCGTGCAGGAGGCAGCTGAATTGATGCTTCTCTCTCATCGATGTTTCTAACTCTGTATCCCTCTCCCTCTCCCTTCCTCTATGTAAAAAATCAATAAAATATATATATTTTTAAAAACTAGCTGACTATCAGCAATTTCATACATGCAACCAAATATATTTATATATGTGTATCCTTTGTTACAAAAATAAATTCTTCCTTTAGAGGTATCATGCATTAGAATATGCTTACATAATGTTCCCACAAAACTTTTGAGGACAACAAAGCATATGGGTATAACAGGATGTCTAATGAATATAAATTCTCCCCAAATTCCTTCCCAATAGATGATAGGTAGACAGTGAGATCTAAAATTGTAAAAGTTATACTATACTGCTATGATATTATAAACATCAGTTTCACAAGTGACACTCAACAGAGAACTCTTCAGATGTCCACCCTCTAAGATGTTCATCCCCTGAAAATACACTGTGTCATATAGATCAACTGAGCCTTTAAAGTGAATTACATCAGAATGAACTGGCTTTTAGTCATTCTTCTTGGCCCTTAGCAAATTCTTCATGACCACTCTGTGATTTGTTCTCTGCCTGTGCTATACTTATTTTCCCCCTTCTCGCAATCCCCCTGCCCTGCTGCAATTATATAGCAGCTATAGGATTTATAACCTCACACTGCTGTCCAATCTCAGACTTCAGCATCTTGATTGAGCCATTAGTCTCCAATCCATTGGTCCATTTCAGCTGTAGTATCCCTTTCACAAGAGCTTCTGAGTTTTTTCGTTGATTTAGTGGTAGGCCTTAAACTGACAAGCCTCCATCAATCAACAAAATAGGAATTTGTTTTTATTATTTATCTCATCATTTTTTTCTCCTTCAAAGTGCTGAGAAAGTATATCAGAGTAGTTGAAGCAAGATGATTAAACTTTTTTTCATCTAGAGAATATGTTAATTATGCTAAAACATGTCATTAAAACATTGAACCTTATATTAGAAGGTTTTTAAGATATGATAAAAATCAAAATATTATTATAGAATTATGTTTATTACTATTAATGATATAAAATGGTATATAAGAAGATATTCTAGAAATTTTTGACAAATTGGCAAGAAAAGTACATTCTATGCTTCATTGTCTTGCCAAAGTTCTCAAACTTGCTTCTAGGGTCAAACTTCAACTACTAAGGCAGACTAGCTAGGACATAAAATTCCAACAATAATTTAACCATTATGATAACTAGGATTGATTTCAGGGTTAAAGGTGAGTCACTCAGGAAACACAAATTTGCTGATGAGATTTTAAGGAGATGCACTGATAAAAAGAAAGAAATCATTAAAGCATCTACATTCATCGGGGACTTGGAAACTGTTATAATATAGAACCATCTAGTTTTACAAGAATATTTCCTGCTACAACCATACAAATAATTTTTTTTCTTTGACAATTTCATTTGAGCTGAGAAACAGTTTGAATTAATAGAGAATGTATTCCTCTTCTAGATCATGAATAAATATGAAAAGTAAAGAACAAATTGTACATGTAAAATTTCTTATTGACATATATTTTTAAATTTGTTAACATTTTAACTAACATAATTAAACACTTAAAAATACTTGTTTCTTTTTATCTTTATTGTTGAAAGTATTACATATATTCCATTTTTTCTCCCATCGACCCCATATAGCCTGTCCCCACCCCCGACCCAGGCCTCCACCACCCTATTGTCTGTGACATGTTCCTGTTTTAAAATAATTTTATTTTTGTATTAATTACATTTTAAGTCATTTAAATATTAATTATTTTACTTTCATTTCTGCCCATGAAGAATTAACTTACAGGAACTGCTGTCCCACTGCAAACATTTGGAAGCACACATGAAATATTTGAAATAACTGTTTTCAGACATTAACAACAAGCAGCACAGGAAATTGATTTTTGAGTGAAGGGGAACAAATTAAACAAGCTCCATTATTGCCCCCAGCTTACTGCCTAGAGGTATTCTCCAGGCTGCAGGGCCATCTATGTGAAACTCAGAGCCAAGCAAGTCATTCTGAGTTATGAAAACAGATCACAGATTTCAGGGACGTTGAAGGAGCTAGAATTTGCAGGACAGGGTACTGGAGAGGAAGAAACTGCACAGAGAAAAAGCTCTGGAGACCTGAAGAGAGGTCCCTTCTACTCTTTGACTGATTATGGATCTATGTATGCCTTGAGTAAAACTTCATGAGAATTCAGGAAAAACAAAACAAAACATTTGAAATTAGTAAGCCAAACAATTCCCAGGGCTAAAGCAAGGTGAAGAATAGTTGGCATCTCACCAGACAGGGTAGAAAGACTTCATATGTGAGACATAAGGCAGAGTCCTCAGAAGGGTCTTACCTTACCAGTGGGGCTAACTTAGCCCTTAAATAAAAGTTACATAGGAACTATCATTATAAAGCTTAAAAGTAAGGAACTGACATTAGGCCCAGTGATCCCACTTCTGGGAATATATCCTAAAACACCAATCAGAAAGAATATATGTACCCCTATGTTCATAGCAGCATAATTTACAATAGCTAAGATCTAAGTAAGGAAACAGCTCAAGTGCTCATCAGTAGATGAGTGGATAAAAAAGATGTGATACATTTACACCATAAAGTACTATGCAGCTATAAAAAAAGAAGGATCTCTTATCCTTTGAGACAGCATGGAGGAACCTAGGAAGTATTATGCTAAGTGAAATAAGCCAGTCAGAGAAAGATAAATATAACATGATCTCACTTATATGTGGAATCTAGTGAACAAAATAAACTGATTAACAAAACAGACCCAGAGATATGGAAGCATGCAACAGACTGACAAATCTCAGAGGTAGGGGGATAGGGGCAGGGGAGAGATTAACCAAAGAAATTATATGCATATATGAATAGCCCATGGATAGACAATAGTGTGGGGAAGGTGTGGGAAGAGGATGGGATAAGGATGGAAGGGATCAATGGGAGAGGGGGAAAAATGGGACATCTGTAATACTTTCAACAATAAAGATAAATTTAAAAATAAAATATAAATGGGCAGAGAACTTGAATATACATTTTTCCAAAGAAGAAATACAGATGGACAACTGGCACATGAAAGATGCTTAACATCACTAATCAGTGGGACAATGCAAATCAAAACCACAATGAGATATCACCTCACACCTGTCAAAACAGCTATTATCAAAAAGAAAAAAAAATAACAAGTGCTGGTGAGGATGTGGAGAAAAGGGAAGCCTTGGGCATTGTTGTTGGGAATGTAAATTGGTGCAGTCACTATAGAAAATAGTATGGAGGTTTCTCAAAAAATTAAAAATAGAACCACCATATGATTTAACAATTCCACTTTGGGGTATTTATCCAAAGAAAACAAGAACATTAATTCAAAAGGATGTATGCTCCCCTATGCTCATCAAAGCACTACTTACAATAGCCAGGATATGGAAGCAACCTAAGTGCTCATTGATAGATATGTGGAATATTACAGTCAAAAAATATCCCACACAATGGAATATTACTCAGTCATAAAAAAGAATGAATTCTTGCCATTTTCAACAACATGAATGGATGGACTTGAAGGTATTATGCTAAGTGAAATAAGTCCAACTAAGACTAATACTGTATGATTTCACTTATATGTGGAATCTAAAAAACAGAACAATAAACAAACAAAACAGAAACCAGATTCATAAATACAAGAAACAACCTGGTAGTTACCAGAGGGGAGTTGGTGGTGGTTGGGGGCTGGCAAAATAGGTGAAAAGGATTCAGAGGTACAAATTTCCAGTTATAACATTAAAAAGTCATGGGGGTGTAATATACAGCATAGGAAATATAGTCAATAAGATTGTAATAACTTTGTATGGTGACAGATGCTAATTAGACTTATTGTGGTAATCATTTTGTAATGTATATAAATATAAAATCACTATATGTACACCTAAAACTAATTGGATATTGTATGTCAATTATATTTCAATTTTAAAAAGCCACTAGCCACATTGGCTATTTTAATTGAAATTCAAATTAATTAAAATTAAGTAAAGTCAAAACCTCAGTTCCTCAACTGGACATATGGCAAATGTGGACAGCACAGATATGGAACATTTCCATAACCATAGAGTTCTATTGGTCACTGCCTCTCTAGGGACTGCAGGCATAAACATTACACCAAGTAATTACACCAAGAAATGCAGATTTCTTTGTGCACATGGAAATGTCTTTACCTGTCTTCTGGACATGTTGAACTAGACTCTCTCTGAAGGTGAAATCCAGATTTCTTCTGGGTTAAAGAATCAATTTCTTAACAGTCTTATCATAGGTTTAAGTTTTAATCCTAACATCTTTATGCCTTTTAATTATTCCTTCTGTATCTCTGCCTATTATTTTTACCCAACTGTTATGTCACACATTACAATTGTACTATACAAATTAGCACATATGACTACAATAAAACAAACTGAAAAAATATTACCCTGAAGAAACCTGATCAGTGTAAAATGCTCTAATTTTCTATGTTAAAGTACTTAAAAGAAAAAAAAAAAACACCTGTCTGATGTTGAACATATATGGTAGATTTTACACTTTCTCCACTTGAGCTCGTGGGTGTGCCTCTTAGTAAATTAAAAGATATCCTTGCCTAATACAAATTTGAATATACAACATGGCCAAACTACCAGGATCCAAATCCCAGCTCTACCAATTATTATCCTGTGTGAACTTCAGCAAGACATTCAGCCTCTCTGTGCCTCAGTTTCCTCCTCTATCAATGGTGAAAATCACCATAGCTACTAAATTGGGTTCCTAAGAGGATGATATGACTTGATAGATGTAAAAAAAATATCTTAAAATAGTTCCTGGCATACAATAAATACTATTTTATATTAATTATTATTATTTTCATTGTATCAACATTAAGGCAAAATTTTATAGCATCAAGTATCAAATGATCTTATTACAAACTGGACATATTGGACTCATTATAAACTGGACTCATTCTTGTATAGTAGGAATAACACTATTGTGAGAGTCCCCAATACAGGAAGTGCATATCGACACAAACATAAGCAAATGTTGAAGCCTAAGGTATTACTGAAAATAGGCATCTCTTTTATGGACACATTGAAGCCACTCTCCTACTTTTATCATGCTATTATTCTTTATTTTTCACACATTTGAAAATACTCTAATGGAACTTTACTCAGCCTGAATCCATTTGCTTGCATATATCATTTATGAATAGAAACTAAAAAAATAAAAGGAAAAGTGTAATATCTTGCAAAGAAACCATAGCATGCATGTGCTTTCTTTGTATATTAGTTCTCTATTGCCACAATAATGCTGCATAACAAACAACCAGAAAACCTCAGGAGTATACAAAAGCAAATATTTATTTTTGCTCATGACTCTTTTAATTGGCTAAGTATTCTGCTCAGCTGAGCTGTGCTTGGCAGAGTGCAGCTATGGTAACTGGTCAGCTTTGGGTTGACTAGGCAGCTTCACTGAACTTGGCTGGACTTTCTCACCTGTCTAGAGCTTCAGCTGACTCAACTCTATTCCATGTGTCTCATGATCCATCAGGCCATCCCACACATTTTCTGATTGTGAAGGCAGGAAAGCAAGAAAGAGCAAACCCAATTATGCAACATTATGTATGTTGTGTGTGCAGCATTCCACTGACCAAAGCAGTGCATTTAGCAAAGCACAGATTTGGAGTAGGAGGGACCAAAGAGATACAGGACAAACATCGTGAAACAGGGGAGCCACTGATTAGGATTATTGATGTAGTAAGTCTATCACACTGTCTCAAAAACTTTAGCACTTCCTCACTATTTTTGTCTCATAATCACTAGGGTTTTTATTTTGATAAATGTTTCTTTCTTGAAATGCAGTAGACTTGTGGCATTGAGTCACTTGTACCTAGTGTTGGTTAGTACCTGAAAATTTTCCATTCTTCTACATTCTCACTCAGTCCTACATAAAATGGATTAGCCTCTGATTAAATATGCCACTTTCCAAATCTTGAATTGTCTTGCCCTTAGAAAAACCTGAATCATTGATAATCCAAAGTAATCAAAGATTATATGAGTTTCAGTAATTGTCCAAGTAATTAAAAATCCATTTGGCATTATCCTAAGAGCTAAAAGAATTTTCTAATATAATAGTGGGCTTATCTGCCCTCTTCATCTTAAAACTTTCACCATAATATCTCATTAGTAATCTCCTTGCAATGAAGCCAGAATTATTTCATTTTTATCAGCTATGCTATCAGATTACATATAAAACTTTTGAGGTGTGCTTTTGACATAGAAAAAACTTTCAAACATTTCCTTTTATTTACTTTTCTAAGCAAATACCCAGTCTGTATCCATAATAGCTAAATATTAGATACCCTAAAAACAAAAGTTAACCTAAGGCAAATCCTTATTCTGTTCTCTGCAGTCAGAGAGGCTCATTGTAAAATAAATCTAAATAAGTAGAGAAGAGAGACAACATAATGTTTATCATAATATTTTCAAGCCTTCCATTATTATCACAGCTTCTTGGCAATTTTCTTATCTTGGATATTTCTACTCAAGCCAAACACATTCATTCACTCAAACCACAAAATAAGCAATTGTTGTGGTTGGGAAGAAGATGTCCATATAATGCCAATTACCTGTGAGTCAGCAGTTTCATTAGAATAGCAGCCTACATTCAAACCAGTTCACTGCAGTGTTTCAATTATGCCTTTGTTACATTCCCTGCACTTATTAACATCATGTACACAGAGAGTTACTTACAAGTTTCTTAAATCGGAATATGTATATTCCCTCTAATTCTCATCTTCTATGTTCCTATTCTTATTAGGTTATGCATCTTAATTGAAAGGCCCCAGTAGTCCTCTAAAGCAGCTCCTCTCAAATTTTAATGTGCATATCCATCATGAGGGGTTACATGTTAGAATGCAGCTTCTGATTCAGTCAGTCTGGATAGGACATGAAATTCTTCATTTCTAATCATCTCATAAGTAATGTGGACTCTGCAGTGCTATGAATTTCACTTTGAGTAGCAAGTACTGGTCATAGGGCTTTCATCCCCCAATGGAGGCATACAACCCCCACTATGATCTAATCACCCTTCCCTCCCTTTCAAAACTTTTCACCCAGCCATTTGAGAGTCCTAACATGAGGTCTGAAAATTCCCTCCATTCTAAACCCTCACTGAGCATGTCTTTAATCTTCTTATAAAACTTTTAGTATAATGCTTAACAGATCTTAACTACTAAATAAATGTTAGCTGATGCTTTGTTAACTGAAATCTGACCATTCCATAAAAACATCACTCTTAAGTAAAAATATCTTACTTTCATAACCAACATCATTTGGCCATAAGAAATTTAGTAATTGTTCTTTTTGCTCCCCATTGCCATTTTCAAACTATTTCTCTTTTTCCCCCCTCCATCAAATCAAACAAACAAAAAACACAGCTCTCTGAGGCGTGTACTACTTGGCTGTATGCCCACTACCTCACCTGAAGTTGCCATCTTGTCATTCCTCCAACTCTCAACCACTACACCTGTTATCACTCTCAGTTGCTTCAACATCTATGTGGATAAGTTGCTACCCTGACCTCAGTTTCTTGAATTTCTCACCTAAAACATTAGTATCCTTCACTCCTCTTCATCCAATCATTCCATGAATAAACCCTAGACCTTTCATTACCACCTTCAAAACATCTATGTCAAATACCCGCTATGTCCACCATAATCTGTACTTCCACCACACCTGCCCAACGACCCTCCAGCTACAATTCTTTGACTTCACTGAAACCTACAGTGCACTGAAATTATATACATAAGATTTTATATAAATGTAGTGAAATTTTATATATAATGAAATTACCTTCATATCTATATATATAAAAGGCTAATATGGTAAGTGTCCATCCAACCAGTTGCTATGATTCACCATGACCACCAGGGGGCAGATGCTCAATGCAGAAGTTGCCATGATGCACACTGGCCATTTACAGAGAAACAGCACCACAAACCTGGCACTCACAAAGCAACACTCGGCTTCCCCCAAGTGGGACACAGGCCCAGCCACCACCCCAGAGCAATAGCCCACCAAATCACAGCTGACATTGCTGAGACCCCATGGCACAAAATGCAGCCCACAGCCCAGCCTAGCCCTGAAACGGTGGCTGTAGGCCACCGGGTAATGACATCACATAGCAATACCTGTTCTCTCCCTAGCAACTAGCCTCCTTGAAGTTTCTTCAGCCCAGGAACAGGACTTGCTTTATAGTCAAGTGGAATCATTTTACACTGTAACCAAACGTCTGTGAAGCGTTTTCCCATGACTCATCTCATTTGATCCTCACAGAAGTCCTAGAGTAGGTAGATAGGAGACTCGGTGGAACCCTATTTTCTCTTCATTAGCCAGAAAACAGATTTAGAAAGCTTAAAAACTTGACCCGACTAAAAAGAAGAAACAAATGGTGGACCTTGAAAATGACTTCAGGTTTTCTCACTGTGCAGAACATAGTCAAACACTGCTGCAGTTAAATATTTACCCTTTGTTCTCCCTGCGTGATATACAATAATAATTTGTTTTGTGTTGATATTTACTTCTGTGTTGCTGACAATTACCTGAAAGAGAAGTTGGGGTGTTTCACTGGGCTGGAAAAAGTTTAGTTAAATCAAAAAGCAGGTCTAATGAACAAGCTTATTCTATATCTATAAAAACTAAGTTGACTCGCACAGGTGCAATACATATACTAGTAAAGCTCTCACTGGCACCAATCTCACGCGGGTGTTCAATCTGTCATTGTCGATTGTGAATTTGATTGACACTTCTATAATACAGAAAGGGAGAATAGCGATATTAAAATATTTCTTCTAGCTCTTCCACTGCCATTTTAAATCCAGCTCCATACAACTCTCTGCCACTACTGCCACGACAAAAACTGCATGCCAGCACCCACAGGCTGACAAGGCCACTTCCATGGAGGACATGAATGAGTACAGTAACAGGGAGGAGTTCACAGAGGGATCCAAGATCAACGCGAGCAAGAATCAGCAGGATGATGGTAAAATGTTTATTGGAGGCTTGATCTGGGAAACAAGCAAGAAAGATCTGACTGAATATTTGCCTCAATTTTGGGGAAGTTGTAGACTGCACAATTAAAATAGATCCAGTAACTGGACGATCAAGAGGATTTAGATTTGTGCTTTTCAAAGATGCTGCTAGTGTTGATACAGTTTTGGAACTGAAGGAACACAAACTGGATGGCAAACGCTTTAAAAGGGAAGGAACCCCCCAAAAAGATTTTTGTGGGTGGATTGAGCCCAGATACTTCTGAAGAACAAATTAAAGAATATTTTGGAGCCTTTGGAGAGATTGAAAATATTGAACTTCCCATGGATACAAAAACAAATGAGAGAAGAGGTTTTTGTTTTATCACATATACAGATGAGGAGCCAGTAAAGAAATTGTTAGAAAGCAGATATCATCAAATTGGTTCTGGGAAGTGTGAAATCAAAGTTGCCCAACCCAAAGAGGTATATAGGCAGCAACAGCAATAACAAAAGGGAGGATGAGGTGCTGCAGCTGGTGGAAGAGGTGGTACTAGGGTTCGAGGCCGAGGTCAGGGCCAAAATTGGAACCAAGGATTTAATAACTATTATGATCAAGGATATTACAATAGTGCCTATGGTGGTGATCAAAACTATAGTGGCTATGATTATACGGGGTATAACTATGGGACCTATGGATATGGACAGGGATATGCAGACTACAGTGGCCAACAGAGCACTTATGGCAAGGCATTTCAAGGGTGAGGCAATCACCAAAATAATTATCAGCCACACAAAAGGAGGACATTGGAGAAAACAGGAGGGGATTGCTAAAGTAATCCTTCTGGCAGGACAACATTGAAGATTGATTGGTCTTCTCTTGCTCTAACATGATTATTTTGTAAAAACTTTCTAGTGTACAAGACACAACTGTGTTCAACTGTATACAGTCACCAATTAGTTTTCTTTGTTTTTACTTTGTCTTTTGCTATCTGTGTTATGATTCAATGTGGATTTGTGTTTATACAAATTTTATTTGTATGATTTCATGTTAAACCTCAAATAAATGCTTCCTTATGTGAAAAAATATACATACATATGTGTGTATATATGTGTGTGTGTGTGTATATATATATGTGTGTGTGTGTATATATATATATATATATATATATATATATATATATATATATATATATATATATATATATTTCTTGTAATTAATTTCCTTTCAATGTGCATGAATTCATGCACCAGGCCACTAATATATCATAAAAGTTAAGATTTTTGTGCTTTTGTTTTAAATAATTTCTTTTAGATCCGTTTCTGCCTCCTAAATAATACAATAATGATGCAGCATCTGTCATGGTCCAAAAACAAATGTGATTTACCTGAGGTTGAAACTTCAGATCTGTAGATATAAACCCTGATATTACTCATAAACAATTATATCTTTCATCATGTATACGTTTTCAGCAGATTCTCAAAACAAACAGGAATGTTAAACAGATTAAGAATTGGCCATTCACTCTCCTTTTTCAGCATGAGGGAACAGGAAGTATGTCCTCAGGGGGAAAACTGGGTGAACATGCCAGCCAGAAAAAAAACTATCAGTTCAGGACAGTAAAGGGATCTTATTCCCTTGAAAGCAGATATCTTTCTAAATTCATTTCCAATCCTAAATTTCACAGTACATAGGCCCATTGAATTCAATTCTTGCTGCTATGCAAAGCCCTTACCTGGGTACATCGTTGGGGCCTGAAAGCAATAAAAACTGTAACTTTCTTTTATTGTTTGTTTCCATTTGCTATCACCTCTTTAATTGCAGATATAACTGGATGCATATGAACTCTCTAGGAAGATTGGGTATGCTTGGCTTTTTTTTTTTTAACCTTAGATGCTTTTAAAACTGAATCATAGGTTATGGACACTGAGAATACATTAAGCACATAAAAGTGTAGCACAATTTTGTAACAATGTAGACAAATGTATAATTTATGAATCATCAATTTTGTGTCATGGTAAAAATTCTAATCATCTTATAAGCAAATGTCTTGCAAAAGATTTCTAATGATACAGGCTAGAGGAATTATAGCCCTATTTTTGGTTGGTCTTGACATAATAATTCTGCTGCTATGAAAATTTAAGTTTCATGACTACTGTCCATAAAATGTTTGACAGCCACTGACAGGCATCCCTTGATATCACTTCCAAGAGAATATACTTTTCTATAACAGGTAAAATAATGTCTGATATTTGCCTGTTATCAATGGATTTTTGTTTGTTTCCCACTGTTAAGAGATAGTGCTGATGAGGAAGGGGAGTAAAGGGAACCCTGGTACACTGCTGGAGGGAATGCAGATAGGTGCAGCCACTATGGAAAACAGTATGGAGTTTCCTCAAACAATTAAAAATGGATCTGCCATTTGACACTGTGAGCCCACTTCTAGGCATATATCCTAAGAATCCCAAAACACCAATCAGAAAGAATACATGCACCCCTATGTACATAGTAGCACAATTTACAATAGCTAAGATTTAGAAACAGCCCAAGTGCCCATCAGTAAATGAGTAAATAAAAAAGATGTGGTACATTTACACAATGAAGTACCATCCTATCTAATAATAGACAAACATGGTAATTGTCCATACCTTTGCTACACTTCCCATCGGCTAATCAGCACGATATGCAAATTAACCCAACCAAGATGGCAGCCGGCAGCCACGCAGCTGAAGCGAGCAGGAGGCTTGCTTGCTCCAGTGATGGAGGAAGCCAAGGTTCCCCGCCTGCCGCGGCCCGGCTCTGAGCTCTGAAAGCAACAAAGTTTCAATTATAGAAGCTAAACAAACCCCAGATACCTGCTTTCAGCAGGCCGTGGCCTCAGAGCTGGAGCGAGTAGGAGCTGGCTCTCAGCTCCAGTGACGGCAACAAAGTTTCAATTACAGAAGGTAAATAAATCCCAGAATAAAAAAAAAAAAAAAAGAAAAAAAGGAGAGGCTGGGAGCTTCAGTCGCCGGCCACCCTGAAAATGGCCCTCAGCCCCTCACCCAGACTGGCCAGGCACCCCAGTGGGGACCCCCACCCTAAAGGGGGTGTGGCTAGCCTGAAAACAGCCATCAACCCCTCATCCAGGCTGCCCAGGCACCCCAGTGGGGACCCCCACCCTGAAGGGGGTGTGACCAGCTGCAAACAGCCATCAGCCCCTCACCCAGGCTGGCCAGGCACCCCAGTGGGGACCCCCACCCTGATCCGGGACACCCTTCAGGGCAAACCAGCCGGCCCCCACCCGTGCACCAGGCCTCTATCCTATATAGTAAAAGGGTAATATGCCTCTCAGCATCGGGATCAGCAGAGCCAAGAGGCCTCCCGTCACCAGGATCAGTGTGACAGGGGGCAGCGCCGAAACCCACTGATCGCCCTGCGGCTCTGTGTGTGACAGGGGGCGGGGCCACAACCTCCCTATCCACCCTGCTCTGTTCGTTACAGGGGAAGGCGCCCCAACCCCCTGATCAGCCCTGCTCTGTACCTGATAAGAGGGAGCTCCCCAACCCCCTGATCACCCTGCGGCTCTGTGTGTGACAGGGTGCGGTGCCCCAATCCCCTGATCGGCCCTGCTCTGTGTGTGACAGGGTGCAGCGCCCCAACCGCCCCCCACAGGCCCTGCTCTGTGTGTGAGAGGGTAGAGCCATAACCTCCCCATCGGCCCTGCCCTGAGTGTGACAGTGGCGGCGCCCCAACCCCCTGATTGGCCCGGCTCTGTGGGTGATACAGGGTGGCGCCCCAACTGCCCCCCACAGGCCCTGCTCTGTGTGTGACGGGGTAGAGCCATAACCTCCCCATCGGCCCTGCCCCGAGTGTGACAGGGTGCAGCGCCCCAACCCCCTGATCCGCCCTGCTCTGTGTGTGACAGGGGGCGGTGCCCTAACTCCCCTATCAGCCCTACTCTGTGAGTGACAGGGTATGGAGCCCCAACCCCCCTGATGGGCCCTGCTCCGTGAGTGACAGGGGGCAGTGCCCCAACCCCCTGATTGGCCCTGCTCTGTGCATGACAGGGGGTGGCGCCGCAACCTCACTATCAACCCTGCCTTGAGTGTGACAGGGGGCGGTGCTCCAACCCGCCAATCGGGCCTACCCTGAGCATGACTAGGGGTGCCATCGCAACCTCCCGATCCGCCCTGCTCTGTGCATGACAGGGGGCAGCGCCCCAACTCCCCAATCGGCCCTGCTCTGAGCCCAACCAGGGGCTGCACCTAGGGATTGGGCCTGCCCTCTGCCACCCAGGAGCAGGCCTAAGCCAGCTGATCGTTATCTCCCGAGGGGTCCCAGACTGCGAGAGGGCACAGGCCGGGCTGAAGGACCCCCCCTTCCCCCCGAGTGCACAAATTTTTGTACACTGGGCCTCTAGTAGAATATATTTGCCTTACACTCAAATACACAAAGAATCTGACCAATTCTGATTACCTCTGCCATTACCATGCTGGTCCCAGGGATCATCCTATGCCCAAATTATTGCAATAGGCTCTGCACTTATTTGTCTCTCTGCTTCCAACCTTAAGTTTCTTCTCTTATTTTCCATATAATGTGGGAGGCAGAGTGATCCTGTTAAGATGTATAAATTAAAATCTCCAGTAGCTGCTGATCACACTTAACTCTGCAATTACCTTCAAAGATCCTGCTCCCTACCCTCCTATAACAATGTTTTAAAATGGGGCTCACTAGTAAAAAGTCCACTGCTCCACCACATTCCTCAGACTCTGTAATTTTCTGGGGCCAAAATATAGAAGAACATGATACAATACTCTGCCTATCTTCTCCTCTTTTGTAATAATGAAGGAGTCCACATGTTCTAAATAGTACTAGGACAAGATGGCAAAGATGCTATTTTAGGTACTTAACACATTGCGGACGGATCATGAGAATTATCGCTTCATATTACACAGTGTCTTACAAAGTATCATACTTTAAAAAGATATTAGCTTGTAAGAACATGTAATAAATAACTTCAAAATGCAATGGGTATTTAATTTTAAAGAGTGCCTTTAACATTTATGTAAAACGTTTTTTGTACTCATTCAATAGAAACTTATCTGGCCACTGGGTAAATCTAACAGTAAAACTACTGGTCCGCAATGTGTTAAGAAACTACTTGGAGCTGAGTCCCTGCCAACACAAAACAGAAACAACAGTTTTGTTAATGCACTAGGATTTGAAGTTAAAAATGCTACAGAAACTTAACCTAGCTAATACTTCACCTCATTATCTACTCTGACTTTATCTCCTACCATAATTTCATTCATTCGCTCTGTGGCATCCACCTCCCTGCCATGCTCTGAACAAACCTCTCCACTGAGGGTTTTGATTCTACCTCTAAATGCAATGCTCTTTCCCTAGGTCTCAATCTCTTTACTTGATATAGCCTTATTCAGATTCTCTATTTCTTCTAGAGTCAGCTTCAGTTGTTTGTTTCTATGAATCTGTTCATTTAATCTATGTTATCTAATTATTTAGCATAAAATTATTCATAGTATTCCCTTATAATTCTGGGCACCCTTTTGAATTGTACACTTAAAAATGGTTGAATGTAAACACCATGTCATATAAATTTACCACAATAAAAAACAAAGAAAGGAGATATTTCCAGTCACATGAGCCCGCCAGTGACTAGTTCAGAGAAAGACAATATATGAGTTCTTGAAAGGTAAGAGTACAGGAGTAAGAGTTAAGGATATTATTTTAGGCCATAGGAGTTCACAGGTATCCAATAGTTTAGATAATTGCAGTTTTAATATTCCATTCGTCCTTTCCACCTTTCCATAGTTTTGAGGGTGCTTAAGAACTGATGCAATTAATGTCAGTCCTTTGTCTAGTAAGCAGTTCACAAAAGGCCTACATCCTTCCTTGGCTTCAGTTTTAAGGGGATATTGAATAATTTTTAGGTAAAGGGTTACAAGAATCAATCTGAACTCATATGAGTTGAGCTCCAATTATAGAGTATTTTTCCCATAGCTATCCTAGAACCATAGCTAATTCTTAGCTATTTCCTAAATCATACATAATGTGATATATTATCTGTAAATCCAGATCAGCTATAATTTGATTATGTGAGAAGAAATTGTATGTTTCTTTTACAAAAATTCTTCTGTGGTACATTCTGTCTAGCAGTTCCATTTGCAAAGTAAATCTCTACTACATATGTAGGGGTGAGTGACAGAGAAGAAAAGTGTGTTCTGACAATGGTCCCAAAGCAATATTTAAAAATTCAGACATGGGAAAAGCTTAGGATTGTTATAAATTCCAACTATTTGAGTGGTTTCAATATTCTAAGGGGACTTATAGTCTATGGTAGTGAGAATAATGATAACTAGAGTATAACAATTCAACAAGAAACTATAGTATTATTGGTTTATATTTCCAGATCATACACCTTGTGAGTTCAGAAGAAGGGCAGGGACACTAATATTTCCCTTGAAGTAGCATCATTGGACATATTTGGGAGAGTTGTCCTTTTGTTTCTTGAATAGTAAGGGACATTGGCTCTTCCAATGACCTGTTTCCTTGCAACATCTTATGGGTGTCCTTATTTATGAGCTCTTGATTCTTAGGCTTTTTATTCTTATTTTCATTTCAGGTTTTACCTAAAGAGCCCAGACTTTATTTTTATTTCTAGATTGTTTGCTTTGTTGCTATTTTTTTTTAAACTGCTTACCGCACTTTCGAGATCTTCAAAATTGGCAATTTCCAATTCCAACTTATTTTTTCTGATTATTTCAGGCTGAGCCCATTTTAAAATCACCAATTTGTTTGTCTTTATTTTATTTGAAATTTTACATTTTTAACTCACCGTTACTTAAGGAAGAGGCTTCTAAAATTGAATTATTTAATGCATTTTATATTTTTCTTCTCAAAGGCAGACTTAATTATGCACAGCTTGGTTACTTACATATTCTCCTAGTCTTTCCCTTCATGCTTCTTTTAACCATTTTCCCATGATAAGAGGCTAACAAATTGACTAGCTGAAATAAATCTGTTATTGCAAACCTGATATCTAGAATTATCTTTAAAGATTTCTAAATTCTGCAATAAATATTTACTTATCTGTATTCTTGACCTCAAGAAAAAAAAATCTTTCATTATGGCTCTTATTGTAGCTCTAAACCAGGACTTAAGGTCAACGTCTATGTCTGCCTTCTTGGTCAGCAATACAATTATTCCTTTCCTGAAAACAAGATAGATAGATTTATTAGGCCTACTCTCCTTCTGTAAATCACACTGCTGATTTTAGGTGGTAATTTTTTTAACTGTGCAGTTCAGGAATTGGCAGATTCTCAGATGTGTAAAGGAGTTGACATCATCTATAAAAGCATAGGTACTCATGTAAGACTCTGTTTAGTTGGGGCTCGGTGTGTTTAATAGTGTGTCTGTTTATGATGGCCTGATTTTCAGAAAGGAGAAGCTATATCAGGTTGGTTTGCCAAAGTATGTTTACTGAATCAAGTTGTTTTTAATCAACTGAACTCATTTAAAGCTGGTCTAACGCTATGAACAACTGGTCTTTTCCAAATGCTGTGAAGACTTTTCTTTACCTTACCCAGTAGAATATAAGCCCCACAGGAGCAGGTTTTGTTCACTGTTACAGCCCAAAGGTAGAACCATGCCAGTCATATAATATCACTCAAAAAGTACTTGTTTCATGAACTTTAGCCAATTGCTTAATCTCTTATATCTTTAGGTGTGTTGTGTTTTTTTTTTTTGAAAGGGCATTAATTGTATTTAATTTCTGGGGTGACTGTGAGGATTAAATTCAGTTGTGGTTATAATATATTTGGTAAGGTATCTGGCAAATAGAAAGATTTCAATAAGCAGCGGTGGCAATGCGGTGGTTTCCATTTTTCTTGTTATTAAACTAGAGGTCCGGTGCATGAAATTCTTGCATGGAGTGGGGGGGGGGCGGAGTGGCGGCTGGGGAGGGTAGGGGGGGATGGTCCCTAGCCTAGCCTGCACCCTCTCACAATCCAGGACCGCTGGCTCCTAACCGCTCACCTACCTTCCTGCCTGATCTCCTCTAACCGCTCACCTGCCTGCCTGATTGCCCCTAACCACTCACCTACCTGCCTGATTGCTCCTAACCACTCTGCCTATCTGATCGCCCCTAAACACTCACCTGCCTGCCTGATCACCCCTAACTGCCTCTGCCTCGGCCTCCACTGCCATGACTTCGTCTGGAAGGACATCTGGAAGGACATCTGGAGGGTCATTCAGTTGTCCAGTCTAATTAGCATATTATGCTATTATTATTATTATTATTATTATTATTATTATTATTATTAAAGCCCCGGTGCACGGATTCATGCACAGGTGGGGTTCCCTGGCTTGGCCTGCAGGGATCTGGATGAAACCAGCTCTCCAACATCCCCTGAGGGGTCCCAGATTGCAAGAGGGTGGTACTTGGGTGATGCACCCTAGAATCAGGCTCCCTTCTCTCTGGTTCCAGGTGCATCACCACAGAACTGCAGCTGCCAAGTCACCGCAGCTCGGCAGCTCCTGCATTGAGTGTCTGCCCCTTGGTGGTCAGTGTGCATCATAGCTACTGGTCGGAGCATCTGCCCCCTGGTGGTCATTGCATGTCATAGCTACCAGTTGGAGGGCTCAATGGTCAGATGGTCGCTTAGGCTTTTATATATATAGATGACAGGGTAAAATATATGCAATAATTTACTTCTCTAATCATGCTCCTCAGTATCATTGCTTCATATTAACATTTCACTACCGGAAATGTACTCTAGTCATTCCAATACACCAATTCCTTAATTACTCAAAATCTTTTTTTTTTTATGTGCCATTCTATCTGAACCATCACTTAGCTCTTTTAAGAACTAATAATAGCTGATAATGCCATAAATTGATTTCCTTCAGAGTGCTTATTTCCCTGCCAGAACCCACGTTGACATAATGGGAACTTAAAGCACTGAGACAGCCCACAGAAGAGTTTTAGCAGAAAGGGAGAATGTTGTCTCCCATTGCCAAATTTATCTTAAATAAGATGGGGCAGCCCAGACTCCATGCCAGGCTGTCTATCCATTTCTCCACAGTGCCTCTCTCAGGATGATGGCTCTCAGTTACACCAGTCTGACACCATCCTTGTCTGTTCAGAGATCCAGATATGGAAACCAAGTAAAATAAGTCCTAAAAAGTGTCCCTAGGACCACCAGACTAGGTTTCAATCCTGAGAGCAGCTTAATTGCTGTAGCAATGTCTACAGCAGCTAAACTGCATTACTTAAGGAATCACTGAAGATTAAGAAAAGCTAGTAAAAGTAAATTATTCTTTCAAGTAATCTTTTCATGATAAGGTGTGATAATGCTTTTCTCGTTTGTTTCAAAAAGGGTGTAGTTTAAGCTAATCAATTCTATAGCGCATGGCTGATATATAATAATAAAAGTGTAATATGCTAATTAGACTGGACATTCTTCCAGACGTCCTTCCTTCTGGACAAAGCCTCAGGGGGAAGGGGCCAAGGCAGAGGCAGCAGAGGCTCCTGCAATGGCAGCAGGCATGGGCCGGGACCAAGGCCCTTATATGAATTTCGTGCATAGGGCCTCTAGTAAGTAAATAATAATGAGAACATACTTTGAATGTTTACTGGTCTTATCTTGTTCAATCATCACAACAAATCTAAATAGTAGATATTATTATTGTCCACATCTTAGAGGTGAGATTTAGAGAGGCTACACAAGTTGTAGATGGTTGTTAAACTGCTAGGTGGGAGAGCCAAGATTCCAATCCAGGCCAGCCATTTGACTCAAGAAGCCTTTCTCTTAACCACCATGGTACACTGAACTCAGAGGTGCTCTGTGTTTTCTGCTTTCCTAGAACAATGCTGAAGAGCAGGGTTTTAATAGTTGCAGCTTTCAGAGAGCTACCCTTCCATGACATCATCCAGCCACTGTCTGCTGCAAATGAGACAACTTGGAAAATGTCCTAAATTCATAAAGCTTGTTCTCCATGTGGTCAACCAGATTTCTTTTTTACTGTAGAAATACAGAGAGAATCCTATGATGTATTTCTCATATTATTATTCAGTTATTAAAACCATGAAAATGAGAACTGGATGTGTTACATTTTGATGGTCTAGGTGGAGGAATTCCTGGTTCAACATATGTCTTTTTAATAATGGTATTGACCATACCAGGTAACATAATTTTTAATCACTGTTATAAATAAAAGATCAAAATGGTCAGTAATTTAAGGAGCTCAGGATACAATTAGATGAGACATTTGAATATGGATTAACATACTCAGTCCTCTAACAAGGTCTGTATGATATAATAGGTGCAATCCAATCATTTCAGCCATTCATATGCCCAGCGGGGGGCTTTGCAAGATCCCTTCAGAAGTAGTCACCAAACACCATGGGAAGACCAAAGCAAGGACCACAAATTCAATTTCTAAAGGCCTTGTTCTGCCCTCAGGGGCTTTCCCCTCTAGTCTTCCCTTCTCTTTCACCTTTTAATGCTTTTTCTCCCATCACATTATTCTTTCTTTCCCATTACCAAGTGCCTTGTAAAGAAATTATAAAGCTAGATTGCCAACACAATGAATTTTTAAACTCTCTAAATAGGACATTAGTTCATAGCTTGAATGTTTTGAAATCTGATCAACACTCAGTTTCTCAATACATTAAGCAAAGCAAGCAAAATTAGTCTGCTTTATGTCAGGTGCTTAGCACAAATCCCTTAATAATGTGCTTGAGTGCAGAAACCATTAATAAACGCATAATTCCTGAAGACAGGCTTGATTAATTAAGTCATATGTGTATCCTTCTAATTAAAAAAAAGAACATTAGGCAGATGAGTGGAAATTCTGAGTACAAAATTCAAAGACTTCTTTTGAATGCCTTTTGCCTTTCTCTTCAAGATGAAAGGAACGCTGCTGGTTATCGTAACTGCCAGCAAACAGTTATAGCATGGCACAAAGCACCCAGAACTCTGTGTCATATTAAAAACAATTTGGTATTCATCTGCCAATTTGTAATTCAGTTCTCAATCAGGGGCCTGTCTGATTAAGTCAGGCAATTCAAATGTGAGGGGGCAGCTGGTGCCACTATGCAAATAAACAGATGAGAAAGAAATGGGACCAATGAATCAACAAGCAGATGGTAAAAAGCCAAGGCCTGCAAAGAGTACTTGAGTTTCTTTTCCTCTCTGCTTCCCATCACCCTGAGTCGCACAGAATTTATATTCCAAGGGATTATAAAGATTATCACTTAGCTTAATAATCAGCATAGAAGAGTTTCTTACATTGTTCCCTTTCGCATTAAGGATTTATGGGAAGAAAACATTGCGGTCACAGAATACTATTTTAAGTTGTTATCTGCTTCAATAATTCCTCATTTTTTCTTAATCAATTAATTATATTATAGAATTAAGACACACATATGTGGCCACCTTTATTTCTGGCCAAGTATTTCCATGCAAAGCTGCATACTCTTCAATGAGTAGGAAAGTTTTCCTCTCAGGTTATATAGGTGTTGGGAAGCAAGGCTGAAAGCAAGGCATTGGGTCCTGGATCTGTTCATTACCTCAGTTATGCATTTCCTCATGACTGGGTCAGTGTCACATAGTCGTACTAATTCTTGATCTTTTTTTCTGCCACTGGTTCAAGCATTACTCATTTGTCCTTGCCTGAACTGGATCTATTTGGAAAATGCTCACAGAGTCTATCTTTATTTCAGGGCATCTCAAATTTCAGATGCAACTTTTGGCAGTCACGTTGTTGAGGTCTCGACATAAACACCTCCATTAATTATGGCTTCGCATCTGCCAAAATCTTTTCTCTAGCTTCCTTTCTTTATCCTGATATCAAACAGACAAGGCCAAAGTATAAAGATAGTATAGGCTATATAATGAGGACAGATGCAGGTAGAAGTTGTTAGGAAATTTGAAGTAGGCATGATATTATTTGGTATATATTTTTAAAATATAAATACTGGTTCTTACAATAACTCATTGCAAATATTGAGAGAGTGCTTTTAGGACTTTGACAGCTGAGAAGACTTTCTTTAGAATGTGGTTGCAAGTCACTGGTTTTATTAAGAGGGTGGGGAACATTTCTATTTTTATAGGCAAATATTAACACAGGACCAATTCTTGACTTCAAGTATTGTTGAACTGAAGGATATGGTTCTTGTTGGTAATGTATAAAGCACAATATTTCTAAAATATTTGTTCATGCTAAATATTTTTGACCAAGGTCTTTGAAATGAGTTTCCTTTCTGCTTTCTAAATAGAAAGTGTTGTTTCATAGTCATCTGTTACTATCTTGAAGTTCTAAAAAGCATGATAGTGACTGCTTTGGATTAGCTTTATATCATATAGTGAATAGCCATGTTCTTTTGCATCAAGCAAGGCAAGGTTTAATTTTATGCTAATTTCTCCATCACTAACTATTAAAAGACCCATGTAAATCATAACCTGTGAAAAGGTCAGAAACAATGCTATGTAACATCTCTCTTTTCTTTGAATAACAAAAAGCACTGAAGACCAAGGATAAAAAGCCAATTTCTAGAAATCTGTGACAAAGATATAAAAGGTTAATTGTTGAAGATGTTGGGAAGAGTCCATAAATGCAGTCACTTGCACATACACAACTCCATACTTGAACCACTGAGTTATTTCACTTTAAGGTTTCTATTACCATTTTCCACAATGCTTCTTCTGTCTTTACCTTAGCTACCCCATTGGTTTCAGTTCCCTGGACATTAAATCTAATTTTGTTTCCTGATTTGATTACTGCCTTATTTGATTTCTAATTTCATATCTGGTTTTTCTGAGAAGTCAACTGTCAGCTTAATTATTGCTCCTTTGACTCAATTCTCTTTTTTCCTGCCAGTTTATAAGATTTTTCTCTTTGTACCTAGGGATGGATTTCTTTTGATTTATTGTGCTAAAATAGCACTTCTTGAATATGTATCTTGATGTCTTTAAACTGATTTGGAAATTTATCAACCATTATCTCTTTAAATACGACTTTTCCAGTTTATTATCTACTTGCCTTCAAGACTCCAATAATCTATATATACTAGAGGCCCAATGCATGATATTCATGCACTGGGGAGGGGGTTCCCTCAGCCCGGCCTGCACCCTCTCACAGTCCAGGACCCCTCAGGGGATGTCCACCTGCCGGCTTAGGCCCGTTCCCTCGGGTATCAGGCCTAAACTGGAAGGTGGACATTCCTCTCACAATCTGGGATCTCTCCCTCCTTACCGCCTGCCTGCTCGTTCCTTACTGCTTGGCTCGCTATTCCTTAGCACTGCTGTGGAGGCAGGAGAGGGCCCCGCCATCACCGCTGCACTCACCAGCCACGAGTCCGACTTCTGGCTGAGCGGCACACTATTACTAAGGGGCAGCTCCTGCATTGAGCATTTGCCCCCTGGTAGTCAGTGCACATCATAGCAACCAGTCATTACGGCCATAGCGCCGTAACAGTCGCTTAGGCTTTTATTATATAGATAAAAGCCTAACCGCCTGGCCGAACGGGCAGTAGCTATGATGCGCACTGACCACCAGGGAGCAGATGCTCAACGCAGGAGCAGAAACCACAGGCATGGAAACATAGAACAGAATAATGAATCTCAGAGGGAAGGGGGGAGGAGAAGGGTGGGAAGAGATTAACCAAAGATCTTATATGCATACTAGAGGCCTGGTGCATGGATTTGTGGACTGGTGGAGTCCCTTGGCCTCGCCTGCGGGTATTGGGCAGAAACAGGCTCTCCGACATCCCCCGATGGGTCCCGGATAGCAAGAGGGTGCAGGCCAGGCCAAGGCACCCCACTGGTGCACTGGTCCTCTAGTATCCTATCTAATAATAGACAAACATGGTAATTAACCATATCTCCGCTACGCTTCCCATTGGCTAATCAGCAGGATATGCAAATTAACTGCCAACGAAGATGGCGGCTGGCAGCCAAGCAGCTGAAGTGAACATGAGACTTGCTTGCTCCAGTGATGGAGGAAGCCAAGGTTCCCCACCTGCCCAGCTCTGAGCTCCGGATGCAACAATGTTGCAATTATAGAAGCTAAACAAACCCCAGGTATCTGCTTTCAGGCAACCACAGCCTCATATCTGGAGCCAGCTCTCAGCTCCAGTGACAGCTATAGAAGGTAAATAAATCCCAGAATAAAAAAAAAGAAAAAAGAAAAAGGCTGGGAGCTTCAGTTGCCCGCCAGCCTGAAAATGGCCCTCAGCCCCTCACCCAGACTGGCCAGGCACCCCAACAGGACCCCACCCTGATCCGGGACACCCTTCAGAGCAAACCAGCCGGCCCCCTCCCATGCACCAGGCCTCTATCCATATAGTAAAAAGGTAATATACAAACTGACCCTAACAGCAGAAAGACTGGGAACGTCTGGTCACTATGACACACACTGACCACCAGGGAGCAGATGCTCAATGCAGAAGCTGCCCTCTGGTGGTCAGTGCGCTCTCACAGGGCAGAGTGCTGCTCAGCCACAAGCCAGGTTGATGGCTGGCAGTACAGCAGTGGTGGTGGGAGCCTCTCCTGCCTCCTCAGCAGCGCTAAGGATGTCTGACTGCAGCTTAGGCCTGCTCCCCGCTGGCAAGTGGACATCCCCCGAGGGCTGCCGGGCTGCCAGAGGGATGTCTGATTGCCATCTTAGGCTCAATCCCCCGGGGAGCAGGCCTAGGCCAGCAACTGGTCACCCCTGAGGGGTTCCAGACTGTGAGAGGGAACAGGCCGGGCTGAGGGACCCCCACCCTCACCCCCACGTGCACAAATTTTTATGCACCGGGCCTCTAGTATATATATAAAAGGCTAATATGTTAAGTGCCCATCTGACCAGTCGCTATGACACACACTGATCACCAGGGGGCAGATGCTCAATGCAGGAGCTGCCATGATGCGCACTAGCCATTTACAGAGAAACGGCACCACAAACCTGGTACCCACAAAGCAACACTTGGCTTCCTCCAAGTGGGACAAAGGCCCAGCCACCACCCCAGAGCAACAGCCCACAAAATTGCAGCCGATGTTTCCAAGACCCCATGGCACAAAATGCAGCCCAAAGCCCAGCCCAGAAATAGTGGCTATGGATGCCGGGTAATGATGTCTGGTTCCTCTCCCTAGAGACTAGCCTCCTTGGAGTTTCTTCAGCCCAGGAACAGGACTTGCTTTATAGCCAGGTGGAATCATTTTACACTGTAACCAAATGTCTGTGAAGAATTTTCCCATGCCTTATCTCATTTGATCCTCACAGAAGTCCTAGAGTAGGTAGATAGGAGACTCGGTGGAACCCTATTTTCTTTTCATTAGCTGGAAAACAGATTTAGAAAGCTTAGAAACTTGACCCGACTGAAAAGAAGAAACAAATGGTGGACCTTGAAAATGACTTCAGGTTTTCTCACTGTGCAGAATATAGTCAAACACTGCTGCAGTTAAATATTTTACTCTTTGTTCTTCCTGCGTGATCTATAATAATAATTTGCTTTGTGTTGATATTTACTGCTGTGTTGCTGACAATTACCTGAAAGAGAAGTTGGGGTGCTTCACTGGGCTGGAAAAAGTAGCTAAATCAGAAAGCATGTATAACTAACAAGTTTATTCTATATCTATAGAAGGCTAAGTTGACTCACACATGCGCGATACATATAAAGCTCTCTCTGATGCCAACCTCACGCGTGTGTTTCAATCTGTCACTGTTGATCATGAATTTGGTTGACACTTCTATTACAGAGAAAGGGCGAATAGTGATATCAAAATATTTCTTCTAATTAATCCTTTCCATGTGTACAAATTTATGCACTGGGCCACTAGTAAATATATAAGATCTATCTTCAATATTTTTAATCTGTTTTTTGTATTTTTCATCTTTTTGTAACTCAGTACTTCCTTCTGGATTTTTTTCTTCTGATCTACTTTCCAATTCATGAATTCTCTCTTCATCTGGGTCTACTATCTTTAGTACCCCACCCACTTAATGCAAATTTGACTTTATAATTTTAAGTTCTATAATTCCCTTTTTTTTTATAGTTTTCTGTTTTTCTGGACAAAAATCTCAATTTTGTATTTTATCTTTTTAAACATAATAAGAATAGTTATTTTAAAATCTGTATCTGGCAAATCCAGTATCTGGAGCCTCTGTGGGTTTGTTTATATTGTCTGTTTTTTCTTCTGTTTTTGCTATATTTTCTTTACTCTTTTGGTTTCTGGTTACTTTTTCTTTTTATTGTTTGCCAAGCATTGTATTTGCAAAATTATTTGTAGAAATAACTTGTAGAATAATGTTATTTCCTACCAGAGAGAATCTGAATTCAATGTTGGCATACAGCTAGGGGAACTAGTGATATGGGTTCACTTCCTTATAATTTCAGAAATTGAAATGATTTACAACTGAGCTGCAGTCCCAAAAGGCATGAGTTCTCCCAGTTTTCTTTTTTCTTAGGGTTCAGCTATTTGGATTCCTAATCAAAAGTGTTGAAAGCTCACTTGTCCCCCATTTCACACCTGGTGACACTGGACTCCAGTTTTTGTCTCTGTCATTTGACACTAGTAAGTCTTTCAGCCATGTCCTCCATAATGAGCAAATGGCCCCAGAGGTGAAGCAGCCAAAAATCTTCCCTTGGCTTTCCAACTCCTCCAGATTCCAGTTATTCATCATTCTTGTTTTTCCTTTGCCTACAAGCAGATGTGGTATTTTTTTAAATATCCTGTCCAATTTTTCCAGTTTTGTCCTAACCCTTGAATGTATGCCTACCTTCTAAATCACTCCTTTTATGTCCTTGATCCTGCTATAAGCTTAAGACAGACTCAGTCAAAACTGATGCTATATTACAGGTCTTTTTTCCAAAAACCCATAGAAAACACACACACACACTGAGAAGCCATGCTATACCATAGCAACTCACCAACTGAACGAAGTAGTGGTACCAATGAAACCAGAATTTTTAAGTTTTGGATAAAATAAAGAGTACCCAGCCCACACTCATGACTCTAACTGAATCTTGCTCACCTGCATACAAATAACAGCATGTAAAAGGAAGCCATAGGCTTTGGCCCAGATCTCCAGAATTCACTCAGATAATCAACATTTGCCTGTCCCCTTTCAACTTTACCCATTTGTGTCTGTTTCTTGGCTCCAGTTTCTCAACCAATCTCTTTTATTTAACACCCCCCCCCACACACACACACACACACACACACCCGCTGCTGAACCCACCTTCATACCAGCACCTTTCTTAGTACTGAAAATCCCTGGCATTTTCCCTCTGACCCACCTCTATAATCTTGGATAAGAATCATGCCACAGGCAAAATTCTACCTGTTTCCATTAGATAGGCTTACCAAGTTCATGAGCCCCAAACAAGCCCCAAGAGATAGAAGATGAACATTTTCACACAATTTCCAAATTATTTAGTATTCAAACAATTGGCTATTTAACTCAAAATTACTATTTGCTGCAAATTATCTAAAATATATTAAATAGAAACATTTTTATCCACATTAAAGAGTAAGAAAAGTACCTTAAAAATAACAGAGGATTTAAGCCAAATAGAATGATAAGGACTTTAGGGACACAGGCAGGAAGAGAGAGAGAGAGAGAGAGAGAGAGAGAGAGAGAGAGAGAGAGAGAGAGAGAGAGAGAGAGAGAGAAAGGGAGAGAGAGAAAGGGAGAGAGAGAAAGGGAGAGAGAAAGGAAAGAAAAGGAAAAGGAAATGAAGAAGAAAAAAAAGAAAGAAAAGATTTGGTTGATGACAAGGAGAAATGGTCAGAAAATATTCCCATGTCCAGCACAGCACAGACTGGATATATTTTCTCAGTAGTATATACTTTCAATTATATAATTAAAGCTTGAGCTACTGATATAAACAAACAACTACCCTGAACTTACTTCAGGCTTTAGTTTGCTTTCCCATAATTCAGTTTGGAAATAAAGCACTTAAATTTTTTTAAAAAAAAAACAGGAGCAAGCTATAACAATGAATAACTGTCACTTGCTCTCACTAGCTTGAGTGCCAAGGTTCCTCCCTCAAGGAAATTGAGTTACAAATCTCTAAAAATAAGGATTTCAAATGGAGACAGCTACAGGGTAAAAAGCACCACTCTAATTTGATAAAGACTTACTTAGTCAACGCTATCATTTTAAATAGGGTAAAGGATTTTAAATATATTTCTTTAGAAATGATTTATTTAGGCCACCAATGATGCCAGAAAGATTAGAGAGAGCATTGACTAGTTATTTATTTAGAGCTCTCTAAATAAAAAGGTGACACATTTCTGACATGTCTCACAATTGCTGCTGAGGGAAGAATTAGATCCACATTATAACTCAATTGCTTTATCAGCCCACCAGTAACTTTCCAGTTGCCTGGAATGTCCTCATGGTGACTTCATACTTGCCAAAGATGCAACAATTCTGTAGATAAACTCTAGGACCACCCCATTGAGACTTTCCTCCTCTCTTTGCTTTTGTGAAGCTTCTGGTAATTTATAACCTCATGCTAATGTCCAGGGCTCTCTGAAAGAGCAATTACATAAATATTTTTAATTGCACCATCCTCTTAAGCATACAAATCACAACTCATCTTAAGTATGTCAAGGTCATTGGTTATCTCCACTGAAGTTTTAACAGGATGTGACAACCTTAAAGTTCTTCAGTTAAAACATCTCAGCAACTTTAGTTTTGAAAGGTCTCCCATTATTCCTGTGAACTACAAAAAGTGTGTTAATCTTTCATGGGCCTTTTACTTCTCGATGTTGCCTATTTGGCTAACTCCATGGGACAATTTGCCAATAATATCAAAGGTATGAATTTAATTGTACAGAAGAAACTACTGCCCAAATTCTAATCCTCAGCTTTATATAGTCATACTTCCCCATACAAAGAAATTTAGGGATAATAGTATAAATTAATGGCAATCCTTCACTACCTTTTCTTCTTCCTCTTTCTAAAAAAAAGTCTGTATCAATGCATAGCCCATGTGAGAGAGGGCAAGCAATCAACAAAGGGAAAAGTAAAAGATGCCTCACCTGGAACAAATTATGCATAAGTAATGAGGAGTATAAAGAATATCAGAAGTAGGGAGTCAATTGTTTCGCAAAGTGGGAAAATTTCTAAGGTAGTTCTTTGTCTAAGAGAATTTTTTAGCACCCCTTTCAGAAAGAGCTGAGCTGTGTAAAAAATCTCTTCTATTGCCACTGTAGAAAACCAAGGACATAAGAGGGAATACCTTTAATTAACGAACTAATCATTTCAAAGCCAATGTTGGAGAGCAAATTTCACTAAAATTAGCATTTCACTTACCTATACAGTAGCACATTAAAACCAAAGATAGCCAGAACTATAGAAATATTATGAAAACTCTGACTTATGAACTTTAGACAGTTGCAAAAATAGGGACAGTGATTTTTTTGTTAATTGATATAAAAACCCTGGTACAAAGTAACATTCATGCCAACACAGGCTGTCACAGAATATGTCCTACCACATCACATCAGATCAGCAGATAATTCAGAATGAACCTAAGGAAATAGGAATCTAAATGTGATTATGGCACTAACTAGCTAAGAATTTTATAAATTACTTAGGGTAACAGGAGTGATGTTTTCTGGTGTATGAAAATCTTACATATAGATATGTAGTATATATATAGATATTATATATATAGATATATATATAGATATACACATATACATATATATACACATACTAGTATACATATTTCACAGTATAGTATATATATTCATACTTTAGCTAACAATGTTGTAAATTCATACAGCACATGTCATTAAAATCTACAATTATCCTCATACTTTTTTTGCCTACATAGAGCCTCATATCAGAAGAACTCAGCAAATTTTTAAAAATATGACCATGTTGTATATTCCCATTTGCCACTCTATTATACTCTGCACACATTCCCATCCTGCTTTGTGACCTTGGAGCCTGACTTCCATGACTAGCAACAGCAGTCCTCTGGCTTCCAATTAGGTTTAGTGGATGGAGGTGCAGTATGGAGGGCAAGAGGAAAGAGGTTGGGGATATTTATTCCACCAGCTACTTCCCTGCCAGGCATTGGGTTGGCAGCAGCTTGGGTCCACTGCTGACAGTGGTAATGCACATTAATTCTTGTCAGGCACTGCTCTTCTACAGCTGTAGGAGACTGGAGGCACTTCCTTCCCTTTCCCCTTCCGGCAAACTGTGAAAAGTAGATAAAGGGTAGCCACTGTTGCTACCATGGGTACGTCTCCATTGCTTGTTGGTTCCCTTAACCCTGCCCAGGTGTCTACAAATAGTTCCTTCATTGATCTCTCCACAGCTTACCCATTTGATATGATGTAACCTGATCTACTATTTTACATGAATGGAACCCAATTCAGAAAGTAGCATCTTTTTTTTTAAATAAATCTTTATTGTTCAGATTATTACAGTTGTTCCTCTTTTTCCCCCCACCCATAGCTCCCCTCCACCCAGTTCCCACCCCACCCTCTGCCCTTACCCCTCCACTGTCCTCATCCATAGGTGTATGATTTTTGTCCAGTCTCTTCCCACACCCCTCACACACCTTTCCCCCCCCGAGAATTGTCAGTCTACTCCCTTTCTATGCCCCTGATTCTATTATATTCACCAGTTTACACTGTTCATTAGATTTTTTTTATTCACTTGATTTTTAGATTCACTGGTTGATAGATAAGTATTTGTTGTTCATAATTTTTATCTTTACCTTTTTCTTCTTCTTCCTCTTCTTAAAGGATACTGTTCAGCATTTCATATAATACTGGTTTGGTGGTGATGAACTCCTTTAGCTTTTTCTTATCAGTGAAGCTCTTTATCTGACCTTCAATTCTGAATGATAGCTTTTCTGGATAAAGTAATCTTGGTTGTAGGTTCTTGTTATTCATCACTTTGAATATTTCTTGCCACTCCCTTCTGGCCTGCATGGTTTCTGTTCAGAAATCAGCTGACAATCATATGGGTATTCCCTTGTAGGTAACTGACTTTCTTTCTCTTGCTGCTTTTAAGATTTTCTCTTTGTTTTTTGCCCTTGGCATTTTAATTATGATGTGTCTTGGTGTGGTCCTCTTTGGATTCCTTTTGTTTGGGGTTCTCTGTGCTTCCTGGACTTGTAAGTCTATTTCTTTCACCAGGTAGGGGAAGTTTTCTGTCATTATTTCTTCAAATGGGTTTTCAATATCTTGCTCTCTCTCTTCTTCTGGCACCCCTATAATTCTGATGTTGGTACGCTTGAAGTTTCCCAGAGGCTCCTTACACTATCTTGGTATTTTTGGATTCTTTTTTCTTTTTGCTTTTCTGATTGGGTGTTTTTTACTTCTTCGTATTTCAAATCTTTGACTTGATTCTTGGGATCCTCTTGTCTGCTGTTGGATCTCTGTATATTATTCTTTATTTCAGTCAGTGTATGCTTAATTTCTAGTTGGTTCTTTTTCATATCCTCGAGGGTCTCACTAAATTTATCAGCAGTTTCTAGAAAGTTCTTGAAAAACCTTATAACCGTGGTTTTGAACTCTATATCCAGTAGTTTGCTTTCCTCCATTTCTGTCATTTGTGACCTGTTTCTTTGTTTCCACATTTTTTATGCTTCCCTGTGTTGATAGAATGGCTTTCTGTGCTAGGTGTCCTATAGGGCCCAGTGGCTCAGCCTCCCCAATTACCTGAGGTGGACACTCTTGGTGCACCCCTTTGTGGGCTGTGTGCACAGTCTTGTTGTAGTTAAGCCTTGATTGTTGTAGGTATCACTGGGAGGAATTGACCTCCAGGCCAATTGTCTGTGAGAATCAGCTGTGTCTACAGTGGGAGAACTTCTGTGCTGAAGACACCCTTCTGGGGCAAGACTTGCTTCAGTGGGGCTTTGGTGCTCACTGAGTCTGCCCCCTGAGTGTGTCCCTTATGGATCTGAGGAGTTGTAATCTGGATGGTCCCCCTCTGACCACTGGGTAGACAGGCTCTTGGATCACTAAGGAGGTGGTAATTTAGTCTCTGCCTGAGGCTACCCAGCAGGAGCTACAGAAAGATCTGAAGGTTCCTCTTCCTTGTTTGGATTTTGGAGGTGCCCAGATGAGGCCCAGCTGTAAAGCAATGCAAGCTGCTGAGGGGCCTTGGGCCTTATCTTGGAAGTTCTGGGTCTGTCTGTCCCAGCTGCAGTTTGTTAGGTAATTTTCAGATTGCAAAGGGCCAGCCCATTCATATGCAAAAGCCTCTGCCAAGCTTGGGTGGGGCGGGGTCTCAGGGAATCAACAGGGCAGAGCAAACAGCTTTGGCTGATCCTCGGCCCTGCTCTAGGAGGTCCCAGGTCTCAGTGTCCTGGTAATCGCTGCAAACACCTCTGAGAGATCTGCCTGCTGCCAGACAGTCCAGTTTCTCCCCGTATGAGTCTGGGTCCCTAAAGCCTCGCTGGGAACTGGAGTCAGGGCTGTAGGGAGCTTGTGCCTCCCTCCCGATTGCCAGCCCTTGCCATGTGTGCCTCCGTACCTCTGCACTTTACTTCCACACCTCCTATGAGTCTCAGTGTGCTTTTCTCTTTCCTTCTAGTTGTAGAATTTCCACTCAGCCAGCTTTCCCGTGGTTCTGGATGATGTCCGTTTTGTCTTTTAGTTGTATTTTTGAAGTGGTTGTGCGAGGCAGCAATTTCAGGTGTTTACCTATGCCACCATCTTGGTTTCCAGAAAGTAGCATCTTTACTCAGAGAGAAGTGCTCTAATCTGGAATACTTCATGTTAGCAGCACATCCTGCTGCTAAAACCAGACTAGCTATATCAATTCCCTATAAACTATGGCAGTGATGGCGAACCTTTTGAGCTCAGCGTGTCAGCATTTTGAAAAGCCCTAACTTAACTCTGGTGCCGTGTCACATATAGAATTTTTTTGATATTTGCAACCATAGTAGAACAAAGATTTATATTTTTGATATTTATTTTATATATTTAAATGCCATTTAATAAAGAAAAATCAACCAAAAAAGGAGTTCGCATGTCACCTCTGACACGTGTGTCATAGGTTCACCATCACTGAACTATGGTAACAGGGTTTTCTTTCCTTTTCTTTTTGAGGTATAATTGACCTATTGTGTTAGTTTCAGGTGTATAATATAATGATTCAATATTTGTGTGCATTGCAAAATGATCACCACAATAAGTCTAATTAACACCTGTCTCCATATATTAATTGTTAAAATTTTTTTGTGATGAAAACTTTTAGATTTCTTAGTAACTTTCAAATATATAATATTATAAACTACTAGAGGCCCAGTGCATGAAATTCGTGCATGGCGGCGGGGGGGGGGGGGGGCAGGGGTCCCCTCAGCCCAGCCTGCACCCTCTCCAATCCGGGACTCCTTGGAGGATGTCCGACTGCCAGTTTAGTCAGGATCGGGACTAAACCGGCAGTCGGACATCCCTCTCACAATCTGGGACCACTGGCTCCTAACTGCTCACTTGCCTGCCTGACTGATCGCCCCTAACTGCCCCCCCCCCCCCGCCATCCTGATCACCCTTAACTGCCTTTGCCTGACAGCCTGATCTCCCCTAACTGCCGCCCCTGCTGGCTGGGTTGCCCCCAACTTCCCCCCCCACCAGCCTGGTTTCTCCTAACTGCCCCCACACCGGCCCGGTCACCCCTTACTACCTCCCCTACCAGCCTGGTTGCCCCCAACTGCCCCCCTCTGCCAGCCTGGTCACCCTTTACTGCCCCCCCTGCTGGCTTGGTTGCCCCCAACTTCCCCCCTGGCCAGCCTGGTCACGCCTAATGTCACCCTTTGCTGGCCTGGTCACCCCCAACTGCCCTCCCTGCTGGCCTGGTCGCCCCACACAGCCTGCTGTTCAGTCATTTGGTCACCCCTCACTAACCCCCCTGCCAGCCTGGTCACCACACGCAGCCTGCTGCTTAGTCATTTGGTCGTCCCTCACTAGCCCCCCTGCCGGCCTGGTCACCCCATGCAGCCTGCTGATCATTACTGTTACTGTGACAGCATCCCAGACAAATGCATACTCCTCTATTATTAGTATAGATAGTCACCATGCTGTACATTACATCCCCATAACTTATTTTATAACTGGAAGTTTGTACCTTTTGACCTTCTCACCCCTATTTGCCCACCCCCTGCCCTGGCAACAATGTGACAGTGTTTTCTATGCCAATCATTTATACACAGATCTCACACAGTATTTTTAATTTCTGATCTATAAATTTTGCTTATAAGAAAGATCTTATGAATATATAAAAAAATGAAATAATAGGTCCACATACAAAGGCCAGTCTTTTTTCCCATAGCTAAATAACATATAAGTGAGAGAAATGAACAAAATGCTAAAAAACTTGGTTTTCAAATATTTTAGGGACAGAGTAATAAGATGGCCTTTTCACGGAATTCTAGCATTTGCCATATACCAAGATACCACTTGATTCATTGCTGTTTGCACCCCTAGTATGAATGTCCTTTTTATATGAAAAGGGCAAACCTTCTGTAAAAATATTTTGAATGTTTCTCATACAAAACCCAGAGAACACTTGCAGAGGAACCAAAACAACATACAAACAAAAGGGGGCAGGGAGATGGGGACACAATGATAAAGGCATGAAAGTACCTGCAGCAAAAAAAGACTTCCCGAAAAGGAAAATAGGGCTGCAGCAGTTGAACTCCCTTTATCTATATCCTAACAAATAACACCTCCTGTGCTTTAAATATTTAATGTGAAATCTGTGGATTTATATAGCTTACAAAATGCCAGGGGCTTATTATCTTTACAGTCTGCATGACAGGAATATTCATATCACTGGATTCCATAGTCAAAGACAACAGGAATTCCTCCAGGTGCTAATGGCAGATAACTTTCACATGGCTTCAATAATCCACTAATTATGTAACCCCTCAGGTAGAACAATGTCATTAATCTGATTAAATTATTTATGTTGCTGGAAAGCTAAATCTTATTAGGTCTTCAGTATTTTATTTGGTTCTCCAGTATGGATATGCAAAGGGGCAAAACCATCTTTTCTCCACTGCATTTTCCAGCTTGGAAAAAAAAAAAAAAAAAGCAGCGAAGAAAGAAATAAGCACTTATTTGGTGTTTTTGATGCAAGCTCACAGGCCCAGAATTTTCCAGGTCCCGTCTGAAGCCCTGCTCTCATGGTTGAGGGCTCCTCACCATGTTTCAGTAGCAGGGTTTTAACCCTCGGTCAGAATAAAGTCCTACCGGAGGCCCTGTCAGAGGTACTATCTAAATTAAAGTGGAGAGGCTTCATGTCTCCTGAGCAGATCACCGAGAAGACTGTGAAATCCCCAATACTAAATGTGCTACCCAATCACATTGAAAAGACTCCCTTATTTGAGTTTTTGGCAACAGACTGACCCATTTTCATATCTGTGCTTATCTATCAAACATTTAGTTAGAGGATTAAAAAAGTCTGGAGATTAGATTAAAATCCTCCTGAATCTGATGGGCTACTCAAAGCCTGTACCATTTATCCAAGCACTCTGTGTGAATACTAACTTGTAAAATGCTTTATAACTCCGAATTTTAAAATGTTATGGCTAATTCATCTATCATTTCCATTTTATAGAAAGAAGTATTAACTCTAAACATTTTATCAGGAAAAAATAAAACAAAACACAAGATCTGTTTTGCATGTTTTTAAAAATAAAGAGTGTTGCAAGTCTTACATTTAATCAAATCAATTAATTGAATATTTAACCTTTATTAAAACTTTCCTGAGTCTAGTTGCCCCATGTCTACTAGAATTTCTACTAAGTTTCTCACTTCCAAATATTCTTCCTTCTTTCAAGGTTTCCAAAACATTGGCGGAAGCTGTGATAAGCCTTTCTCTTGTAGCCCAGGGCTTTCTTTTAATAGGTATGTGCTCAAGACACATAGCTAGCCCAACTCTCAGCTAAATTTAAATCATATGATACTATGATTAGAATTCACAATCTTATGTTACAAAAACACCACTCTCTAATAGAGCTCACAGAACTTAAACAACTCTATTTTCTTCTTGACCAGCAGCTAGAAGGCACCATAAAAATAAGCCTATGCTCAAATCCAGGCCCAACCAACATGTAGTAAGAACCAGCATCTAGTCCACTTTCATGAGTTTTCCTGGAGACAGATTTTTGGGTTAAGTGAGCCCCGAGAGGCTTCAGGCCACATACAGTAAATCTCAGAGTAGACCAGGTATCTATCTGCCCCAGGTTTCTAAGTGCACAAGTGTCTGTACATGTACCCGCACCACCTGGATGCCTCTCTAGGAATGAGGGACTCAATTCACCACTACTGGGAGCACTACAGGCAGATGGCCCTCTGCTGTCAGCCCCCTACAAGGATTGCCTCTGCTGAAGAGAGCCTCCATACTCAAGATCACCACCTTACCAGGGCAGCCCATATCCAATGAACAGTGCCGGGAGCCGGTCCATCCTTGCTGTTTCAAGGGACCTGGCACATATGGCATACTTTTCTTAATATGTTTGCTCACCTTCTTGGCGCTGTGTTTTAACCAAAGTCACCTCTCCGAGAAAGGTTGAATCCCCAGGTAGGGATTTTCCCCTGAAGTTAGGGAGGGAATAAAACCCCTCAACTAAGTGCCAGGCTGGTAATTAATCCCTTTAACTATGAACAATCATGCTTAAACTACATAATCTTTTCTCCCTGGAATGGAGATAGGAAATGCCCTAACCTTTGTAATAGAGATTGATAGGATTGAATCAACTGGTATAAATACAGTTGTAACAAGACAGAAACAGACAGAACTCAGAACAAGACAGCAAGAGACAGAACTCAGACAGGGCTTGGAAGACAGGACCAAGAGAGACAGAGCCTACGCACAGAACCTACACAGAACGTTCTCTACGGACAGAAGAACTTCGCTGGCGAGAGCATGCCGGAGGATCCTGGAGAGGGACTGGCCTCGGAGCCTAGAGACAGAGCCTAGCGGGAGAACATGGCAAGGGATCCTGGACTGAACCTGACTACAGAGATTGGCAGGAGAACCTGACTGGAACCTGGACACTGAACCTGACTGGAGAACCTGGACAGAACCTCTCTGGAGATCCAGACCAGAACTTGGCTGGAGATCCTGGCTGGAGATCCTGGCTAGGCTGCTAATCAACTGAAAGCTGTCTCCGTGTCCTTCCTTCTTCGCCGACCCCGTCCACACCTTTGGGGACCCCTGGACCTGCTGGCGCTGGACCCCAACAGAACAGTTGATGGGGTGGTTATGAAGGCCCTGCTCCTTTGCCCAAGCGGGATGGTTTTGAAGGATTATCCAGCTTCAGAGCTCCCCATATGTTGGCTGAGGCTTCCACTGAGAATGCATTGTAGTTCAACTTCTCTCTCTGCCCAATCCTGCTTCCTCCCCTTCCCTTCCACAGCTTCTGATGCCCAAAGCACTCCCTAATAAACTTCAGGCTTGTTCATCTCCACTGAGTACCTCCCTAGACAGTCAAGCTGTATGTTTAATTACTATACTCCCTAAGAATTCTCTTCGTCCAGGAGTATACCTGCCTCTTCCAGATGCAGAGTCCTGGCAGAGTTCACAATTGAGAAAGGAAGTTAAGCAACCCAAAGAGTTAAAAAATGTGAACTGTGATAAACATTATAAAGGAAATAAAAGGTGAGGAAATATATCATAATGGAAAGGAGCTATTTTAGGTGAGATTTTTATGGGAAAGCCTCTATATAAAGGTTGCATTGAAGCTGAGACCTAAAGATAGTAAGGAGCTGACCACAAACGGATCTTAAGTGGGAGTGAACTTAGCATGTTTAAGAAACTTTAAGAAAGGGTAGAGCATATAAAGTATAATGAACATAATGAGTATAATTAGCAAGGAGTAAAGAGCAAGGAGTAAATGAGGTTGGACAAGAACCAGATCATGTAAATCAGGATAAAGAATACAGATTTTATACCCCCAAGAACAATGAGAAGCATGGCACCATGGTTTTTATTTATTTAATTTTTAAAAATCTTTATTGTTGAAAGTATTATATATGTCCCTTTTTTTCTCCCACTGACCCCTAATAGCCCGCCCCCCACCCCCCACCACCCCAGGCCTCCGCTACCTTATTGTCTGTGTCCATGAGTTATGCATATATGCATATTAGCTCTTTGGTTTTTAACCCTTTGAGTGCCAACCAATATCATAGGAACTATGCTAAAATTGCCAAGACATTTTTGCTGATTTTACAGCAGTTTAGGGAAAAAAAATTATGAATCACAAGTAAATGAAGTTATATATTCAAAAACTTAAGGAAACCTTTACTACATTGACATATTTAGCTAATAAAAGCAGACTTAGAACGAGACTCCATTTCGAAGCTTTGATAGCGCTCCCGGCACTTTTGGCAAAAGACAGGAGGAGCGCGATCACACTGCCCAGCAGTGTAGGGGTTAAACAGGAATGAAACATTATCCGCTTTACATATCAGATCACACTAATTGCATTGAGAGTTGGCTGAAGGGAAAAGTGAAATATAGGAGACCTGTAGGAGGCAGTGTTGTAGACTACCAGGGGATGGTGGTAGTACAGCTAGGTACTGACAGTGGCAATGAAGAGAAGTGGAGAGAATATGTATTTCAGAAATAATGGCATGTATCTGATATATTAATTATGGCTTGGATATGAGGGGTTAAGAAAGAAAGTAAAATCAAGAATAATGCTTGGGTTTCTAAAATATACAAAAGAATGATGGTGATACCATTTAGTTTTGAAGACTGATGAGTGGGAAGGCAAAGCTTTGGGACAGAATAAGAATTCATCTTGGACAAATCAAGTTGCTTAAGAGATATCCAAGAAAATATCTCAAATAAGCAGTGAAATAAATACATCTGGGGATCATTGGAAAGATTTTGTCCATTATCATCATTATCACCATAATCACCATTATCATCATCAGGTAAGGCACCTAACCTCTTAGAGACTCAGTTTCTTTATAAATAAAACTAGAGGCCCGATGCACAAAATTTGTGCAAGAGTAGGCCCTCACAGCCCCGGCTGCCTCCACCCAGCTTCGTCTGGAGGTCATCCAAAAGGTCCTCCGGACAGTTGTTGTGCTGTTCGGCCATTTGGTCAATTTGCATATTATGCTTTTATTATTATAGATGGGAATAATGTCTACCTTTCTAATTCATAGAATTGTTGTAAGAATCAGAATGAGATAAAATAAAGCACCCGAGAGAACCAAGATGGCGGCATAGGTTAACGCCGGAGTTTGCTGCCTTGAACAACTACTTCAAAAGTGAAACTAAAAGACGGAACAGACATCACCCAGAACCACAGGAACGCTGGCTGAGTGGAAGTCCTACAACTAGGAGGAAAGAGAAATGCATACGGACACTCAGAGGAGGCGCAGTGCTGAAGTGAAATACTCAGGTGCGGAGTGCGCGGAGCGGGCTGGCGGCGGAGGGCGCGGTTGGCGTTTTCAATTGGGAGGGAGTTGCAGACTCTGAGCTCCAGATACGGGCGAGTCTTTAGGGACCCAGACTCAAACGGGAGAAGCGGGACTGTCTGGCTTTGGTCAGAGCGAGTGCAGCTTTCTCTCCCAGCTTTGCAGCGGTCGCTGGGACTCAGAGAGGCAGAGCTCCTGGGGACAGGACTGAGAGCCGCCATAACTGCTCTCTCCGGCCCGCCCTGTTGATCCCGAGAGACCCACCCACCCCGCCCATGCCCTGCACAAAGGCATTTGCCGGATAGCTTCAGGCAAAGGCTAGATTAGCACCTCCCTAGAGGACAGAAGTTCTCTCACTGCAGACACAGCTAATTTTCACAGCCACTTGGCCTGGAGGTCAAACCCTCCCTGGTATTAGCTACAACAATCAAGGCTTAACTACAAGACTGCGCACAAAGACCACAAGGGGGTGCACCAAGAAAGCATAACAAAATGCGGAGACAAAGAAACAGGACAAAATTGTCAATGGAAGATATAGAGTTCAGAACCACACTTTTAAGGTCTCTCAAGAACTGTTTAGAAGCTGCCGATAAACTTAATGAGATCTACAAGAAAACTAATGAGACCCTCGATGTTATGTTGGGGAACCAACTAGAAATTAAGCATACACGGACTGAAATAACGAATATTATACAGACTCGCGACAGCAGACCAGAGGAACGCAAGAATCAAGTCAATGATTTGAAATGTGAGGAAGCAAAAAACACCCAACCGGAAAAGCAAAATGAAAAAAGAATCCAAAAATGCGAGGATAGTGTAAGGAGCCTCTGGGACAGCTTCAAGTGTACCAACATCAGAATTATAGGGGTGCCAGAAGATGAGAGAGAGCAAGATATTGAAAACCTATTTGAAGAAATAATGACAGAAAACTTCCCCCACCTGGTGAAAGAAATGGACTTACAGGTCCAAGAAGCGCGGAGAACCCCAAACAAAAGGAATCCAAAGAGGACCACACCAAGACACATCATAATTAAAATGCCAAGAGCAAAAGACAAAGAGAGAATCTTAAAAGCAGCAAGAGAAAGAAACTCAGTTACCTACAAGGGAATACCCATACGACTGTCAGCTGATTTCTCAACAGAAACTTTGCAGGCCAGAAGGGAGTGGCAAGAAATATTCAAAGTGATGAGTACCAAGAACCTACAACCAAGATTACTTTATCCAGCAAAGCTATCATTCAGAATTGAAGGTCAGATAAAGAGCTTCACAGATAAGGAAAAGCTAAAGGAGTTCATCACCACCAAACCAGGATTATATGAAATGCTGAAAGGTATCCTTTAAGAAGAGGAAGAGGAAGAAAAAGGTAAAGATACAAATTATGAACAACAAATATGCATCTATCAACAAGTGAATCTAAGAATCAAGTGAATAAATAATCTGTTGAACAGAATGAACTGGTGATTATAATAGAATCAGGGACATAGACAGGGAATGGACTGACTATTCTTGGGGGGAAAGGGGTGTGGGAGATGCGGGAAGAGACTGGACAAAAATAGTGCACCTATGGATGAGGACAGTGGGTGGGGAGTGAGGGCGGAGGGTGGGGTGGGAACTGGGAGGAGGGGAGTTATGGGGGGGGAGGGGAAGAGGAACAAATGTAATAATCTGAACAATAAAGATTTAATTAAAAAATAAATAAATAAATAAATAAATAAAAAAGAATGAAATAATATATGAGCAAGCACCTTGCAAACACACACATATACATTATATATGTATATGGATATGTATGTATAAATAATACTCAGTATTCTGATTTAAAACCAATTATTTACACTTTAGTCCCTACTAGTAGTACTCACACAGGGTGTTTTTAGATTATGTTAATTCTACCAGTCCCCAACAGTTAAGTCAATGAGAATTCTTCCTGTGTGAGTCTATAATGTGTAAACTGGTTCGAGATTATGATTTCTACATGCTTGTTCTAACCAGATACCTGGAATTTCTGAGGAGATATAAGGGGTATATATAACTAGTACTGAACATACAGAGAGAGAGACCAAAAGAATTGCCAAACAGTGCATGTCAAATATCTGTAAATATTAAGTATTCAAAGGATAGGACTTCCTTCAATAGAACAAGAATCTACAGGTAGATACTCCTCTTTATCCTTCACTTCCCTTTCCTTACCTTACTAACCCAAGTAGAAACAAGAAGTTTCTTTCCTATTAGAAGTTCCTGCAGATATAACGAACACTCCCTTGGCCTCTGAGGAACACCCTTCCAGTAAGATGGAAGGTGAGTACTGAAGTTCTAGTAACTTCTGAGGGGTTAACCCTATTTATGCAGTACTGTCTCTGAACAGACCTTCTGGAGTCATAACCTCTCCAAGGAATCACTCTGGCAGACAGAGTCTGGTGCCAATGCTAAAAAAGAGAGAGATGGAGATAAGAAAAGTACCATAGTTTTATCACCAAATACCTGAAACTGACAACCAGATAAAGTGATCAATGATGAGAAGCAAAATTTCTGAAAATCTGTCATGGCAGCAGGAAATGTTTATCTAATTAATCAATTTCTGCACTAGACATAGTCAGTGGGCTCTTTTTTAAAACCAGGCAAAAGATTAAATGAATTACTGAAGTAATTATTGGTAAAATAGCAACATTTTCAAGAACTTACACATCTGTATCTTGGCTGTATGCTCTGAGGATAGCTTTCAGAAACATAAAAATCAAAATATTATAAATAAAATTTTTCTATTAAGTTTCATATTTTTGGATATTTAATTAATTTAATTGTTTACTTAAAGTTGGCCAAGATTAAGATCCTACCTAAATACCAATTGCTAGAATTCATCATTGCAATGAATTTCTAGAGTTGAAATGGTAAGCTTACGTGACTAGAATTTGAGATAGACAGGCTTTTAGTTTTAGGGCAAGAAGGGACCCACTTTGATCTTCTTCCTTATATTAGAGGTCTCAAGAGTGAAAGACACAAAAAATTTTTGCATTTATTTTTATTTCCTCCTTTTTATTATTGGATATATTTACTAATGAACATAGTACATCAGAACAGTTACACAAGTACCTAAGTTAGAAATATATACTTATAGTTAATAAATAAATATAGTATATTTTTATATTTATACTTTTTTCCTGAATGATCCACATAGTTGGAGACCCTTGCTCAAAAGCACACGTTATAACCAGTAATGTTTTAAATACATATAGGACTTATCCTAAAATACCTTCTATGAGTATTATAACCTTGCAAAGGCTCTGATTCAGGACCAAACAGTGCCTTTCTGCAAATTTAGAAAAGGAGCCCTTCATTCAGGTGGACCTGCTCGGGAAGTACAGCTTTGAGAACTGAGCAGGGGCCAGACTGCAGCGCCACTCGACCCTCAGCAGATACCCCGGTGCAGTGAGCAAACTGCACCATCCTCCAAATGTGTGGGCCCTGCATGCTCCATTTTCAGAGAATGTGCTCCAAGCAATCACGCCCCCTGCCTCCATCTGGCGGACTTCTGGGAAGTGGCCCCAGCAGCCGCACAAATGGCAGTTCCTTTGTGAATTAGCTTGGTCACAATCCAGAGTCTGATTCCCAGTTTCACAGCCACAGAAAGGAGATGTTTGTCCGCATGGAGGACAGATCCATTTACTTTAACCCAAGTCACAAAGTTAGCAAATTTATTATTTTGACCCAAGAAACATCAGTGTCACAGAAACCAGAATGCTCTGGGCCAGCACACTGAGTACTTCTTATCGTAAGCAAAATTATGTGGGAAAGCAAGTTATAATCAGAAACAAGGCACCCCATCAAATGAATCAAAAACAAATGGCATCAAATCAAGGTGGCCAGATGTCTGCAGCTGACAATAGAGGTGGTAGATCAATATGACCCAAAGTGCTCTAGCTACAACTATTTGGATCCTTCTCCGTAATAGATGGCATCTTGCCAAGATCTCTGCCAATACAACAAGCATCCTGAACTGAACAGCCATTGGCTGTTCCCTTCCCCACACAGTGTTTGAGAAGGCACAGTCTGCACATGCCTCACTGATTGTTCTCGGTGCCTCCCTGGATAATAACACAGCCCCTCTTTCTGGCAGGCAATTTTTTTTTATTTACATGTGTTATAACACTCCATTAGCTTTCATCAGTCCTAGAGGTAAAGATGTCACTCTTGGGACCCTGTACATCACTGCTACAAGCCCATAAGTTTAAAGTTTATTCTTTCCAAAGGAAGTCCAATATTTTGCAACTTTTTCAGGGTACTACACTGTCCCCCAAAGTGCCAAAAAACAATGTGCTGCTCACACTGTCTTCAGAGTTGCAATAACTCCGATGTACAATGCTCAGAGTTTCAGGAGTGAAATAGCCATCTACATACATATCAATTCCCTGATCACCAAATGCTAGCCATGTAACTCTCCTCACTATTTAGATACTTCAAGGGGTGCCTCTCCTCATTAGTAAGACATTTCTACCATGCAGTCCTCCTCATAACTAAGAACGTGTACATGGCAGGCACCTCCTTTTGATAAATTTATTATTATAACTTTGGCAACCAATAGTGATGTAATAAGGAGAGAGCGATGTATTTAGACTCAACTGAAAATAAACTCCACCGGGGGAAAAATGTGCTCATTCATAAAGATGTTTATACTAATAGGGACCAGCCGAAGAAAATTATTTATTTAAGACCCAAAACATTTCTCCAAATGATAAGTTTGACCTCAGCTTCATGTCAGAGTTAAGTAGAAGAATTCATCCCTATGTGTTTTCATTTTCCCATTAATATATGCTACACGAAGAGAAAATAAATAAGTAAAAACTAAGTCAGTGAAGTCAATGAACTGATGTGAATTAGTTATTCATGTTTTAATGTTGGCAGTGGAAAATGACTGCCAGAAGGTACAGGGGCTCATAGATCCCCAAAGTCAGCTGTTTTCTATAAACATACTTTTTAGACGGCTAATAGCATGTCCTTGGACCAGACTCTTGGGATATTGCTCTGTTTTCCCCCTTAGATCTCCTGCATGTGCATAAAATGTCTCTTCTCATTTTACTGACTGAACTGGCTTCTTATTCTTTAAAATGGTCATATTTTACCTTCGAACAAATTGTTAAATTTGCTATTGATCATGCATAAAAATAACTATCTGGCCTGAGACCTGGAAAAAAATTTATCAGACTTTACTGGTTGATGCTATTTTTGAAGGTAAAATACCATCTATTATTTAAAGCTGTGTTAAACTATTCATATCTCTTCAAGAATTGTGATTTTTCAGTTTCCTATTTATATATAAAACCATATTTAGTTTCTTTTAGCCCAAAAGCAGTGTGCTAGACAGTGGGGAAAATAGCAAAGTGAATTAGGCCTGACTCCTGCCTCCAGGAATCTGACACTCTACAAGGAGCGAAAGGTGAGACATGCATATAAATGGCTACAATGTGAGGCAGCATGAAATTGGGGCCATGGAAAGAAGGACCAAGTACCCTAGGAATTCAGAGGGAGCCTCGCTTCCAGCGGGGATGGTCAGGGAATGCTTTCACCACAGAGGAAGAGGCATCTGAGTTGGGCATTAAGCCATGAGTCAGATTTCAGAAGGCGCAGATGGGGGATGAGGCATTGCAAGCAGACAGAATTGCAACAAGGACAGAAGTAGCAAAGCACAGGGAACAAACAGTGATCCAATTTGGCTGGACCATGGTGTACTGTAGGGGGTGGTGGTGCTTGGGAGGTAAAGGTAAGTTGAGGTTAAATTATGAAGGGTTTTGAATGCATGGTAAAAGAGTATAAACTCTGGTGGACAAATCAGGGAAAAGGGATCATCTTGATCAGAATGCATTTTAGAGCAATTGATCAGGCAGTGCAATATAGAATAGAGAGAGAAAAGAGCAAGGCAAGGAATGATGGTTGATATATTTCATATATGAGATGGCTAGTGGGCTTTGCAGCAGACTGCCAGGAATAGATAAGTTTGAAATGCAGTAGGGATTTTTTCTGTGCACTATTTCTTATTCAACCTGTATTTCCCCCTTTCTGGCTACAGGAGTGAGGAAAGCCACAAACCACAGCAGGGGTTCATCAGTCTAAAATGTGAGATGTGAATTCTAAGGAACTACAAAATCTGCAGGGGGTCAGAGGTGGGTGCTGAAGTTGAGTTATAGAACTAAAGTTCTAGAACCAAAGAAATAAGAATAAGCACAAACCAAGTTAGTTCAGAGAAATCTGAGGGTGGGAAGAGTCCTGCCAGACTGCCAAGAATGCAATTTTTAAATTTTGCGTTTTCTTTTTTGTTGTTGTTCATGTTTTCTTTTTAATGATAAGCTAAAAGAATTGTGAAAGCATACTTTGGGCCACGTGGCTAAGCACTTATTAACGAGTGCTTCCTCTCTATTCCAGTGTGTGTGCTTAAATTTTTCTATTGCGTTGACACCAAGCAGTACTATTTAATTTGCAAGGATTCATACAGAGAAGGCAGAGGAAGAATTTATATAGAAATGATACGTATGCCAGTCGAAGGCCAAATGAAATCCTAGTGAACTAAATAAACAATAAAGTATCATTGGTTCAACTAAAGAAATAGGAAAATTGAGTCCATGATACCAAAACTTAACAGAACTAAAGACTCAGAGTCCACTGTACCCAGAAATTAAGTTTTCTTAAATCAGTACAGAATTTGGATTTCAATGATTTGGTAATTTCTTGATATTTAATTTGTATATACATTTTGGTTTATAATTATGTATCATTTATAGCCATAATAAGTTTATACCAAGTTTAGACCTAGTTACACTGCATGAATGTAAGTACCATTTTCTTAAAATGCTATCAGCTAATTCAGTGGAGGTAGAATGAGTGGAAATGTTTTCACTGAAGTGGGGCCATACATTACTAATGTTTGGAAAACATGCATTTTGTTTTGTGGCTTGATTTTAAGATAAAGTATGGCAACTATTTGCTTAATTTGTCAAGGCAAAGAAGACACTCATATATTTATATCCTAAGAGGTAGGTCTACCCATTTTTCAAGCTATAAACTTCAAAATTAATAATATATTCAATAAAAAAGTTTTGTGTAGAACCTATTTGTGTTGTCATTGAATTAGTTCAGTTACTATGTGATTTAACCAGAGAGCCCCAGGCTATAAAATAAAGTGACTAAACCTAGATTGTAAGAATATTTTTATAGAAGAAATTCTTCAATATTTTTCCATTTTGTTTATATTCCATTCTTATTTTGATAGCAGTCAGAAAATAAAATATATTCTTATGGTAACTAAATAAGCAAATAAAATCAGCATATCAGTCACCACTGGGATTATGTTATTTTTAGCATGCTGATGTGAAGTTGAGTTTAGTGGGAATCTCTATTACATTAATTGGCTACCAGTTCTGCTAAAGTGTAATTAGCACCACTATTCATATCTCAGCCCATGTGTGAATTTGGCAGCACTGTCAGCATAGCACACCTGTTTTCCTAGCCCAGGATACCAATTGAGCAACAACTGACTGATATCCTGAATTATATTAAATATATTTAGTAGTATTCCTGACATGTGTTCAAAGGAGACAGTATTTAGATTTTTTCTCATTGCTAATATAATATAAAAATATGTAATTTCCCATGAGTTTCACAAAATGTTAGCTAAGTCATATTTAAACTAACTCCATGAGGTTACACTCCATTATTTCCAATGTGTAGGAACAAGGGTCAGGATGTCCCAAGCAAGATTCTTCAGCTCATCACATTCTTAAAGTTTCCTCCTTGTGAATAAACCCTCACAGCAAATGCCTCCAGCAAGTGCTGGAGCATGCATGACAATCTAAGAACAACTCATTTTAGGGTAGGAAAAATCAATAAAAAATATTAAATTAGTATTTATACGAAGAAAAAATATTTAAAATAAAACAAGTTATTAAATGTACTTACCTAGTATAAGTATCAAATCCAGATAATGCCAAATAATCACAAATTTCTAAATTAAAAAACTACAGGCTACTATCTCATCTTTTGACTGATAATAGTGCCCTCTCAGTCTGTTATCCAATTTTCATATTTAGATGCCACATCAACTAGTCTACAAATAAAATGGCCATGACATATTCAAGCTTGATATTACATTTCTTCTTGTTTCTTAAAGAAGGGATTTCCACTCCGTTTTATTCTTTCCTCTGGAAGCACAGTCTAAGTAACTGTTCTTTAAGGATCCCTAACTTGTTTTATACTAAACAAATCACATCAGTTTCCAACCAACTCACTGACCCTTTATACCAACTCAACAAGATTAGGGAATCTTCTTTCTAATGGGGGCAGCTTATTTTCAACCACAAGCAGCAATATGGAATTATGATGAAGAGATCCCCATAATCCACCAGCCCCTGATTCAATGTGAATTAAGGCATACCCCTTACCACTCCAAATGTCAAAATGTATTTCCCATCTTCCTGCCTTAAAGGCAGAAATGTTATCATTAGCCCTAACCTCCGAGATAGAGTATTACACCCTGAACAATCCTACTAAGTTATAAATTATGAAGTCAACACATTAATCCTTTGGTTATTAAACAGAGTTGTGCAAAAGAATGATCTGGTGAAGCTTTTCAAAAACACTTTCTAAGCCTTAACCTCCAGAACATGTGTTTCGGTGGGTGAGGCTAGGGGTAAGTTGAGAAAGCATCCCAGGCCACTCTGATGTTCATCTTAGCTTCAGTCCACTGTGGCAATCCCTAAGTAAGCATCCAAACATAATAGAATGGATTCAACTTTCTCATGTGCCATGAAAGAATAACATAAGGAATAAGTATATTTTTAAACATATTTTTAGCCGAAACCGGTTTGGCTCAGTGGATAGAGCGTCGGCCTGCGGACTGAGAGGTCCCAGGTTCGATTCCGGTCAAGGGCATGTACCTGGGTTGCGCGCATATCCCCAGTAGGAGGTGTGCAGGAGGCAGCTGATCGATGATTCTCTCTCATCGATGTTTCTAACTCTCTATCTCTCTCTCTTCCTCTCTGTAAAAAATCAATAAAATATATATTTTAAAAAAAACAAACAAACAAAAAAAACACATATTTTTATTATTTCAAAGATGAAGGGAGAGGGACAGTCATTGATTGACTGCCTTCTACATGCCCCCTACTAGAGATCCAGCCTGCAATCTGGGCATGTGTCCTGACTGAGAATCGAACCATGACCTCCAGGTTCATAGGTCGATGCTCAACCATTGAGCCACACCATCCTGGTAGGAATAGATACATTTGATGGTGAATTAGCAATTCCGAAAAATAAAGTAGGCCAGAATTGTTTGCTTCAGGGAAAAAAAAATCTGGGAATCCAGGAGTAAGCCTGAACAAACTGGGCCTCGGAAGGAGTGAGAGGGCCTAGGATAGGAAAAAGGAAGAAAGTTTTGAAAATCCTTTCTAATTTATCCAGAGATGGATTTCACTACTGAAATTTTCAGCCCAAATTTTGTATAACTGTGATAAACAGCTGATGGTTCCTCAAAAATGAAACAAATTACCAAATGGTAGAGCAATTCTATTCCAAGCTACACACCCAAATGAATTGAGAACAGGTATTGGTTCACAAACTGGCCCACGTACATGGAGGGCAAGGAGAGATCAAAGAAATAGGCAGGCCATTCCAGATTGGTAGGTGGCAGATTTAATAAGCAAGGGAAATTACATATAAGGACCCTCTTGGGTGACTGCAAGATGAGTAGACCTCTGCACCCGCCCACTAGAATCTTAAAAGCTATAGAGTCCTTAACTGGGTCCAGTCATGCCCAGGTGGTCTCAACAATGTGACTATCTTGCCCTGGCCAATTTGGCTCAGTGAACAGAGGGTCGGCCTGCAGATTGAAGGGTTCCGGGATCTATTCTGGTCAAGGGCACATGCCCGGGTTGCGGGCTCAATCCCCAGTGCAGGGGCATGTAGGAGGTAGCCAATCAATGATTCTCTCTCATCATTGATGTTTCTATCTCTCTCTCCCTCTTCCTTCCTCTCTGAAATCAATAAAAATATATAAGAAAATGCTGAAGAACATTTCCCTCTAAACAGGTGTCATCTTCATCCTTATAGGGTCAGCAAGGAAACAAAAGTGCCCATTGTTCCTTTATGCCACCTAGCTCTGCCTTATCCCACATATACAATACAAAAATGTGGGGGAAATGAAGCTATTTTCTGGGGGAATTTAGAGAATTCCCTAACTACCTAATTACTGGCCTCCAAAGTATTTAGCTACAAGACTTGAACAGTAGAGGAAAATATGTCTCACTAAAGGAAATTTGTCTTCTGATAACAGGTATAGACAGTCCCTTTCATTTCTCACTGGCTGTTCTCTATGGGTTTACAGTAGCCAGGTCTTCCATTCATAGCTCATCACAGCTGATTATCTTTGTTCTCAGTTTAGAAAACTCGGGTAAGCAGAATGCACTGCATAAACACACACGTAAGTGGACATAAGCAATAGGAAACAAAACAATATGTAGGCAGAATTCAGGTTTCGTAAATATATTTTAAGAGAGTGTTGAAAGAAAGGTCATTCAACAACACATTTACACAGATTGTTTTAGAGTGAGAGGGTTATTGTTGATAAATGGTTATTTTTCCATTTTTTCCTTATATTTATGGATATAATGCAATAAGTACATATTTATCTTTTAATGTTATAAAAGAAAAAGTACAGATTATTTTCCCACCAAAAGGAACCAGCTCAATTTAGGCTTATGCTTGAAATATGACAGATTAATCTTGAATAGTTTGTCAAACTAGAAAGCAAGGAAACTATCATGATTAAGATAAGATTAAGAATATTGGATTGCTGCCCAAGCTGGTTTGGCTCAGTGGACAGAGCATTATCCTGTAGACTGAAGTGCCTGGGTTCGATTCCAGTCAAGGGTATATGCCCTGGTTGTGGGCTTGATCCCCAATAGGGGGTGTACAGAAGGCAGCAAATCAATGATTCTCTCTCATCATTTATGTTTCTATCTCTCCCTTTCCCTTCCTCTCTGAAATCAATAAAAAATTTTTTTTAAAAAAGAATATTGGATTGTAAAAATGGCCCAGAAGCCCTAACCGGTTTGGCTCAGTGGATAGAGCGTCAGCCTGCGGACTCAAGGGTCCCAGGTTTGATTCCGGCCAAGGGCATGTACTTTGGTTGCGGGCACAGCCCCAGTAGGGAGTGTGCAGGAGGCAGCTGATCAATGTTTCTCTCTCATCGATGTTTCTAACTCTCTATCCCTCTCCCTTCCTCTCTGTAAAAGTCAATAAAATATTTTAAAAAATGGCCCAGGAGCCAACCAAAAAGAATTTCACAGCCAAAGATGAAACTATTTGAATATTAATATTATCAAATAACTGCAATAGATGAAAACACATCATATATATTTAAATGTATTACATTGTCATGATGCTAAAATAATTATTTATTGGCTACCTTTTTATAGAATGCTAGAGAATAAATTCAATATTCTAAAAACTGATAAACAAAATGAAAAAATCAAGCAAGTATCTTTCCTTTCCTATGCTAACTGTACTGGAGGATAACCTAATGGCTGATGATGAAAAGTGTTTCTTTATAGAGCTAGTCCAGCTTGTAAATTAGGAAGGAATTATAGAGTTAAATTATCATTGTTTTGGAAACCCAATAAACTAATGAATACAGAAAATTATCATTTTTGGTTCCTAATATCATCAAAAAAGGGATAACCAGATATGTAACCCCTACTAGAAGTAGATACCACCACCTATAAGAAGTCTCCAGATCAAACTTTTGCTTTTTACTAGATATAAGGGAAAGATCTCTTTAAATGCTAGAGAGGACATAATCTACAAAATCAAGGATGTGAAAGGCTATACAGAACAAATGACCTAGCTTCTCCAATGAATAAATTGCAAGGTGAAAAAATTAGGGGGAGGGGATAGCCTATAAATTACAAGACAATTAAGAGATAACAACCAATGACAATGTACAAATCTTATTTGAATTTTGATTTGAAATTTTTTTAAATAATTTTTTCAGACAATCTGGGAAATTTGACCAGACTAGCTATTTGATGATATTGAGATATTATTGTTTATTTATTAGGTAATAATAATGGTTATGTGATTGTATTTCTTAAAAGAGTTCTTATCTTTTAGATATATATAGTAAAATATTATAAACAGAATGATTCCATGTCTTGGATTTGCTTCAAATAATCTCTCTACAGGTGGGAGCAGGGAGTTAGGTAAAATAGGATTTTACCATGAGCTGAAAATTTATCAAGACAGGTGATAGGAATAGGGGGTCTTCTATGTACTATTTATTCTTTCTTTTGTACAAAGACAGTAAGTTTTAAATTGCAGAACACCTACAAATATCCCCAAACTATCTACCTAAGATTTTAAAGTATCTTCTTTCTCTGGGTAAATATTAAGGCCCGGGGGAAAAATAACACCTAACTATTTTATAGCTGAGTAGAGAGACACCATGGGACTGGGGAGAGATTAGCCAGGATGAGCTTGGCAATGCCTACTAGGCCATCGGAAATTTCATCTCAGTCCATGTCTTTAAAAGTCTGGCCTTCCAGAGTGAGTCTAACAATTATTTTCTGAACAACCTAAGGGTAGTGAAGTAAGCTCTTTTACCTGTCTCATCTTTTCACCCCTTAACACAAATAACTGCCTGGAGTTTTATAACTAAGAATTGGAAAACAGGGGAATATTATTTTAAAGGATCTTGGCAGGATTTCTCATCTATAATAATAAAAGCATAATATGCTAATTAGACCAGATGTCCAGATGACTTTCTAGGCCAAGTGGGGGCTGCGAGGGAAGCCAGGGTCCCAGGTGCTAGCAGCCGGGGAAAGGAAGGCCTACTCTTGCACGGATTTTGTGCATCAGGCCTCTAGTAGGAACAGAATTATCTTTCTTTTTTTTTTTTAAGAAAAATACTTCAATGAGCCAATTAGGTAGAACAATGCTTATGAAGACAATAAAAGACTAGAAGAAGACAGTAAAAGAAAGATATAAATAAATACCTTTGTTTTTAATGAGAAGAATTTGAATGGTGCATGGGGAACCTCTGAGAGATGAGTGGCCTCAACAGAAAGGGGTACAGACTGTAGGGACAGTGAAAGAACCCAGCACCCTGAAGAAAAGTTTTTACAATGAGAAAAGAGCATCCTTAAAGAAATATTCATTGCTAGCTATGGGTATGGGACTACTTAGAATAGAGGTAGCTAAATTTCAATTTTGAAATGACTGTTCTGCTGTAAAGTGATGCGACCCTCAGCCCACTGTTACTTTGAAATCATAAGTAAAAGCAACTGCCCACACAGCCATATGTGAGTAGTTCATGGAAGAGGACCAAAGACGAGGTAGCGGCTGTTCATATTGAGTTGGTGTGGGCAGAAGCAAGAGACAACTGCAGAACAGATCTGTGTTCAGTAGAAACAGAGCAATTTAGAAGACAATTTAGACCACCATGTTCTGTAATCCTATGCTCTTAATTCTGGGGAATAACCCTAGAGATCACCCAACCAGCAGTTTTTAATTTGGTCCACAAAACCCTTGGCTCAGGGACTTGCAGAAGGGACATGGCCCCTAATCCTTGCTACATCCAGAATTTAATCTACATTACATATTAGAGTTCCATGTAACATCTTATTTTTTAAAAAGATTTTGCTGCCTAAAAGGGGGAAAGGGCATTAATATCATCTAATACCCTCATGTTACAGAAAGGCAGAGAGTTGAAAATGCTAAGGGACTTGCCCATGATCACACAGTAGAGCTGATATTAGAATCCAGTTCTCCTGACCCCTAGTTCACTTCTTCCTCCTCTTGACAGAGGGGCTAACAAAGGTGCCAATGGGAAAATGAATGTACACTTAAGGCTTGATTGGCCTCTGAAGTTTTATAGGTTCTTGGCATCACGTACAAGTCTCTGTGGACCACATATCAGGAGTCTTCTCAGCAGCATAAACGAGGTAGTAGAGAAAGACTTGCAGGCTAGAGGAGACCTTTGCCCTCCCTGCCTGTTGCAAATATCCATTCTCATTCAGTTTTAAGGCTCTGCAAGAAGCCTGAGGCTAATTTCATTTACCCACTTGTCTTGCTCCTATTCCACAACAAAGTCTGAGCTGCCTTCACTTGCATTCCCCTAATCTGTTTCTCTTTTTTCTTCCAGTTTTATTGAGATATAATTGGCATATAACACTGTATAAATGTAAGATAAACAGTATAATGACTTGACCCTAATCTTTCTAATGGAGTCAACCACCATCTCTCCAACCAAATTCTATCTCCAACACCAAAAATTAAATTTCAGGAAAGTCTTGGGCATAATGGAAAGAAGACTAGTTTGAGAACCAAAAATCTTGGGTCTACAAGACAGTTCTACCAATTAGGTGTGCGGCCAAAAGTTAATTAACTCTTCATCTGTAAAATGGTTCTAATAATACTGACCTCATGGGATTACTACATAAGGAGCAAATGAAGTAAGCCACTTAAAACATCGACCTCAGGACATGTTAGTCACTTAGTAAATATTGATTGAATATTTTTTTCACATTTCAATTCAACTCATAAAAAAGCACTACAGTACTCGCTTGGCATCCTGTCACTGATACTCAGCTAAGGCAAGGAGGCCAGTGGCAGCCAGAAAGGCCATGAAGATGTATTTCTTGTCTATGTCTGAATTCTTGATGTTTTTTCAAGGATGCTAATGTGTCTACAGTAAAAGGCAACATTGTTTCCCTTTAGAACAGTGGTTCTCAACCTTCCTAATGCCGCGACCCTTTAATACAGTTCCTCAGGTTGTGGTGACCCCCAACCATAAAATTATTTTCGTTGCTACTTCATAACTGTAATTTTGCTACTGTTATGAATCATAATGTAAATATCTGATATGCTATATGTGTTTTCCAATGGTCGCGACCCACAGGTTGAGAACCGCTGCTCTAGAAATTATGATCTGAAAAAAAATGGCAGAGTTGTTATGTGGTCACAGTTGGCTGTCTGCCCAGGCCACTCTTCCTCTGGTAGTCTCTTGGGGTCCAGGAAAAATGTTGGCATCTCAGAAAATACTTCATTCTGTTGGTTCAAGCTTACAGAGGGAGTCAGCCACACAGAGCCTCTTTAGCAGGTGGATCTAACCAACTCTGAAGGAAAATCAGGTTCCTCCCTTCACACACGACACTTTAGAACAGCAGGCCTTCAACCTCCCATGGCAGTGACAGCGCCATCTTCTTGTCCCTCCCTTTCACCATGCTGCTATAGGGTGCTTCCTTGACTGCAATGCTCCATTAGTTTCACTGACACAATTCCAACGGCAGCTATGAATCCCTCACAGAGGAAGAACTGCCCCATTTCCCTTGTGATGCATACCCAGTTGCCTAGTCTATAGCTGTTCTGTAAACTCATTCATAGCCCCGTCCTGCCCTCAGTTGACAGTCATTATCTCTCATCGGAAAACTCACTGCTCTAAATAAACTAAATGCTTGATTTTAAAATTTTTTTCCAGAGTTTCACCTAACTTGTAACCCCCAATGCAGCCTCAATTCATAAGCACAAGCTCAGAGGGGAAATTTTGCACAAAAATGGAGACATACTGTCTCAATCGGCCATTGTCACAATGACACTAAGTAAAACAAACAAACAAAACTGGATCTCAGTGACTAACCCATAAGGCTCTGCTTCAAGCTGCAAGTCAGCTGGGACAATTCTGTTCCACAGGGCTCACCCTGAGCCCCTGTCAAAGGAGGCAGCTGCCCTTATCATGTGAAGGGGTCAGAGAATCCCAGAGGTTCATGTGGACACACGAAAGCTTGTAAAGGCCTAGAATAAAAACTTACACACTGTCAGATTGGTACAGTATCCACAAATCAATGAATGTGACACACACACCACATAAACAAAATAAAGTATAAAAATCATATGATCATATGAATAGATGCAGAAAAAAATATTTGATAAAATCCAGCACCCATTTATGATAAAAACTCTCAGCAAAGTGGGACTAGAGGGAATATACCTTAATGTAATAAAGACCATATATGACAAATCCACAAGCAACAACATACTCAATGGACAAAAACTAATAGTGTTTCTCTTAAGATTGGGAACAAGATAGGGATGTCTGCTTCCACCACTCTTATTCAATATAGTACTAAAAGTCTTAGCCACAGCAATCAGACAAGAAGAAATAAAAGGCATTCAAATTGGAAAGAAAGAAAACTGCCATTATTTGTAGATAATGTGATACTATATATAGGGAGCTGTAAAGATTCCATCAAAAAACTACTATAACTTATATTCAGTAAAATAGCAGAATATAAAATAAATATCCAGATATCAGTTTCATTTTTATACCCCAATAATGAATTATCAGAAAGGGAAACTAAGAAAACAATCCCATTTACAATTGCATCAAAAAATAAAATACCTTGTAATAAATTTAACCAAGGATGTAAGACCTGTACTCATAAAACTATAAGACAATGAAGAAAGAAATTGAAGAAAATACAAATAAGTGGGAGCATATATCGTGTTCATAGATAGGAATGACTAACATCATTAAAATGTCCATACTACCCAAAGCAATCCATAGATTCAACACAATTCCTATCCAGATACCAATGGCAGCCCTGGCTGGGTGGCTCATTTAGTTGGAGTATCGTCCAGTACACCACAAGGTTTCAATTCCAAAAACTTATATGGAACTAGAAAAAAAAACACCTGAATATCCACAACAATCTTGAGAAAGAAGAACAAAGTTGGAGGAATCACACTACTTGATATCAAACTATACTACAAGGCCATGGTACTCGCATAAAAACAGATACATAGATCAATGGAACAGAATAGAGAGCCCAGAAACAAACCCACACCTTTATGGTCAATTAATATTTGACAAAGGAGGCAAAAACATATAATGTGGTGAGGATAGTCTATTCAATAAATGGAGTTGGGAAAACTGGACAGCTTTTCCCAACTCCATGCAAAAAAATGAAACTTCGTGCAAAAAAAGAAACTAGACCACCTTCTTATACAATACACTAGAATAAACTCCAAATATGCTCATTACAGCATTATTTACAACAGCCAAGATTTGGAAACAGCCTAAGTGACCATCAGTAGATAGAAAAGCTGTGGTACATTTATAGAATGGCATACTACTCAGCCATGAAAAGGGGGAAACCTTACCTTTTGCAACAGCATGGGTGGAACTAGAGAGTACTGTACTACATGAAATAAGCCAGTCAGATGAAGACAAGTTCCATGTGATTTCACTTATGTGTAGAATCTAATGAAAAATTAAGCAAACAAAATAGAAACAGACTCATAGATACAGAGAACAGACTGACAGCTGTCAGAGGGGTGGGGTTTGGAGGGGTGAATAGAAAAGGTGAAGATATTAAGCAAAGAAAAAAAAACCTCATGGACACAGACAACAACAGTATGGTGATTACCAGAGGGAAAGGGGGGTTGGGGAGGTAGAAGAGGGAAAAATAGTGATGGAAGGAGACTTTACCTGGGTGGTAAACACACAATACAATAGACAGATGATGTATTATAGAACTGCACACCTGGAACCTATATAATTTTATTAACCAATGTCATCCCAAAAAAATTCAATAAAAATAAAAAATGTATGCACTGTCATTTCCTACTATATTCTATTAGCCAAAACAAGTCACAATTCCAAGTCTACATCGGTAGGTTGGGAAAGTACACTCCTCTCATGGAGGAAGTGGGAAGAGAGAGAGTGAATGTTTGCTGCACGATGATGAAATCTGTAACACCTCTGTAGATGCCAACTACAGGGTGACCCCCCAAAAAATGTATACTCACTTTAATAGTTGATAGCTCAATTGATGCTTCTTTCTTTTCAATTCAATCCACTGGAATAAATTATTCAAAGTGTGTGCACATTTTTGGGGGGACATCCTGTATTTATTCCCTAGACCAGTGGTTGTCAACCTTGGCTGCACATTAGAATCACCTGGGAATCTTTTTAAAATCCTGATTTCTGGGCCCCATTCTCCGGAAATTCTGTTTCTTTGTTATGGGGTGAGGCCACAACATTAGTAGCAAAGAAACAGAATTTCCGGAGGATGAGGCCCAGAAATCAGGATTTTAAAAAGGTTCCCAGGTGATTCTAATGTGCAGCCAAGGTTGACAACCACTGCCCTTGACCAGTGGTCGGCAAACTTCGGCTCCTTGAGTGTGGCTCTTCCACAAAATACCATGTGCGGGCGTGCACATACAGTGCAATTGAAACTTCATGGCCACACTCAAGGGGCCAAAGAGCCGCATGTGGCTCGCCAGCCGCAGTATGCCAACCACTGCCCTAGACAGTCAATGGTTCCCTGCATTTCTATATTGATGTCTTCCTTGCCCAGCGTTAGAAGTTAGATAATATGATGCTTCTCCAGGAAGTTGTCTACCACAACAACTTTAGTGCCATTGCCTACCCAGCATTAGGTAAGAGATAGGGACTAAGCCTGTCTGCTGTTCGTATGTAGCCATCACTACAAATTGATGCATGTATAAACGATGTGTAGTTTAAACACACACATACTCCCAAACCGCAGACATTTTTGCAAACTCGCCAGTGCCAGAGGGAACCTCCAGCTTGTGGTCTGGCCTTTTATGTGGCATTTCACTTGAGTATTTGCTTTGGAATTTGATCAACAGAGCTATTCACGGGGCTATCACCACATGGTACACTTACTACCACAGAAACACAGAACCTCTTCTACAGGAACATCCCCTGTTCATTCTGTAAGCTGAATTCCTGCCATTTCCTAAAGATCCCACAAAATGGCTATGTGGGCTCCTACTTCATGGTAATTTGGAATAGGAGCTAATGTATTCGTTTTTACACAACTCTTCCTTTGCCTCCTTCCTCTGGAAGAATTACCTTCGTCATGTTTTATTTTAAAACTTAAAAAGAAAACTCAAGAGGTAGGGAAAATGTGGTGTCACTTAAAGAACTGAAAAGTGGGTATGGATGACGGCCTCACTCGGGTTAATCTGGAACTTCTTTTGCTTTTCCCACCAAATCACATCTTAGGTTCTAGGAGAATAATTAACAGCAGGCTGACCCAGAATTAAGCTCAGAACTTGTTTGCCTATTATTTAACTTTTTATTGTAATGTGGAAAAAGAACAAACATTTCTTCCCTTCCTATGTGCTCAGGAATTAAGCTCAGAGAAATTTAGCACCAATCTGGAAATTTAAACACCAGTCTGGAAGTCCCAGAAGAAGAGACCTCACAAAGTAGCAGAAAAGTGCCACAGCTCTGTAATCAGACAGATTCGGTTTCAGTCCAGACTCTACTCCTTCCTCTGTCATTGGCGAGATTGCTTAATGAAACCCTCAGTTACTTACTGCTGCATAATAAACCACCTCCACACTCAGTGGTTTAAATGACAGCCCTCTTACCATAGTTACAATTTTGTGGGTCCTGAATTAGGGCAGTGCACAGCAGGGACAGATTGTCCATGCTCTACAAGGTCTGTGACCTCAAATAGGGTACCACCGAGGGCTGGAAACGACTAGGATGACTCAACTCCAGACATACGTTGGAGCCTAGATTTTGGTTGTTGGTTAGTCTTTTTGGCTCTTCTCTGAACAGTATCTAATAGGGCTGAAATGGCTAAAATGGGTAGAAGAGCTGGTGTTCGTTCTCTCTCTCTCTCTCTCTCTCCCTCCCTCCCTCCCTCCCTCCCTCTCTCTCCCTCCCTCTCTCCCTCCCTCTCTCCCCAGGTAGCTTCTCCACATGGCTACCTTGGCCTACTCAAAGCATGACAGCCTCGGGGTACGTGAACTTCTTACACGGCAGCTGGAGCAAAAGCAAAAGCTATCAGGTCTCTTAAAGATTAGACCCAGAGCATGCTGTGTCACTTCCACCACATGCTATTGGTCAAGCCAGTCTCAAGAGCCAACTCAGACTCAAGGGAAGGGAAAAAACCACCAAACCACTTGATGGAAGGGTGGCAAAGAATTTGCAACCATTTTTAATCCGCCACAGATTCAAATTTCTCATTTGTGAAAGAAAAGCAACAAATTCTATAACTGTTTTAAAGACGAGCTAAAACGTTATCAAAATATTTAATATTTGGGTGGCATTTTTAAATGGTGGCCTTATTACTGAGAGCGTTTGTTTGAATAAGAGAATATTTAAAATTCTCAAGATCAGATTTTGGTCTCACTGATATAAACGAAATGCCAAAACAAAATTTTGCAGAGATGTCAAGATATAATATACTGTATAATAAATGTTCCTATTCTATTGTTCCCTGTTGATTTTTTTCCTGTTATTATTAGCCTTATATTATTTTCATGGCTCAGACAAAGCCACTATCCATTCTTTATGGTAGAATACGCCACCATTACGGTGAAACTACCATAATCTGTAGGGGATGAGGAATGTCCTGGGGGTGAGAGCAAATACTTAGAAAGAAGTCCTTTTAATGGAAATTTCCCATGTATGCAAAGTCTTCTTCTATAAACATACAAACAACAAAGAGAACTAGCCTTCTGCAGAGATAGGTTCTCTCCTGAGTGGTGGACAAGGCAATGTAGACCAGAAAACACAGGTCTCAGAGAGGGGGACTTGACTTCTCTGACACTTCCCGCATAAGACAAGTTCCTTCCCACTCTGCACCTTTGTTTCTTTAACACAGAGGTGTATGGTATGTGACTGGGCACATGGAAGATGCTCAAAGGCTTTTCTTGTAAACCTAGCTGTGTTAATGAACACAATTACTCAGTGTCCCAGATTTGATATCCATTCTCTATTTTAAACTTCCTGTCCCACTGAGTACATTCATGTGATAGCACATGTGACTTTTGTTTTGGATTAAGGCATCAACTCACTTCCTGAGGTAACAAGGAATCTGAGTGGAAGGAGTATCCAGGGTTCCTCTAACTCCAAAGAGCTGTCCACAATTGCCACTCCTGAACTGTACATCTGGTTTTCTGCTTCTCACCAAGGTGACAGGCTGATCTCAGTAGATGATGTCTATTTCTTCCTCTCCATTTCCTCAAACTTCTTCCATTTTGCCTCTACTTCCAAACAATACAACAGATACTTTCACCCTCATCCCATTTGACCCTGTGTAGTAGCATTTGACACTGTTGACTTCTCCCTCCTTTTTAAAACACCCTTCCCTTGTCTCCAAGTAGCACACAACACATGTTTCTCTTCAGACCAACTGTTCCATCTCATTCCCTGCACAGATACATCCCCCCCGACCTGACAAATGTCGGAGTGCCTCAAAACCAGGTCCTGGGTTTTTTCTCTTCTCACTCCATAGTCCTTGTATCCTGGCACTCCCATCCATGACTTCCCCTCAATAGCTTGCTAATGTCCCCCCAAAAAATGTACATCTCTAGTCCACACCCCTCCTCTGGACAACTCTTTTTAGGTCTCTCAAAGGCACTTTAAATACAAAACGTCACTGGGATTTTTGAAAGCCCTCCATGGAATTCTACAGCTAAGTTTGGAAACCATTACTCTAAACTACCAGTTCCCTCATCTACAAAACAGTGGGGAAAATAGTCCCAACCATAAAGAGTTAATGAGACACTTTAACAAGGCCATTTGTTACATAAAGGGTTTGCACATTATAGGTGATCAGAGAACAGTAGTTATTGTCATTAGCTGGTGGTGGTGGAAGTAGTAACACATAGTCATGAGGGATCAGATAATGAAGATTTATGAGGAGTCTCACCAGCCTCGATGGCTATATAGCCTATTTAGATTCCTTTAAATGTCAGCCCAATTTCTACTTCTATACATCTGAAGTTTCTTCCGGCTTGTAGAAAGCATCTTACCACAGAGGCATCTTTTATTTGGATTTACCTGCATTGACATGAACACCTGCCTTCCGCACCTCACGTAAAAAATTGTACAACACATCCTATGGGTCTGATAACTAACCAGGAAAACTTTTGTGGGGCCTTCAAAATTTACAGGGCTAACTTAAACACATGAGGAGAAAATTTTGATATCAAGTTGCATCTGAGCCTTTGAAACTATTTTGGGTCAGCTACACAGCAGAAGTTTGGGCCTGGCAGCAAGCCGTAAAACTGAGCCAAAAATAAACCAAAGACCATTATAAAAATGCTGTAAGTGCCAAATGAATGCGATGTGAAAACTGCAACATAACGGAGTAAAAGAATGTACAAAAAAAGGCTTTCCGATGGTGGCATCAAGTGTCCCAGCCCAGAGGAAGAAAGTTTGAGGGGAAAAGTCTGGAGAGCAAATCCAGTCCCTGGGAAATTAACCTGCCAGACAGCTAGGAGTCCTCATCCAAGGCGATTCACAATTTATTACCCACCGGGAGTCAAGAGCATCGATTCCCCCTGCCCATATCAAAGAGTGCAGCCTGGTACAGGGAGGAGTTTTCATAAAAATTAACTGGGCCACTCAGCTTTTCAACGTATTCAGCAAATGAGGCTCTATTTTCCCTTCTCCAGGCTCGACACACTCTCACTGCTCTTCTCTCAATATCCAGCCATTCCACAATACACTCGGCACATCTACTCGTTATTTATGGTCTTCTTTCCTGAGCTCCAGCAAGGTGGTGATTTATTCTCAGCGCAGTTCCCTGATAGAGGCTTTTAGGAAGGGTGGCAGCAAGCACCGTGCTTCCCCTCCTGGCCTGCCCAGCCTGCCAGTCTCAGCCTGCTTTGCCAGTTCATTCCCGCCCTCCTTTCCCCAATTAGGAACTGTTACCAATTGAACATGGACAGATTTATGCCTGGCTGGGGACCAGCTCGTCTTCCACTGATTGTCTAAAAGAAGAGTATGTTCTGTGTCAAAAATCCTTTGCATGGAGTCCAACTGTTTTCTTGGAAATAGCTTCTTTGACCCAGGCTCATAATTTTCTTTTTAGATTTGAATTTTATGGGCCTGATGCAAAGTCTGTCAACATATTCTTTGTGAGACTTTTTCAGGGTACAGCATATTTCTGAAGAGTACAAAGGTTTGGGGATATTCCTATCACTCAGTGCCAAGAAAATACACTAGAAACGGAGGAGCGTGGGAGAGGCGGAGGAGCAGGCTTAATAACCTTTTACTGAGGGATTTTTGAACAGCAAGACAGATATATTCTATGAGCAGTTTTGAAGTAGTTTGATGTTAAAATAGCAGATCCTTCATGTTCAGGCGAACCCCCATAGTGAGGCCACCAGGATTGCTATGCTCCAGAGAATGGCTTCATTGGTCCAGAGCCATGCCATCTTTTTTATTGTTATATGTATATTTTTAATCCTCACTTGAGGATATTTTTTCATCGATTTTTAGAGAGTGGAAGGGAGAGGCAGAGAGAAACATCAATGTGAGAGATACACATCAATTAGTTGCCTCCTGCACACACCCCGACCAGGGTGGGGGAACCTGCAACCAAGGTAAGTGCTCTTGACCAGAATTGAACCTGGGATCTTTCAGTTTTCAGGCTGATGCTCTATCCACTGAGCCAAACTGGCTAGGGCACCATCCCATTTTTACCATATAAGAAGATCAAGGTGGAGACAGGGTAAGCAACACAATTGTGCATCAGACCACAACCTCAATTTTCCCTAAATATTTGCCCTTCTCACATATGTTATAATGTGCCTTTGGATGCACTAATAATAGGGCAGGCAGTGACCTTGATGAACTGCAGATGGACATGGGCTAATTTAACCTGTTCACACAACTAGGGAGTATAAAGTCTTTTTTGTTTTTTAAATCTTTATTGTTACATATGTCCCCTTCTCCCCCATTGACCCTTTCTTGCCGTCCCCATGCCCACCCCAGGCCTCCACCACCTACTGTCTGTGTCCATGGGTTATGCATATATACATACAGTTCATGGTTGATCTCTTCCCACCCACCCACGCCCATCCTCCCTCTGAGATTTGACAGTCTGTTCCATGCTTCTATGTCTCTGGATCTATTTTGTTCATCAGTTTATTTTGTTCATTAGATTCCACATATGGGTGAGATCATGTGATATTTGTCTTTCTTTGACTGGCTTATTTCACTTAGCATAGTACTCTCCAGGTCCCTCCATGCTGTCTCAAAGGATAAGAGATCCTTCTTTTTAACTGCTGCATAGTATTCCATGATATAAATGTACCACAGCTCTTTCAGGCACTCATCTACTGATGAGCACGTGTGTTGTTTCCAGATCTTAGCTATTGTAAATTGTGCTGCTATGAACATAGGGGTGCACACATTCTTCCTCTGAGTGGTGTTTCATGTTTCTTAGGATATATACCTGGAAGTGGGATCACTGGGTCAAATGGCAGATCCATATTTAATTTTTTAAGGAAACACCATATTGTTTTCCATAGTGGCTGCATCAGTCTGCACAGACTGCATTCCCACCAGCAGTGCATCAGGGTTTCCTTTTCTCCATATCCTCACCAGCACTTGTCATTTGTTGATGGTAGCCATTCTGACAGGTGTGAGGTGATACCTCATTGTCATTTGAATTTGCATTTATCTGATGATCAGTGACTTTGAGCATTTTTTATATGTCTCTGGCCATCTGTATGTTCCCTTTGGAGAAGTGTCTTTTTAGGTCCTTTGCCCATTCTTTAATTGAGTTGTTTTTCTTCCTTTTATTGAGAGTGCATAGTCTTGATGCTCAGGTGATACCCACTTATGCAGAAATTCAATGAAAGTGATTTGCTCTCTGAAAATGGCAAACTGATGAGCATGGATAGGAAACAAATTTGAAAAATTGAAGGGATGCTCATATTTTCCTTCCTCAAAACCCCACTGGGATTTCAGCAATGTCCAATATATTTAAGAAAAGACCAAATATGTCACCCAGGCCCCAAACTCCTTGATGTGAGCAGCAGAGATCCAGGAGTCTGCAAAATAAAATGGTGAAGGAGAAGAGGTTTTTTCTCCCATGCCCCACCCTCTTTTTAGTAGCCAAGAATAACAGAGGCCAGGATAGAAAAAGAAACACACAGACTTGCCATCATTTCATTAAAAGAATATGTTGCCGAGGCAGAAGAGAGGAGAGGTTCTGCAATTTGAGAAAATGTTAAATGTAGTCAGCCTCATAGATGGAAGCATCAGCTAGCTGACACACACAACCCTAAATCATAAGGTGTTTCACTGTGCACCAGCAAGGCCTCCTGCTACCTCCAAATACTAGCCTCAATTTTTGTGATAATTTTTTCTCCTCCACTTCTTTCCTGAACTCTGAACACTTCCTATTCAATTTCCTTTTGATGTCTCTTTTCCCCTCTTGAATGTTTTTATCATTTCTTTGTGTTCTTGTTTTAAAATGGCATGTATTCTATTTACTTCTCTGAGACTGTGGATATGCATTTGATATTATCATGTGCTTTATAATATTTTTTCTGGTTTTTTGTTTTTAATCTTTATTGCTGAAAGTATTACATAGGTCCTCCTTTCTTCCCTCCCCCCCCCCCATTAGCCTCTTCCAGCCCGCTCCTGCCTTCCCTCCTTAGGCCCTCACCACCCCATTGTCTGTGTCCATGGGTTATGCATATATGCATACAAGTTCATTGGTTGATCTCTTCCTACCCCCCCTCCCCTGCCTTCCCTCTGAGGTTCAATAGTCTGTTCATGCTTCTATGACTCTGGGTCTATTTTTGATCATGAGTTTGTTTGGTTCATTAAATTCCACATATGAGTGAGATCATATGATACTTATCTTTCTCTGATTGGCTTATTTTGCTCAACATAATATTCTCCAGGTCCACCCATACTGTTGCAAATGGTAAGAGTTCTTTTTTATTGGCATGTAGTAATCCATTGTGTAAACGTACCATCGTTTTTTTTATCCACTCATCTGCTGATGAACACTTAGGCTGTTTCCAAGTCTTAGCTATTGTAAATTGTGCTGCTATGAACATAGGAGTGCATACATTCTTTCTGATGAATGTTTCAGGTTTCTTAGGATATATTTCATTGTAATATTTTTATAGTATGCTTTTTTATGTATTTTCTTTTTGTCTTACTATATGGAGTATCTTTGACTAGATCTTTTGATAACTTCTTTTTATTATCTCTCATCTATGAAAGATGTACCAGATATCTGGAGGTGTTTTATGTTGGCAATGTTCTGGGGTAGCAGGAGGCCTTGCTGGTGCACAGTGAAACTCCTAAATTTGGCAATGCACAGTTTACTGATGACTTTAACCAGAAGGATTACAGTTACACAACAGAGAAAAACCTGATTGGAATGGACCAGAAAAACTAGTCATAACATAATTTCATTAAATGTATTTGTTTACACCACCAATCAGAAGTGTGGTTCCTATACACATTTATGCACACATATGCATACCCACACGTGCACACACACACACACATATACATTCCTGGTCCTACTTATAGGCTCATTTCCCCTTATGTTAGACCCCAACTCAACTTCTAAGGTGGTTAATTTCTTTGTACTATATTTCACTTACATGTACAACTTTACACAGCCACATTTTTATTTGACAACTAGAGGCCCAGTGCACGAATTCATGCACCAGTGGGGTCCCTCGGCCTGGCCTGCAGGATTGGGCCAAAACTGGCTTTCCAACATCCCCCAAGGGGTCTGGGTTTCCAGAGGGTGCAGGCTAGGCCAACGGACCCCACCGGTGCATGATCAGGGCCAGGAGAGACACGAGAATTAGCCAGCTGGGGAGAGACTGTGGGAGGGCTCCAGGGCATGTCCGGCCCATCTCGCTCAGTCCCGAACGGTCAGACCCCAACAGTAAGCTAACCTACCTGTCAGAGCATCTGCCTCCTGGTGGTCAGTGCATGTCATAGCAAGTGGTTGAGCGGCCTTAGCATATCATTAACATATTACACTTTGATTGGTTGAACAGCTGACCAGATGACTGCACACTTAGCATATTAGGCTTTTATCATATAGGATTTAGAATAAATTCTTAATAAAGGGTGTCAGAAAACAATCTTGTGGCAACTAGGAAATATAGTTTATATGGAAGATAATGTTCCCACTAAAATAACTGCTCCATTACAGTGGCAAGAAGATGACCTCAAAGGCCTTACTGTCATTATTCTGTTGACTTTACTAATAAGGGTAAACACATTTTCCTTGACAGGCGGAAGCGACAGAAACTTCCTTCTGCAGCCACCAAAGAGAGAGGCATGTTAGAGTAAGCCAGGATCTGCCTAAACATGTCAGTAATCTATTCACTGATCTGTATCTAACAATAGCCAGCAAGTTAAAGGACGACACTTAAGTGGACTATACCTGTTCTTACCAAATGGGTTGTTTAATGTATTGTCCTTTATGTAGGGTTCTGAACTCACCAAAAAGATATCACCATTCAGCTTTGAGGTCAAAAGAATAAAATATACCATTCATCCCTTCACCAAGAGGGATAAGTACTGCTTCAATTAATGTGCTAATCTCTAATTAAGATAGCAGCTAGTAGTTAAATAAGTAAACCAGTAGGATAAAAGCAGAAATGCCAGTGCATCACAAATCTTCTGATGGCTGCTAGGTATTAGCCACAACCTGCAAATCCTGAAAAGAGATTAGTAAAATGTGGTCTATTTCTAACACTGAAAGTTCTGCTACTGTTAAATGATACTGATTAGCTCTATACCAAAAGGAATGAACTGGGTCTGCCAGCATGGCTGGAACTCAAATGCATAAAGTTTAAGGGAGGGAAGCAATGCTCAAAAAGAATGAGGGTGAGTGGGAGGTAATCAACCAAGGACCTTGTATACATATATGTGTGGCCCATGGGCACAGACATTTCAAAAAGCACTCAAAAAATAATATTATATATCATCATGGAAATGAAGAAAGAGAGTTTTTATAAAGGTCTATTATGACCACACACCAAACTATTGATGGTGGTTGCCTCTGGAGGTGTTAGGAAGTAGAAAATGATGGCTACATGTGATACTAAGTTAATTCTGGGTAGTGGAAATATGGGTATTTATGTTCTCTTTTTTACTTTACTGTATTTTTAATTTAAAAAAAAACATTTTAAAATAAATGACACCATATTGATGACCTATACATGAAGTTCTCTGGGTAGGAAGGAACTGTGGAGACCTGCAGCCCATATGGAGAGAGGGTCCTTGAATGGCCACCACAATGTCAAACGAATTTGTTTGTGCATCGCACTTGGATCCCTCCACAACTCCACTACTGTCATGCAATTTAGCTATAATTGCACAATGCAGCTTTCCTGAGATGGTGTGATCCAGGAGTTCACGACAGGGTAATAGTTTAACTGTAAAAAAAACTATTGGCAGGCCTGGCCAGGTGGCTCAGTTGGTTGTAGCGTTGTCCTGTACACCAAAAGGTTGTGGATTTGATTCCTGGTCAGGGCACATACCTAGGTTTTGGGTTCTTTCCCAGGTCGGGGCTCATAAAGGAGACAATCAATCAATCTCTCTCTCTCTCTCTCTCTCTCTCTCTCTCTCTCTCTCTCTCTCTCTCTGTGTGTGTGTGTGTGTGTGTTTCTCTCTCTCTCTCCCTTCTTCTTTCTCTAAAATCAATAAACATATTCTCTGTGAGGATAAAATAAAGAACTACTGGAGGTACAAAGAGGTTACAGCTCTCAGTGCAGGCTGTCTTTCAGCTTCTCATCACCGCCCAGCCACACTTCTAAAATCACACTCTGACTACTCATTAGAAAAGATTGTAGGGACGTCAAGGAAAATTAGCAAGATGAAGACATTTTAGTGGAAACTCAGAAGCAGTCACTGAGCAAAGGCTGAAGAGCAAAGAAACAGCAAAGCCTATTGATAAATCAGACACAGGAAGAATATCAAAGTATCAATTATGTTAAAATCCAAATCATCATTTTGGTGAGTATAATTTGGCATCCAGATGGACCACACTAAACAATTCAATTCTATTTAATTATTTAAATATCATTTTTGAGAATCACTTACTTGGCAGTAGAGCTGTTTAAAATCAAATGTTTTATAGGAACTACATTACAGCTTTGCTATGTAGAAGACTTTCTGTAATAGATACCTCTAAGGTTTTAATAGATTGCATGTTCCAGCAAGGAGGAAGGGAACTAATATTTGCTGAATTCCTTTTATGTACCAGGTCCTGGCTACATGCTCATCTCATCTCAATTCATCATCACAACAGTATAAGATCAATATCACCTAGAAATGATATTCTGGAAATTCCTTATAGAGATGAGAAAACGAAGGCTTCACCTGTGAAGTAATTCGCCCAAAGTCCGATGGTTGGGAAGTGGGAGATCCAGATTGCAAACCTAGGTTACTCAACTTCAAAGCCTTTGTTCTAGAGACAGCTTGTTTAAAAAAAAAAAAAAAAGTAATATGTAGCCATCACAATAAGTGAAAAAGTAAATTCTGTAATATACCTGAGGGGCTTTTATGGTTGGCCTATGAGTCCCCACGCCCTAATGCTCTGTGGAAATTTCCCTAATTGAAATCTAGTAAACTATGATCAAACTTTGGTGAGCACACGGATCCCCTGGTCTTATTAAAAGGCAGATTCACATTCAATAGGTCTAGGATGAAGGTAAGATTTTGCAGGTCTAACAAGCTCCCCATAATAATGACCTTGCTGGTCCACAGACCACAATTTGAGTAACAAGAAGTTGTAGAATATTTAACTATGTTCAGATGAAGATGGCTTACAGAGACAGTCCTCTGCTGAGAAACATCATTAGATTCTGTTTTGAATGACAGGATCTTATCTTAAAAAACTATTTAATTTTTTTAAAGTCCTTAGACTTATATTTTACAGAAACACACCCTAAAGAATGGAGGTTTATCTACAAAAAAGGGCCTTTCTTAATTTCCCAAAATTTACAGATCTATTATTTCACCAAATACCTACCCAAATTCTAAGGTCTCTTTTTCTTCAATACCTATATACACTGACTCCTCAGTTAAATATTCAGCATAATGAATAACCTAGTTTCAAGAGGGCTTTTTAACCATTGACCATTGATACATTTTGCTTCACTTAAGAGAGGAACTGGTTAAATATAGAAGCAAGTGTTGGACATCTCTAAGCACTTTTAATAGAATCTGTCTCTATGATCTCAATAAAATGATACAAGCCACTTAAGGATCCTTTGAGAGACTGGTTTTGCAATATCAACTTTAAGAATCACACTAAAGTTTAAGTATTTCAAACAGCATTTTAATAATGACTATATTCCAGTCAATTCCTTTTTAATCTATACCTAAGCAATTTGATGCAAATATTTATATACATGTTCTCTTGCAATTAAAAAAAATAGAATGGTTGTCATTCTTATCCATTCTGAGAACAGAATCCTCCCCTAATGTTCTAAAGAAGGTAAACAGATTGGTCAATTATAAGCAGGTAGAAGTGATTATAGTTAAACCAAAATCATAATTTGTGGTGAATATGTCTCTGTCACAAGATGGATAATGATAAACAATTCTGTCCCTTGGGTTCACTCATCTGATTAACTGGAGGGTATTTTGTGGTTAATGTAATCCTGCTGAAACCGGTTTGGCTCAGTGGATAGAGCATCAGCCTGTGGACTGAAAGGTCCCAGGTTCCATTCCGGTCAAGGGCATGTACCTGGGTTGCGGGCACATCCCCGGTGGGAGATGTGCAGGAGGCAGCTGATCGATGTTTCTCTCTCATCGATGTTTCTAACTCTTTACCTCTCTCCCTTCCTCTCTGTAAAAATATCAATAAAATATATTTTTAAAAAAATTAATGTAATCCTAACAGCTCTATCAGAATTTCTGTCTCATCAAAATTTAAATTTTTACATTATAGAATTGAAGAATCTTGCCCTCATAATCTTCCAAAAACAGTAAATAATGTGTTTATCTACAAAATAACTCACTCCCTCTTCTTTCGTTAGCTACTCAGTTCTCTTCCGCTATTGAGATCCACACATAATCCTACCCTTCCTGCCCCAGGTGCTTTAGAGCAGCGGTCACCAACCTTCCGGACCTCACTCACAGACCCCTAGTGGTCGGGGGACCACTGGTTGGCAACTGCTGCTTTGGAGGAAGGCAACTCCATCCCAGCTGGCCAGCCCTAACCTAGCAGATCATCCCTTTCCCTTGGCAGAGTAATTGAGTCATTGATGGACTTATGATCCAACTGGAGTCAAAAAATGAGAAAAGTTGTGTTGCCACAATCCAGCTTCTTTCCTTAGAGGGAAGATTCAAAGGCACCGTCTCCATGTTCATGACAAGTTATCAACAAAACCATCTTTTAACCACAAGGGGGAGCCAACCCTTATGGTGAAGCTGACACCATGGCAGGAGTCAAAACAAAAACAAAAAAACGACCCTCAGATTGTCCCATACACTCTTCAAGCACTCTTTCAATCCTCTATTCAACGAATATTCCTCTAATTGATCTATGAAGAAATTTTGAAAGCCCCTTTAAATGCCTTTCTTTAGTTCAATAGCATACTCGGCCACATTTCCCCTGGCACCATAGTCCAATATATCTGTCAAAGAAGGAAATGAGGTTACTGTAATGATGACCCACCACTTCCTCTTCTTAGAACTCCAGGAAATAAAATAAAACTCATAATTCAATAGTTTGCAGAATCTCTCTTCCTCTTTTTGAAAACTGGAATGGCAAAATGGCATTTGCCCATATCTGAGATATCCAGCATACCTCATGTCTGCAAGGATTACTCAACATTTACAAGTTCTTTTTTTAATATGTTGAAATCTAATCTTTTAAAAAACACACATTTACAGCAATGGGGTGCTTCAACCTCTCTTTATAATCTTTTTGTCCAGTAGGCTCTACTTCCCCTTTGACTACAATTCTGATTAAGGAAGTATTGTTATTTTCTCTCCTGTGTTAAATTTCATAGAAATTTCTTTATTCCCCCCCCCCCCAAAAAAAAAGACCAGAGGTCACTAGCCCATGGTTTTGAGCTTATTTTCTCTCAACAGCTCAGCAACCTTTAGCATGTACCCCACGGTCCACATAATTAAGAGTGTTAACCTTCTTGTCCCTATTCCAAGCAGCACAAAGGAAAAAGAAAGGCAGAAGAATGTGCCCCTTCCTTTATAGGAGGGATGGGGAATGTCCAGCCCGCAGGACACATAAGGCCCATGAAATTATTTGGTCTGGTCCTGCTAAGGCCTTAGGGGTGAATTAATTGTTTGACCAAATATAGGAGGCTAATTTTTAAGTTGATAATTTTGGAAATCCTATATATTAAAGAGGTAATATGCAAATTAACCCTCACTCCCTCACAAGATGGCTACCTACGACCAGGCCGGCAGGAGGGTGAGGGACAACCAAACTACTGAACAAGCAGGCTGAGTGGGGCAACCAGGTCGGCAGGGAGTTAGTGAGGGATGACCAAATGACTGAACAGCAGGCTGTATCACTGGGCCTCTAGTGATATTATAAATATCTAAATGGCCCTTGGCAGAAAAAAATGTTTCCCCACCTCTGCTTTAAAGAACTATATTGACTAATTTATGCTAGATTATACTATGGCAATAAATTCCAAATATCAGGAGAACCAAGATGGAGGCGATATAGGCAGACGTGTCCCAGGTCGTGTCCCGGAGCAAATGGAGCGAGCAGCTGAAGCTAGTAACACTCACACCGAATTGGCGAAATTGCTCAGCTGGTGACAGGGTTTGCAGCCGGGAAGAGCAGAACTCCCCTGGAAAGGTAAAAAAAAACCCCAGGGATTTGGGCAGGAAAGTTTGCCAGACCTCTGAGCCCAGAGAGTCGGAGGGAGACCGCGTGGCAGACAGCCGCGTCCCTTGGGACAGGCACAGCCCCTGACGGGGGAAAGGAGAACCGCAGGATTCCTGGCGCCGCCAGGGAAATTGAGAGCTGGGTTCTGTGATCACGGAGGACTGAGCCTAAAGGGGGCAGCCTGAAGAGCTGACCTGACCATGCAGTCCCGGTAAGAGAAGAAGCTTACAGAAACCAAGCCTTCCCCGTTTCCGCGGCCGGCATTTGTTTGTTTGTTTTCACTGAATCCTGTTCATGGGACATTTCGGATACAGACACTCACCTGTGCTGAAGAGAGGGAGAGAGTGCTGAGGAGTGGAATCTGGGGAGAGACTGGGGAAAGAGGGGGAGCCGGGAGAGGTGGCAGTGAATTGAGTGCTGAGACACCCCTGAGCCCAGGACTGGGGCAGCCGCCCTCTCCGGAGAATGAGACTTCTCCCCCCAGCCCCCAGGCAAGGAGCACAGCCACACCCAGATTCCACCCTGTACGAGATCAAGGATTAAGATAACCTGATCAGTCCCTGGGAGTTAACAGGGTCTGGCCTATAGGGGGATTTTCAATCCCAGCAACAACATAGCACCGGTAACTAACTATTACGCAGTCAGCTCTGGGCAGTGAACTTCCACTGGACAGAGAGGCCCTATAGCCTCAGAGGCCAACCCCAGAACACTGCCACCCAGAGGCTGACCCACAAACTGACTCTTTGCTAAACACAAAATAAGGCAGTCTGGGAAATAAATGCGGCATGCTTTAAAATAAGGACTGTGGTTTACAACACAGAGGAGCAGTATATCGCAGGGAAACTCAACACTCTCCTGAATACCTGGAAGGTCTAAGGCGAGCCACACTGAAGAATAGAAGAAACGAAGGACATTCACTACTGCAATTTTTTTTCTTTTTTCACTTTTAACTAAGAAACCAATTTTTTTTCATTCTTCTTTTTCTGTTCTTTTTTTTTTCTTTTCTTCTTTTTCCATCACCTGATTTTACCCTTTTAATTACTACCTTCTTATTTTTAACCAGTATTATTACTGCTACCATTTTACCATTTTTTAAAGTGCCATTTTATTTTTTCTCTATTTTATTTTGGGATTAGTGTTCACCATTCTATTTTCATCGTTATATTATTGGTTGTTTCTAGTTTGCATTCATATCCAGGGAGCTGTTGCTGGAATTTGTTGGGATTAATGGCTGTTCTATAGGAGTATTCTCCTCATATAAAAAGTCTCTTCCCCTCTTCCACTCCATTCTCTCTTTTCGCTCTTTTTTTTTTTTCTTTTCTTTTCTCGCTTTTATTTTCCCCCTTCCTTTTTCCCAATTTCATTTTTGCACTCCCTTTTTTTGGTCCCTACTTTTCTTTTCCTTTCTCTCTTTTATCTTTTTCTCTTCCTTCTTCCTTATCCCCTAATTCTCTTAATTCAGGTGGTCACCTTTAATTGGGGTTATTAATATCGTGAATATATTTGTGTATAGTGCCTGGTATGTGGTGCCTTGTTGTGTTGTATTTTGTGCCTTTAAATCAACGCAGCAGATCCAAGCAACAGCAACCTCCTGAGCACCACATCCTCTGCTGAGGAACAGCAGCTGTACGTGAAACCTCGCCCCACCAGCCAGAAGAGCCACCACAGCTGTGAACAGCACCCACCAGAGGAGCTGCTGACAACTGAAGAGCAGCTGCTACCGCAACCGCCCGAAGAGCAACCACAGACCAAGGAGTCACTGCCACCAAGGGAGCAACCACTGAACAACTCAACGTCTAGATATGTCAGAGAGATCAAACATGGGTAGACAAAGAAACCCCCAAAGGAAAGAGAAGGAGGACTCTCCAGAAAAGCAGCTAAGTAATACAGAGGCATGCAACATGACAGATAAAGAATTCAGAATAAGGATCCTAGAGTGCATAAACCGGATGGAGGAAAAAATCGACAACCTCTGCAAGAAGCAAGAAGAAACAGATGAAAAAATCGATAACATATGGAAGAAGCTAGAAGAAACAGATGAAAAAATCGATAACATATGGAAGAAGCTAGAAGAAACAGATGAAAAAATCAACAACCTAAGTAAGACCCAAGAAGAAATGAAGAGTGATATAGCTGCAATGAAAAACTCCATTGAAAGTATCAACAGTAGACTAGGAGAAGCGGAGGACCGAATTAGTGAATTAGAAGACAAGGAAGCAAAACACACCCAAAATGTACTGCAATTGGAGAAAAAAATCAAAAGACAGGAGGAGAGCCTGAGGGAGCTTTGGGACAACATGAAACGAAACAACATACGAATAATAGGAGTACCAGAACAACAGAAGGATGAACAAGGATTAGAAAACCTACTCGAAGAAATAATATCAGAAAACTTTCCTGAGGTGGGGAAGAAAAAAGTCACACAAGCCCAGAGAGTCCCAAACAAGGTGAACCCGAAAAGACCCACACCAAGACACATCATAATCACCATGGCAAATGTTCAGGACAAAGAGAGAATCTTACAGGCTGCAAGAGAGAGACGGAAAGCTACATACAAGGGATCTCCCATTAGATTGTCAAATGACTTCTCAACAGAAACACATCAGGCAAGAAAAGAATGGACTGAAATTTACAAAGTGATGCAAAGCAAAGGACTGAATCCAAGAATACTCTATCCAGCAAGGCTATCATTCAAACTTGAAGGGGAAATAAGAAGCTTCACAGACAAAAAAAGGCTAAGGGAGTTTGTCACCACCAAGCCAGCATTGCAAGGAATGCTAAAGGGACTGGTATAAAAATAAGAAATAAAAAGCTCAAAAAGAAAACAGCCACACAAAAAAAGAAATGGCTACAAACAAGTACCTTTCAATAATAACTTTAAACGTAAACGGACTAAATGCTCCAACCAAAAGACATCGAGTGGCTGAATGGATAAAAAAACATGACCCATACATCTGCTGTCTACAAGAAACCCACCTCATTAGAAGGGACTCACACAGACTGAAAGTGAAAGGATGGAAAAATATCTTTCAGGCAAATGGAAAGGAAAAGAAAGCTGGGGTAGCAATACTTATATCGGACAAAATAGACCTCAAAGTGAAGGCCTTAACAAGAGATAAGGAAGGCCACTTCATAATACTAAAGGGATCAATACAACAAGAAGATATAACCCTGGTAAACATATATGCACCCAATGTAGGAGCACCCAAATTCATAAAAAAACTCCTGGAAAATATCAAAGGAGAGATCGACAACAATACAATCATAGTAGGGGACTTTAATACACCATTGACAGCACTGGATAAGTCCTATAGACAAACAACCAGCAAAGAAACAGCAATCCTAAATGACTCACTAGATCAGATGGACTTAATAGACATCTTCAGAACACTTCACCTCAAAGCCAGAGAATATACGTTCTTCTCAGGTGCTCATGGGACATCTTCAAAAATAGACCACATATTGGGTCACAAGCAAAGTATCCCCAAATTCAAGAAGATTGAAATCATAAAAAGCGTCTTCGCAGACCACGATGGCATAATATTAGAAATAAACTACAATAAAAACAACCCAAAATACTCAAACACCTGGAAGCTGAATAGCATGCTATTAAATATTGATTGGGTTACCAATGAGATCAAAGAAGAAATTAAAAACATCCTGGAAACTAATGACAATGAAAACACAACAATCCAAAACCTATGGGACACATTGAAAGCAGTCCTGAGAGGGAAGTTTATAGCTCTACAGGCCTATCTCAAAAAACAAGAAAAAATGGTAGTAAATCATCTAACTCTACAACTCAAAGAATTAGAAAGAGAGCAACAAGAAAACCCCAGAGTGAGCAGAAGGAAGGAGATAATAAAGATTAGAGCAGAAATAAATGACATAGAGACCAAAAAAACAATACAGAAAATCAATGAAACCAAGAGCTGGTTCTTTGAAAGGATAAACAAGATTGATAAACCTCTAGCCAGACTCACCAAGAAGCAGAGAGAGAGGACCCAAATAAATAAAATCAGAAACGATAGAGGCGAAATAACAACAGACCCCACAGAAATACAAATGATTGTTAAAAAATACTATGGACAGCTTTACTCCAACAAACTAGACAACCTGGAGGAAATGGACAAATTCCTAGAAAAATACAACATTCCAAAACTCAATCAGGAAGAATCTAAAAATCTCAACAGGCCAATAACTATGGAAGAAATTGAAGCAGTCATCAAAAAGCTTCCAGCAAACAAAAGCCCAGGACCAGACGGCTTCACAGGGGAGTTTTACCAAACATTCAAGGAAGAACTAAAACCTATCCTCCTCAGACTACTACAAAAAATTCAAGAGGAAGGAACACTTCCAAGCTCATTCTATGAAGCCAGCATCACCCTAATACCAAAACCAGGTAAAGACAACACAATGAAAGAGAATTACAGGCCAATATCCCTCATGAACATAGATGCCAAAATCCTCAACAAAATCTTAGCAAATCGGATCCAGCAGTACATCAGAAAGATCATACACCATGACCAAGTAGGATTTATCCCAGGGATGCAAGGATGGTACAATATCCGCAAATCAATAAACGTGATACATCACATAAACAAATTGAAAGAAAAAAACCACATGGTCATATCAATTGATGCAGAAAAAGCATTTGACAAAATTCAACACCCATTTTTGATAAAAACTCTCAGCAAGGTGGGAGTAGAAGGATCATACCTCAACATAATAAAAGCCATATATGACAGGCCCACAGCCAACATCATACTCAACGGACAAAAACTAACACCATTTCCCCTAAGAACAGGAACAAGACAGGGATGCCCCCTCTCACCACTCCTGTTCAACATAGTACTGGAAGTGTTAGCCATTGCAATTCGGCAAGAAGAAGAAATAAAAGGCATCCAAATTGGAAAAGAGGAAGTAAAACTGTCCTTATTTGCAGACGACATGATATTATACATACAAAACCCTAGAGATTCCATCAAAAAGCTACTAGACTTAATACATGAATTTGGCAATGTAGCAGGATACAAAATTAACCCCAAGAAATCTGAGGCATTTCTATACACCAATAGTGAACTTTCAGAAAGAGAGATTATAAAAACAATCCCGTTTACCATTGCACCAAAAAAACTAAGCTACCTAGGAATAAACTTAACTAAAGAGGTAAAAGACCTCTACTCAGAAAACTACAGGACGTTGAAAAAAGATATAGAGGAAGACATAAACAGATGGAAGAACATACCGTGTTCATGGATTGGTAGAATCAACATCATTAAAATGTCCATACTACCCAAAGCAATCTATAAATTCAACGCACTTCCCATTAAAATACCAACGGCATACTTCAGAGATCTAGAACGAACTTTCCAAAAATTCATCTGGAATAAAAGAAGACCCCGAATAGCTGCAGCAATCCTGAAAAAGAACAAAGTAGGTGGGATCTCAATACCAGATATCAAGTTGTATTACAAAGCCACTGTTCTCAAAACTGCCTGGTACTGGCACAAGAATAGGCATATAGATCAATGGAATAGAATAGAGAGCCCAGAAATCGGCCCGAACCAATATGCTCAATTAATATTTGACAAAGGAGGCAAGAACATACAATGGAGCCAAGATAGTCTCTTCAATAAATGGTGTTGGGAAAATTGGACAGATATATGCAAGAAAATGAAACTAGACCACCAACTTACACCATACACAAAAATAAACTCAAAATGGATAAAGGACTTAAATGTACGACAGGATACCATAAAAATTCTAGAAGAATCCAAAGGCAAGAAAATTTCAGACATATGCCGAAGCAATTTCTTCACTGATACAGCTCCTAGGGCACTTGAAACTAAAGAAAAAATGAACAAATGGGACTACATCAAAATAAAAAGCTTCTGCACAGCAAAAGAAACCATCAACAAAACAACGAGAAAACCCACTGTGTGGGAAAACATATTTGCCAATGACATATCTGATAAGGGCCTAATCTCCAAAATTTATAGGGAACTCATACAACTTAACAAAAGGAAGATAAACAATCCAATCAAAAAATGGGCAAAGGACCTAAATAGACACCTTTCAAAAGAGGACATTCAGAAAGCCAAGAGACATATGAAAACATGCTCAAAGTCACTAATCATCCGAGAGATGCAAATCAAAACAGCAATGAGGTACCATCTCACACCTGTCAGACTGGCTATCATCAACAAATCATCAAACGACAAGTGCTGGAGAGGATGTGGAGAAAAAGGAACACTTGTGCACTGCTGGTGGGAATGCAGACTGGTGCAGCCACTATGGAAGACAGTATGGAGTTTCCTTAAAAAACTGAAAATGGAACTCCCATTTGACCCTGTGATCCCACTTCTAGGAATATATCCCAAGAAACCAGAAACACCAATCAGAAAGGATACATGCACCCCTATGTTCATAGCAGCACAATTCACCATAGCTAAGATCTGGAAACAGCCTAAGTGCCCATCAGCAGATGAATGGATTAGAAAACTGTGGTACATCTACACGATGGAATACTATGCTGCTGTAAAAAGGAAGGAACTCTTACCATTTGCAACGTCATGGATGGATCTGGAGAGCATTATGCTAAGTGAAATAAGCCAGTCAATAAAGGAAAAATACCACATGATCTCACTCATTCATGGACAATAGAGACCATTATAAACTTTTGAACAATAATAGATACAGAGGCAGAGCTGCCTCAAACAGATTGTCAAACTGCAGCGGGAAGGCCGGGGAGGGTTGGGGGGCAGGAGGTAGGGGGGTAAGAGATCAACTAAAGGACTTGTATGCATGCATATAAGCATAACCAATGGACATAAGACACTGGGTGATAGGGGAGGCTAGGGGACTGTCTAGGGCGGGGGGATAAAATGGATACATATGTAATACCCTTTGTAATACTTTAAGCAATAAAAAAAAAGGAGAAAAAAAATAAATAAAATAAATTCCAAATATCAGAATTTACAACATCTCTTTCTCACTCTCTTCACAGGTGTCTGCAGCTCTATGCTACATTTTCCCCCATTTGGGGATTGCTGTGAGCTGAATTGTATTTCCCCCCTCAAAAAAATCCATATATTTAAATCCTAATACACAGTTCCTTGGAATGTGACTTTTTTTGGAAAAGGGTCTTTAAAGAGGTGATTAAGTTAAAATGAGGTCATTAAGGTGGGCTCTAATCCAGTATGATTGATGTTCTTATAAGAACAAGAAATTTGGACACAAACAAGTACTGAAAGGAAATGGAGTGAAGACAAAGGGGGAGAGAGAGCCATCAATAGGCAAGGAATATATCCTTCCATTCCAGACTTCAAAAGAAACCAACCCTACTAACATCTTGATCTTGGACTTCTAGCCTCCAGAACAGTGGGAAAATAAATGTCTGTTGTTCGAGTCACCTGGTCTCTGGTATGCTGTTTCTATGGCAGCACTAGAAAACTAACACAGGGACCCAAGCTGAAGAACAGAGAGAGGAGAACAATGGTTGCACCTTGCAATTTCTCTTACAGCTTCTGTTTGGATGTGCCATCTGTCATCTGCTCACATTCCGTTGGCTAAAGTCAGTTATCGGGCCGAACTCAACAGAATAGACTCCCTAAAGGGAGGCACTGCAGGTCTCATGACAATGGGAATCTATATATATAAAAGAGTGATATGCAAATCAGCAGAACGGCAGAACAACCAGAACGACTGCTCAACCAGTAGCTATGAGGCACACTGACAACCTCTCGGTCCCTCCCCCGGCCAGCAGGCTCTGATCCCCCAATGGCAAACGGAAAACTGGGGTGGGTGGCGGCAGGGGGTGGGGCCAGCTGCCAGGAGCCGGGGAAGATGGCCCTGATCACAGGCCAGGCCTAGGGACCGTACCTGCACACGAATTTCATGTGCTGGGATAGCGGATATATAATCCTCCCACAGCATGAACAGCAAACAATAAAAATAATAATACCATCTACCACAACGATACTTTTCTGGTTCTCTACTATGTAGAACTGTACCGAAACATAGTGGCTTAGAGTTATTCTTTTCTCTACAGTTCTGTGTACTGACTGGTCATTTCTCACTTGGAGGCAGCTATAGTCCATTGAAGCTGTGCCCTCTGAAGGCTCAGCTGGGCTAGACATACAAAATGGTTCACTCATGTGTCTGGCAGATGATGCTAACTGTTAGCTGTGAACTCAGCTAGAGTTCTTTACCAGAGTACCTACATAAGGTTTCTGCTTGTAACTTGGACTTCTTACAGCGTGGCAAGTAGAAAGTAGCCTGACAAGTTTCAAGGCAGGGGCGCACAGACTCCATATCTCAATGGGAGAAGTATCAAAATAATTGTGGCTTTTTTTTTTTTATCCACCATTGGTATGTTCCACTTCAACTGTATCTCACTAGTGAAGAGTTAGACAATTAGTTCCATCTAGCTTCAAGGGAAGCTGGGAAAATACTCTCTATATAGCAATGTACCTGCTAAAAATTCAGGTTCTGTTATTAGGAAGAGATAAATGGATATTTGGATAAATAACTAACAGTATTTGCCACACATGCCTCATATCCTCTTTATTCAGTTTTCTTCCTTAAAACAATTTATATTATCTCTAGAAACTCTTTGTGTTTTTTTTATTAACTTGTTTCTTTTCATGAAATAAATACACATTTTTAAATAAACTCATAAGGCTTATTATAAAATACTAGAGGTCTGGTGTACAAAATCCGTGCACTTGTGGGGTGGGGGAATCCCTCAGCCCAGCCTGCGCCCTCTCGCATTCCGGAAGCCCTCAGGGGATGCCCAACTAACGGCTTAGGCCCTCTGGGGAGTGGGCCTAAGCCGTCAGTAGGACATCCGTAGCACTGCTGCGGAGACAGGAGAGGCTCCCACCACCACAGCTGTGCTCACCAGCCGTGAGGCCAGGGGGCAGCTCCTGCATTGAACGTCTGCCCCCTGGTGGTCAGTGCACATCATAGCAACCTGTTATTCCATCGTTTGGTCGATTTGCATATTAGCCTTTTATTATATAGGTTTTTAAATAACTCTGTTATCTGTTTCTTATCATTCTTCTTTGAATATTTACCTCAAATTTTCTAAACTAAAAACCTTCATTCTTGGGAAACTCTTCCTATCCTACTCACTCCAAAATTGCCCAGAATATAATTTTAAAAAGATCCATAGAACCCTTTGTGTTTATGGCAAGATCCTCCCATCCCACTGTCACACATCTCTGGTTTCACCATTACATGTTATTTAACACATTGCGTACCGCATACAAATCTCTAAGACATACGCCAGGGACCGCACGTTTTTGGGCAAACTGCACGTTATTTAAATCATCATAATGCACTTTAGGTATTGTTTTTTAATAATTATAACATTTTTATTTACAAAAACAATTAAACAATTAAAGTTCCTAGTACTTTTTTAATGTATGGTACTGCGTAAAACATTTTCCTCTATGAAGAGGGACCAAACAAAATTTACATAAGTATCTAGATTCGCTCCTTTTTCCATGGGCGTGAAAAACGAGAACACTCGTGAGCGGTCCTTAACAGATGGCATACAAAACACGAGAAAACTCCTGAGCGGCACGAAATGTGTTAACAGGCCATTCCCAAGGTGGATTTCCACATCTCTCTAAAATTATCAGAATCCCATGCACTATGCATACATCCTTTCCAGTCATGACAAGGAATCCACTCCTCAGATTCATCTCTCATCTTGGTTCCCATGTGGGTTTGCACCTCCAATCTGACTCAATCTCCCAACCCTCCATAACACCCTGGCACCTTGCACTGTGCCCTCTCTGGACCTCGAAGTCCCCTATGCTTCAAACCTCCTCCCAAGAAGTTGCCTTCATCTCCTTGTTCTGCTGGAGCTTTCAGGCACCACACCAAGAGCAGCTCTTTCAAGCAGTGGTTGCTTTTATTCTCATAATGAATACTCAACAAGGCTTGAACATGGGCTATGTCCACCCCTCTCCACTCCTTCCTCTATTTCCAAACTACTGTTTCTCCCAATCACTAAATTCCCCCATGGAAACATGTGTTATCAGATTACCACATTAACCTGTCCTTGTTGCAATAATCTACCTTCTACTCACTCCCATATTAATGTCCTAGACCAGTGATGGCGAACCTTTTGAGCTTGGCGTGTCAGCATTTTGAAAAACCCTAACTTAACTCTGGTGCCGTGTCACATATAGAAATTTTTTGATATTTGCAACCATAGTAAAACAAAGATTTATATTTTTTATATTTATTTTATATATTTAAATGCGATTTAACAAAGAAAAATCAACCAAAAAAATGAGTTTGCTTGTCACTTCTGACACGCATGTCATAGGTTCGCCATCACTGGCCTAGACCTTGTCATTACCAACAACTGTTCTGCCTCCAAAATCTCCATTTCAAGCATCTGACTTAGATCACCATCTCCTATTTTTCTTGACCATCTTTCTAAAAATCCGGATCCAATAATTCTCCAACCACACTGGGACCTCCCACTAACTGTTCCTACCACATTTCACTACCTGTCACACATTTTTATTGGCCTCTTTACCCTTGGTTAGATTCCAAAATCGATTATTATAAAATTTCCCTTGCACATGCCTGCTATGTCCTTGTACCTCTCTCCTTCTGTCTTAAATACCCAGCAAGATCCCAGTCAGACCAGGTGCCTGCATATAAGCAGCTGAACACAACAAGAGAAAGCCCCCCAACCACACTGATGGCTCACCATTCAATGATTATGCAAACCTTAACTGGGGCCTCAGCACTGCCAGACAAGCCTTATTCAACATTTTCTGATACAATTTACTCTCCCACTCTTCAGGAGGCCCATTTCACAATTTCTCCTTTCTTTGCAAACCTCCAACTCCTCCCTAGTCATTTTCAGCTTACCCTTTTTTTTTTGGCTAGGAAAATAAAAACAAAATTAACCATTGAACTGTTGTAACAACCTACCCCAAAAATTTCATTGAAAAGACCATGAGAACTCTGCAGTCACAGGGAAAATGAGACAGATGAGGAAAGTATTGAAAATAGGACAACATCAGCAACAGACTTTATCTTCTTTATATCTGTCTTAAAGGCCAGCTCAAGTTTGTTGTGTAGGACCCCTTCCCAGGCCAGGGACCCTGGGCTCCAGTCTTGGTTCCACCAACATTATGGCTGCACAAACCATCCTGCCCAAACAGTAAGTGTTACCAACTAAATTAAAGTCATGAAACTGCACAGACATTATTTTTCTTATAACATGGCACGATTAGCTTCTACACATTATTTCTTTTAATGTATGCAAATGAATGGGGAAGTGGGAGTGGTTTCGCTCTTCTACAAATCTAGTGGAATTCCTTTGGGGGAAGAAGTAAATAAGTGGAACTACACATTCATTGTAAAGAAAAAGACATGCTATTATCATCATTAGTAATAATTTAATTATATTAGCTAATTGTTATTACATTTTTATGCATTCACATGAAGGCAAATTTTATCTCCCTGATATCTCTGCTGTTCAAACAAAAGAATAATGCTATCCTAGATAGTAATAATAATGACTTCACCTGTCAAAATAGATTTATATCTTGAGTCTCAGACAGCCTCAGCAATATGTTTTTGCCAGGAATATTTATTTGTTCTTTTTTCTTTTTCTTTTCTTTTTTTTTTTTTTTAAGGAAGAAGACAGAAAGCAGATTTCCATCTCTACTCTTGAGCCTCCCTCTCCAATGATGCTCCGGGCAACAACCCTTCAAAATTAGGTACCAATCAGTGCCAATTCCTTTGGTAACCATTGTAATAACATTAACATGATGAACTAATGAGATATTAATGCGGTTGTAATAGACATTTTCATAGGAGTTCCATTGTAATTGAGTAGTTTAATAATCTGCCTTAATCTGTGCTTGGCAAGAGTACCGCATGATGAATAGGGAAAGGCTGAATTTTGATGACTTTCTGCTTGTAAGGTGTTTACTCTTTTAAAACAGAAAATACCTGTTTTTAAAAGCTTAAAAGCAGGTGCATGAGTAAACATTGGAGAAAACTGAGCTCAGAGTGTCACAACCCTTATTCCTCAAGGCATCTCAATGCATTTTATACATTTTACTTTCTAAATGGCAATAGATGTGAGGAATGGATATTTAAGATCTTTATTTGTATTTGATATGAATATGGTAGTTCACCTGTTTATTTGACTTTCAGTTTGTCAAAACTTAGCAATTATGATTCTGGATGGCAGAGTCTTAAGAATTTAACAACAGTACAATCAGCATTACTTTTAAAGGGAAGAAGCACTAACACCCATACCACACACACACACCTACACACATAAACACAGAGAGAGAGAGAGAGAGAGAGAGAGAGAGAGAGAGAGAGAGAGAGAGAGAGAGAGGGAGAGAGAGAGAAGAGCTTCTATTGTTTAAGAAAAAGAAATAAGGTCAAGAACCTAGAAAGAAATAAAAAGGCATGTGGTGACAGAAAAGAAAAGGCAAAAGCAAGACTGAAAAGCCAAGGTATTCAGAGTCTTTCCATTGGATTCAAGAGGATACCTGCAAGTAACCCTGGTTTGAACTCTGCTGAAAGAGAGCGGAGCAGAAAGAGCAAAGCCTTTGTATGGTTATTTATTCCAGCAAACAACAGCACATGGCAACTCAGAGCCTTTCTACTCCCTGAGCTAATATTTGGAAGACATTGTATCTCCAGGGCAAATTCTAAGTGTTCCTCCTCTCTCTAAAGAAAAGACAAAGGGGGGGGGGGGGGCGGGGAGATGAGGAATCAGAGGTTTCCATCATCCAAGGATAAAAAGAAAACACTGATGAAATTCAACATTGAACACTGTACAAGGAAGATAAAAAAAAAATTTTAAGAAAAAAGGTGTGCTGAAATGCTTTGCTTAGCAAATACAAATGAAGGTTATGTAAACCACGTGATTTTTTAAAGACTGACTGTTGTTAAATTAACTGGCAGCATTTTAAAATCTCCTGAACAATGAATGCTGCTGCCAGTTCTACTCATATCTTCACCCCCTCTACACCAGACCTACTTTCCTGGCCTCTTCCAAGGGTGCTTGGTTCTGCCCAGCTTGGATATGAGGAGGAGACAGCCTGCAGATTCACTAGCTTCCTTTCATCTCCTCCAATCCCATTTCTAACTGATAATCACAATGGCCCCATTTCTCTGCTTCCCTTGGAAGAACCCACTTACTCAGTGTGACTCAGCACTGTGTCTGCCTGCAGCACAGCTTGCAGGGTGTCTGCTTTGCTCCCTCATCATGGCCAACCCACAATCACTAGAGGGGACTGTCCAGGTTCTGCCCCTAGTTTCACCCAGCATTTCACAACTTACCAGACTCTTTGACCTGCCTGTAAATTTGATCCCAGTAAGAGTTTTCAACACTAAAGCTTTTGGGGAATTAAAAGGGCAGACCAGGTAGGAAAAAGACCATCATCATGGGATTCAGAGAGCCTGTTTTCAAATTCTGGTTCCTCCACTTAATACCTTGTTACTTCATCTCTCTGCATTTCAGTTTCCTCACATATAAAGTATTTGTACTAGTCTCCTCAGGCTGCTGTAGCAAAATATCACTGATCCGTATTTATTTTCTCAGAGTTTGGAGGCTAGAAGTCTAAGATCAAGGTGTGGCAGGGGTGGTTTCTGGTGAGACCACACTTTCTGGCCTGTAGACGCTGCCTTCTCACTATGTCCTCACATGGACTTTCCCCTACGTGCACATGAAGAGAAAGTTCTTGTGTCCCTTTCTCTTCTTATAAAGAAACCAGTCCTATCAGATTAGGCTTCAGCCTTATGACCTAATTTAACTCTGATTATCTTCTGAAGGGCCCTGTCCCCAAATACAGTCACATTGAGTGTTAGAGCGTCCATCTATGGGTTTGGGGAAAACACAGTTCAATCCCCTATAACACCTACCTGAAAAGATTTCAAAGATTCCCAGAGTTTTTACACTTTATGAAGAAAACTCCTGCCCTGAAATGTAAAAAAACAAAATGGGGGGTGGGTGACTGGGGTTGGGGGTAGGGGTGAGAGGAGATAGAGAAAGCCAAATCAAGGCAGCATTGTTTCAGAAACATCTTTGTGAAGAAGAAAAAGGAAACTTAGCTCATATGTTTTCTCTGGCCCTCAATTAGCAAAGATTCTGTATTTATCAGGGATAACTAAATAATGGATAATTTTATTCTTCTATTATATTAGAAAACATTGGGATAACCACTGTCCATATGGCCAGAATATGCAGAATTCTATTTTCTATCCCTGCTATTGACTGATAAGGTCATTTTGAATATTACAATTTCCCTCTATTTTTAGAGGAAATCAAATATTGCATAATAAACTACAGTACAAACAAAACTATGTTATGCTCTTAGCAATTATAAATAACCAGATCAACCCTAATCAAATTATAATAATATTTAGAGTCTACTGAGTCCACTAGCTGTGGTTTAAGGTAAAAGGAATAAATAGAATACTCTTAATGAAAGACACAGGCCACTGCTAGCTCTGCCCATAACCTCAACTGATTTGAGATAGTATGTGCAACACCATGGAACCCTCAGGTGACTGGACTCATGGTGCAAACCTAACCCTAAGTTTGCCTGACCCTACGTTAGTAAAGAAAGGCTGTGGTCCCATGCCTTCCCAGCAACAAGGCCTGTAACACCCATTTATTAGCCCTATTTCATGACAGACCCCTGAAACCTCATAAGAACCCTTTCTTCTTTTGGGGGGCTGGCTTGGGTGAATTTCTTTTTCTGCAATTAAGGGAACCATCAAATTTGGGTCTATAACAACATCTTTTCTGTACCTTTTGATGCTATTCAATCTAGAAAAACACTCAAAAGCCTGAATGTTTCTCCCTTCAGTGGTTCCTCAAGGATTTTTGTTGGTATTTTATAAGATTCTGTGTATCTTATTCTATTACTGTTACTCCACATTCAAAGTGTGGGGAGGTATCAGTCTGTATTGAATCACCATAACAGGATATCTCCTTTTGCAAAGAACTTGTCTTGGCATCTGCAGATGAATTCATCTATAAACATTAAAACATACTAGTATCTGGAGCTACAGAAAACTACTGGTTAATGTTTCCTGGTAGAAAAAATAAAAAGAGCCAATAGATGAGTTTTCAAATTGGGGTTCTTACCTTTCATTCATTCAAAATATATGAAAATGTCATGCAAAACCTATTTAAGAGAACCAGCAAGCGAAATCTTCTTGTATCTCCTGACCTCAGACCTGTCGTCAACATGAGTTGGGCATGACTTGAACGTGATGGCTACCAGGAATTGTTCTTCCTCATCCACACTCCCACTTCCACTCTTCCTATTACAATCTTAAGCATTATGAGGATGGCAAGTTAATCTATCTTATTTTACAGTATATGCCCAGTGCCCCCAAAAGAGTAGGTGTTCAATAAATACTGTTGTTCAGTTTTCAAATAAGTGAGTAAAACTTCCCTTTAAAAAATACTCCTCCTTAGGCACAAACTACACTCCTACAACGAAGATTTTCCTTTTTTAAATTTAGAAATCCTATATATATATACACACACACACACACACACACACACACATACACACACACATATATTTACTCATCCAACTAAGATTTAAGTTATTGAGGTTAGAAACTTTGTCTTTTTATATTCTCTCTATTGTCCTTAATGCAGTAAATGTGCAATAAATATTGGTTGATTAAATAACTTGAAAATTTAGTGAAATAACCGACAGTTTATTGTTTAAAAAGGTCAAATCAGTTGTGTCATGAATTCACTGGTCAGTGCTTCAATCTTCTAACACCCCAATAAACTCTTCTCATTTTTAAGGAGCAGTGATTTGAACCAATATATCCATTTGAATATTAGGAAAGTCATAAGGTTTTTTATTCTTAACTTTACTCATATGTTAAATACTGTTTTATTGCTTACCCTAGATCTTCAAAGCCTACTTTGTTTTAATGGGGAAAGGATAGCAGAAGAATGCATAAGAGGCACCTCTGAGGAAGAAATTAACTTAGAGGTTTTCTAGTTTGAAAAGGTTAAAAAACATTCCAAAATAAAACTAGTCAGCATTCTCAGTGTAGGAAAATGACAGTGATTAAAACCTCTTTCTGCCTGGGTGAGCACTGTCCCATCCCTGTCCCTGTCCCTAGTGCTGGGTAACTCAGAGATATAATTTATGATGGATTCACAAACAAAATGGTCAATGGTTCAGCACAAACCAAACATGAGCAGACACATTTCTAAATCCAACCGTCATGCTGCTTACACAATCTGTTGATCCATTGAACAAATATATGTTGAAAGATTAAGCCGGAGTTGACTGCCATTCAGGAAGATAAATGTAGAGTAGACTCATTTTCCGCCTGACTTAATGCTTAAGGATTTGTATTAGAAAGATGTTGGGGAGGGGGATGTCTGCAGGGGGATGGGAGGAAGGGAAATTCCACTCACCCAGATCTTTTGAATGAGATTATCTTGCCAAGGACCTCACACAGAGGCCTTTACAGCCATCTTTCACATCCTGGGCCTTCTTTTCCCCTTGTTCTTTTATTGTGAAAAGAAAAAAAAATCGAAGGAAATAAATGAGCATTGCAGGAGCACTTGCCTTGGTTATTCAGTCCTTGTTGATGGAACGACAGGAGACAGAATGTTTTGTACAGTACAGTGTGAGATTTAGAAGGGGGAAAAGAGACAGGTTGTCATAAAGACACGTTATTATCCAGCTATCTCATAAAAGGGCTGTGAACCATTAAGCTATAGAGAGGACTGAAAGCCTGAAGCTAGAAACTTGGTGTTCCCACTGGAGAGGCCAACGCCATCCCCGGCCAGAGAGTGGGCCAGCCCATACTTGTTGAAACCTTCTTCAGTTGAGGTCTGAGGGCAGGTTTCTGGAGTTGCATGCGTTCAGCTTTGCTGGGCTGAAAAGCCAGACCCCTTCACTGCTTTTCATCCTGTTATAGGTGCTTGAGCTTCACAAGAAAGCACTGCCAAAAAGAAAGAGAAGAGAAGGTGGAGGGAGAGAGGAGGAAAGAAAGAATGAGGAAAGAAAGAGGATGAAAGAAGAACAAGAGAGAAAGAACAACCAGTTGTACAACCTAAGTGGAATTTCCTTGATTTGTAAACCGGGGACATAACTACAATACAATAATGCAATCATGCTGCTTCCTTATTTAGCAAGCTGTGAACACTTTTCAGAGACAGCCAACAACTCTGGCCTGGTTGGGAATGCATTCAAAAAGAAAACCACTGAGCATTGCAAAAGAGATGGATCTTGACCTACCAAAGCACATGTGCCAATAAATGCACTAGAAAGCAATTTACTTCGATTCAACATTTACTGAGTGCCCATGTGGGTTATGGCACAGGAGTAGGAAGCATACACGCTTAGAAAAGATCTGGCTCTTGCCCTTGCAAAGCTCATATGCCACCGAAGACCATGTGGACATGTGTAGAATGGTACTTGGATGTCCAGGGAAAGGTATGCTTCATTTTCTATTAAAGAATAAGTCGAATCTTCTAAATTGGAAAAAAATGTAGGAAGGTGCTAGATTTAAGCAGTACCATGAAGAAGGGAGATGAGCATGGACAATTTCACACAGACAGGGTCAGCACGAAGGCCCAAGAAGAAACAGCGTTCAAAGCAGTCTAAGAATATCTTTATTTGCCAAGCAAAGCAATGAGTTTGGAAATCGAGAGGGTGTTGGGTAAAACTGGCTGATGAAAGGTCTTGAAATTGTTTTTAGCCAATCATGAGCCCTTGGTTTTCATTTTTTAAATGCATCTAATGCAAGATGAAGAATTGCTAAGATATAAATCCTGTGATTTCTAGTTCTTTATAGCTTTTAATTTTGTTTCGTCTTATGAGATTTCTTATCATCACAGGCCTCTGAGTTGAAGAGGTTAATGACCAATATTCTAGCCCGATGTTTCAGTTTCTTGTTATTTTATTTCACTGTGAAATTTTGCTGGGATTTAAAATGATGCCACACAGCACATGAGTTTGGACCGCTCCTTTAACTTTAACACCCCCATCTTTTCCTTGGTGCCACTGTTATTCGTTTTATCTTTCATGAGCACTTGACTTCCAAGTAAAACCAATAGCATAAGTCTCGGGCAAAAAGTATAAATTTTAGACCAGTGAGTCTACAGTCCATTTTATTCCATTTGTTTATTTTAACCAAGTATCACTGACTTTGAACTATTTGATTGTAAGCATCTGATTTCTCCTCTTCTTGGATGGCTTAGAACTTGGCAAGCCACAATGTTAACTACAAGAATAGAAAAGAAGAAACAGTGAAACTAATGAATTCAATGGAAATTGCTTGTAGTCTAAAGAAAATATGACCATCTGTGTTAAGTTATTGAAGGTTATGGATTGAGCTTTTTGTTTGGTTTGGCTTGGGATGGGGGTGGGGGTTTGCCTATCGCCCTTTTCACTTATGTCTAACAGTACAATGTCAGATATTATAGGGCTTTAGCTTCCTGCAAGGCTATCACATTGGACATCCAAATCTATGTGAATCTTGCACATGATGGAAATTGGAAAGCAGTCTCACGTATATTCATACAACCTCCTAAAGTTATTTCTCCTCTGCCCCGGAATGCACAGAGAACAGTGTGTTTGTCCACTTTCACCAGATCCAACCACCTCAGGTTTAGGTAAGCAACTCTATCTTAAAATATCTCTCTCCCCCTCTCCCTTCCTCTTTCTCTAAAAAAAAAAAATCAATCAAATATATATATATAGATAGATAGATAGATAGATATAGATATAGATATAGATATAGATATAGATATAGATATAGATATATATAATATATATATATATATATATATATATATATATATATATATATATATATCGCCATAGGTGAGTATGAGCTAGATGACAGCAAAGCTTAATCTGAGAGAGTCTTTTCACCCAAATGGGCAGGAACTAGTACAGACTCGCGGATTGGTCTGTGGCTGTCCCAATGAAGAGAACATAATTATATAGGTCCAACCCTACTTTGGCAAGAGATAATACTAGCCTGGATGCCCCTCAATAAAGAAGTATGAAGTGGTTCTTGTGGGGTTTCAAGGAGAAGAAAGTTAATGATTCTGCTACAAAATTCTGGTCTGGATTGAAAAAAATAACTCTGTTTTTATCCCCTAAATCTAGGGAAAATTCTTCCAGAATAGCAAAACTAATGGTAGCCAAAGCTAATGGGGTGTTCTAAAATGCATTTTATTCTTTCTCAATGAAGCTCCACATGTATGATGACATTTTTAGAAGGAGCTGAAAGCTATTTTGCCAAAATTAAAAGCACGGTTAGAAAATCTGTTCCAAATACAATGGTCTGCTGGATTTGAAATATTCCTCCAGAGACAAGCCCCATGTTGCAGGAGAATACCTGAATCAGCAGAAGGTGGGAGGAAGCGTGAAGATGGTATTTATTATGTCTCGAGATGACTCCATAGGTCACTGCTGATTTCTGTTTATACTGCGCTGACCTTTCACACTCCAGAGCAGTTTGTTCAGCTGTGATCTACAATCAAGAGTACATGCAGTATTTCATCCGGTGGGCCCTGCTCTAACCTCCTGGTATACCCAAAGAAAGATGCAGTACATAGAAGGAAATGCCCATCAGACTATAGTTCTTCGAATTGTCTGTTTTCTCACTTTGCACTTTTGTATTAATAAAAATTTATGTGTTGGGTTACTAGTATAAAGCATGATCCCAATGGACCGGGTTTTAATAAAGCAATTATTTTCACTTTACAATATGGTAATTGGAAAATGAGCCTCTGGAAACAATCCTATCTCTAGGTCATTTGTTCACTCATCTCAATTAGGGTATGTTCACATACTGAAGAGCAGTCTAATACTTTTTGTAATGGTCTGTGCCAACTCTTTTGCAAAGGATTACTTGAGGTCACCAAGCTGTGATCATAAAGAAACCATGGGCAGTTTTGTTAGCCTTTCAGGTTGATATCTATGTTTAAACTTACTGGAAGTCTGTTACTTGGTGCTCCCTGATCATTTTATCCATCCATTCAACAGCAGAAGATTCCTCCTGTTTTTCCTGGATGTGAGAGCTCAATTATACTGCCACAAGAAAATGTTTTGTGATTTTTTTAGGCCAAAAACAGTCTTATGTATGTGTAATATAAGCAATAATAATATAGTATTATATCCCAGATAAAACTATAATTCCAGGGACTGGACTACTTTAGTCACTCATTCCTGAAGTACAGATTACCCTGTGCGGGTCTCTTAAAGACGAACTTCCATATGCAGATTACCTTTAATGATTACCTCCCTAAGAAACTTTCCACATATGCCCCTAACCTATGTAAGTTTAGCATCTTGTACTTCCCCCCTATCCAGCACTCAGCACGGCACAATAACCCCACACAATCAGCTCTTTGAGATCAGGATCTTATTCATCCATAGAGCTCTAGTGCCTAGCACAGTGCCTGACATACAATAGGCCCACAATAAAGTCATGAGAGTCTACAGCGATAATAAACCTATGTCCTTCATCAACAGGCCTCTGTCTGTTCTTCCTTTCTCCAACCATTGTGTGCTGTTCTGACACCAAATGAGGGGCATGCGTTGTAGGAAGTATATGCTTAGTGACTGAACCGATGTGTAAGCATCTCTGAACTGTAAGGGCTTCAGGGCAGGGACCATGACTAATTTCTCGTGGGTCCTCAGTCACTGATTTATAGCAGGTGCTTAATAGATTTATTTGTATTGAATAAGCCTGATCTTTTAATCTGTAAAAAGTTTTGAAACATGATATGCCTTGTAATACAAATGCCTATAAATTGAAAGTTCACAATATATTCTTGACTAGAGGAGTAGACACTGATTCTTTTGCTTCTTCCTTAAAACCCCCTGTTATCTTGGGTTCTGGGTCCCTGATTCCTTAAAAATAATTGAGAGGGAAGAGGAGGAGAAAGTGAAGGGAGGAAGAGGTGATGGAGTAGAGGAAAGACAGAGAGAGGAGGAATCCTATATAATAAAGATGTAATATGCAAATGGTCGTTACTCTGTGCTGAACAACCAGATCACGGATCAGCAGGAGGTGCGGCAGTGAGCTACAAGTGGGTGGCAGAGAGCTACAGGAGGGGGCAGGGCAGCAAGCTATGGGGGGGGGCAGGAGGAGGGGGCGAAGGGAGCTACAGGAGGGCGGGGCAGCGGGCAGAGAGCTACTGGAGGGAGGCAGGGAGCTACTAGCGAGCTACTGGCGCACGGATTTTTTCACAGGGCTACTAGTGATAAAATAAAAAATTAAAGGAAGAAAGAAAAGAAGGAACTGAAGGGAAATCCGTAACTCTGTGTCTAACATAAGGGATGATGGGGTAATAAAAGGAGTAATGTTGATGAATATAAAGTGATCAAGTAAGCACTATTTTTCAAAGATGAAACAAAACAGAATTTAGAATTCTATTTTCAACAATATGGTAGGCTAATCCCTCCAGGCATAACTAAAATGCTGAATAAAATATTTAAAATGTCATTTGAATACATGGCTTGGCTGGCAGGAAAATATGGATGAAGACCAAAGATGAAAAGTGTGAATCTAGAAATATAAGTAAGCAATAGAGAAAGCCCTTGTCCTAGGACTATCTAAAAATCCTCAAGAGACCTATAACTCATTTTTTTACTGAGCTGCACCCATAGAACTTGGGGCTCTAGCAAGGGTATAGGTCAAATTGGAAAGCTTTGGCATAAAGCAGCCTACCCTCTCCCCTCCACCCTGTAATACATACACTCTCAGAAGGGAGAGGAAAGGAAAAAACATTCCACACACTTTGCAGAGGGAGATGTTGGGCATAAATGCCTTGTTAGGCTCTGACCTCGGGTTTGGGTAAAATGGGGGGAAAAAATAAGCCTTGAGAATTTCTAACCACAAGCCCTGTTTATGTGGGTGTAATCTCAGAATCCCCTCTGTGTGACTCCCAAGAAAACACATACTGGGAAAAGAATTTTTCTTTAAGTGGTCCAGCCATCACATCCACATACTGGAATGAGAGAGAGAATGAGGAGAAAGGCAAGCCACCTCCATTTCCTAGAAGTCATACACACCAATTCTGGCACCAAGTTACTCATATAACGATCCTAGCTATGTATAGGTTGTCTTTATTCTGGGTTCCAGAATTTACTGGTGAAGAGAAATGCAAGAATGAATATTGGAGGTTGTGGTGTGGGAGTAAGCTCTGCCTTTATCTTCAAATATTGAGAAGTAAGGTAATACTTGGACATCTTTCCGGTTAGCAATGGACAGGATTTTTGAGTCTTATTATGGAATAAATCCGTTTTGCTTGTCTTCAAATTTTCATTAAGATAACTTGATTAAAAAAATACATGAAATTGGTGATCAATGCTTAAATAATAAGAAAGAGGAAAGAAGAACCCAAGACCAAAAAAATCACATAAATTTTAACTAAAGTTCTTTTTCTAGGGATATTTAAAGTCACTAGGACACATAAAACTGATTAGAACTGAAGCAACCTTATTGTTTCCTCTCTGTTTCCTTTTATTTGCTCCTCATAACACAAATTTCCTCAAAAGAGTATAGTGGCCAAGCCTACAAAAACAAGGAAATCACTGAACGTTTTCTTTTGATGGAATGCCTTGCTTAGGGCTTTTTGTTTGCTGGCTTGTTTTTGCTTTGGTTTGGTTTTTTGGTTTCTGACTAAACCATAGGAAATAGTCATTTTAAATTTTATAAAAGGTTTAAAAAAAGACATCTTCTGTAATAAGATAGCATCTTTTTAAAAAAAATCCTCAGTTAGTGCTATTAATTATTCTTGGAAGAAGGGAACTGCAAGTTTCTCTTTACAGGATTAGGTTTACATTTTTTTTTTTTAAAGTCACAGCACTATAGCTGAAAGTCTACAATAGAGGCATGTGCAATTTCCCAAAAATAAGGGAGGTATTTTCTTTTTCTGTGCCATGCTTCCAGCTATTTTACAAGAAAAAAATGAAATGTACTGTTGTGCAAATATCAAAATAACACTGACTCATGAGAATACTTAACGCTGGCTAAATTAGTCTCTCTTTAATTCTGGGTTAATCTGGAGATGCAAAGAGGAAATTTCTACTGCTGCAGGTTCTCACACACTCACACACATATATACACCTATGTATGCACACTTGTGTATGAGTCACAGCAACCACATATTAGCACAAAAATTTCCAGCCCAGCTGGTGTGGCTCAGTGGTTGAGCGTTGACTCATGAACCAAGAGGTCACCCATTTGATTGCCAGTCACCCATTTGATTGCACATGCCTGGGTTTCTGGCTCAGTCCCATAAGGGGTATGCAGGAGGCAGCCAATCAATAATTCCTTCTCATCATTGATGTTTCTATTTCTCTCTCCCTTTCCCTTCTTCTCTGCAATCAATAAAAATTAAAAATTAAAATTAAAAGCTTAACCAAGTAAGGTTTTATTTTTCTCTTGTAACAAGTACAGGAATAGGCCATCCTTTTCTATTTCTATATTTTCACTCTGCCATATTTAGCATTTTGCTTTCATCCTCATGGTCTCAAATGGCAGCTATACCTCCAGGTATCACATCCACATTCCAGACAGGAAAAAGAAACAAGTGATAAAGAGGAAAAGGAAATGTCTACACCAGAAAAGCAAAACTTTCGTAGATGTCCCCAATAGAATCAAACTTACTTCTTGTTGGGCAGAATTGAAAGAAAGTCTAGACAATGGGCTAATTTTACCAGACATATTACCATCTCAAATTGAGGTTCTAATATGTATAAAAAAGAATGATATAAATATTTAATGCCAAAATTCTAGCATTTCAATCCATGAAGGAAGTTATTAAGCTTCTCAGAGGAAAGTATAATATCATATTTATTTTCTGTTCTCCAAGTGCTGACATATAGTTCATAGTCATTCAACAACTATTTCTTGAGCTCCTATTGCTCCTATTGTATGTCAGGTACTATTTTAGGTGTTGGGGATACACCCAGATAAAAATTCTTGTCCCCTTAAATCTCTCATTCTAGCAGGCAGAGACAGCTAGTAAACTACAGTAACAATAAATAAAGTCTACAGTTTATTCAAACGTGATAAATTATACGGCGGGGGGGGGGGGAACACTGTTGGGGTAAGGAGAGTTAGGCATAGAGGACAGAATAAGAAAGAATGGTATAAATATTTCATGTCAAAATTCTAGCATTTCAATCCATGGAGAAAGTTGTAACAAAAATAAACAAGGTTATGTATTAATTTGTTTTTCTTTTTATACCTCAGACCCTTCTGATTTCTGGAATGCATTGTTTTATCTTAAAAAATAATGTTTAAAAAATAGGTCAGTATTCTTTTCAACTCCCATTCTTGAAAGTGTTGAATCCAACTGCTGTTATTTACACAAGAAATGTCAATGATTGTATCAGGTAGTGTGGTAGACTAGAAGTTGCTTCACACAGTGCAAACTGTTTGCAATTTAGTTAAAGGGTCTGATTCCATGAGGAAGAATGAAAATTCCAAGGGAAAAAAGGAGCAATTAACAAAGAGAAAATGCTCTCCTGACCTGGTGCCTCTTAAGTGTCAGAAGCCTGGCTTTTCTAGGAATGTGCTTCTCAATAGGCAGTGCAACTGGTTAACAACTCTCCTCTACTTTTAATCATAAATATAAGAACTACATTCACACAAAGAAATTACATTTCAGAGTTTAAAAAAAAATTCCAAAATCAACATCTCCCAAGGGATTGAGGTTTTGATTGATTTTATTTAAAATCTGAGTGGGTTTTGACCACTAAATATTTGCTTAATTATCTTAGCAATGAAGAGTGATGCTCTCATTAGCAGGGGTTGGGAGCCCATCTGTGTTCTCTGTCGATCTTTTGTACATAATTGTAAACCTGCCAATTGAATGTACAGTTGGGGAGTTGGAAAGTTGTAATTGCAGCTCTGATTATCCCATGAATGTGGGTAAAACCATTTATTTTCCCTGGGCCTTGGCCTATTTGTGCATAAAATGTAGTTAATGCTACTCCACTACAATGCAAAATTTCAATATTTAATGCTAAGCTAAAGAGTGTTGCCTTGTATACTGCTCATTGGCAAAAAGTGATGTTCTCCCAGCCCCCCTGAAGCTGGCAAACCCAATGACAGCAAGAGGAATCTGATCACTATGAAATGTGCAAACACAGAATCACAAAGGTGCCATGTCCCTGCAGAAAACCAAAAGTGAAGGCTTCTCCAGTAGGACAGGGAGCACAGTGAGTTGAATTTCACGGGTGTTAGGGACATGAGCCAAAGTCATTTGATAGTTACTTTCAGCAGAGGCAAATGCAGATTTTGTGAGACTTTGAGCTTTTATATTTTTTTTCAGGGAGAGGGAGGTGCTCTTTAGTAAAAAGAATACTAAGTGAATGTTTCTGTAGCATGAAAAACAAAGTCACAATACATTATAAATATTTTTAATGGAAAATATGACAAAGTCACAAAATGTGTAAAAATTCTGACACTTGGAACTATCTGACACACCTCTATAATATGTTCCCTTCATTTTTGGTCTGCATCCTTAATGATCTCTTCAGACAATTTTTTTAAAATTTATTGATTTTTAGAGAGAAAAGGGAGAGAGAAATATTGACTTATTGTTTCATTCATCCATGCACTCATTGGCAGGGGATCGAACCCACAACCTTGGCCTATTGGAATGACGCTTTAACCAACTGAGCTACCCACCAGAGCCCATCTCTATATATAAAAAGCCAGCAACCAGAATGCTGGAACGACCAGAACCGGTGGCTATGATGCCCACTGCGGCCAGCAAACCAGCCCAATCGGGGGCAGGGCTAGCCCACCACCCCGGCCCCTCCCCCACAGCCAATCCCACCCCGATCACCCCCCCTACCCCAATAGGGGGCAGGGCCAGCCAGCCAACCTCCTGAAGCCCTTCCCCTTGGCTGGCCCAGCATGTGATGGACACCAACCACCCCAATCAGCCCACAGCCCCCTCCCCCCAGCGGACCCCGCCCCAATAGCCCCCCAAACCAATCAGGACGGGGCTGGTAGGCCCACTGCCCACAGTCCCTCCCCATGGCCAGCCCCACCCCCAATCAGCCCCTCCACTCCAATCAGGGGTGGGGCCCACTGGCCAATTGCCCACAGCCCCTCCCCCCCAGCCAACCCGGCCCTGATTGGGCCCCGATTGGGGCAGGCCAACTGGCCAATCTCCGCCGTCTCCTCCTCCTGACAGGCCCTGACCCGATCTGTCCCTATCAGGGCCGGGCCAGCTGAACCCCAACCATGCACGAATTCGTGCACTGGGCCTCTAGTACAATAATGATTTTGATAAACATTCTCAGAGTCAGATTTACCATGAAGTAGATGAAGCTACAGTTCCAGGGTCCCTCACTTCCACGGGTCCCTTGCAAGGCCCTACACCAATTTTGTATTTTCCTCATTCCTATCACACACAAAAAAATTATTGTGTCTTTATAATTGGCATGTTGTTGCATTATTGGGTTCTATTCCTGAGAGGAAAGAACTTCCATTTATTAGGCTTCCATGAGAACCAAAGTTTCTATTAAGAGATGACAACTGGACAAATTCTCCATACTAGCTTCTGACTCCATACGTTTCAAATTACTGTCTTCCTCCACTACTACCATCCTTACAATGCCAGGCTCTAGAAGACACACTCACAAAGCAAGACAACTTCCCATGCCTTCATGGCACAACGGTGGGTCAGTTATCACAATGGACAACAGGAGCATTCCTGGATGCATTCTCATAGCAGGACATCTAACCTAATTCTCATTCTAAATAAACGTTCACTACGTACTTCTGTAAGTGACTGTGAACAGCATAAAACCACCTCACTAAACACAAACTATATGTACCGCCAACTCAACTTTCTCTTAGCTAGTTCCCCAACATACAAACCAATTCCAATGCCATCTCTAGGCAAGAGAAAGAATAGAGGAAGGGAAGTTGGAATGGAAAAAGACCATGATCTTAAACAATATGTTTTAAATGTTTTACTTTTACAAATTTCATATATATGGCCTTTCAAGTGTCCCTTTAGTTGAAGCATCATTCATTTAATGGTAAATCTCTGCCAATGCTGAGTCCTGATGGCTCCACACAGGCCCCATGATGGGTTTGATGGCTCAGAGGAAAAAGAAAGCTGTGCAGGTATATAATATTCTGAGCTTCAGAAATAGCATTTTGGATTTCTAGCTTCTATGCATCCAGAGATATGAATTCTGGTTTGGATTTCTGAGGACACAAATTATTCATTCAGCTGCCGTTCACTTATATATCAAGTCACACAAAAAATGCTTATTGAACTTTATCATCATTAAGAGACTGCTAAAAGCTGTGGCTGATTGAAAAGTAAGCCACAGTCCCTGCCACTAAGGGATCTAGAGTACAGAAGAGGAGACAAAAACAAAATCACAATGCAAGGCAAACTGCACTGGAAGAACAAAGGAAGTAATGCCCAAGTTGGAGTCCAAATGATCAAACTGCAGGCTGTTTAAATGATTTTAAAACCTCTGATCCTCAGTTTCCCCATCTACAAAATGCAGGTAGTTAATTACTCATCTCACAAGACTAATGTAAAGATTAATGGAGATAAAACTGTCTAAATAGAAGGCTTTCTGTAAATATCACTCCCTAGAAGCAAAAACAATCTTATTCTTTTATATATTTGCTTCTGTTCCAATGCTCAATAAGTCTCTGTTGAAAGTAGAATAATAAATAATAGGATAAATGAAATAAAAATGTAAGAAGAGATTAGTGAGGGCTTTCCAGAAAACACTTTCTCTTACCCAGGCCTTGAAGAGCCCCAAGACTGTCTCGGGCAATAGTCTTTGAATGACAAATGGCAGAAACCCAACTCAAACTGGCCTCAGCATAAAAGAGGAACAGCTGGTTTATGAAACTGAGAAGTCCAGGAGAACCCTGGTATCCAAACAATATTCCCGGAACAAGTCTCTCGCCAGTGTTCCTCTTTGCTTTTTCTCATGTTAGCTTTGTTCTCAGGCAAGCTTTCCCCGTGCCATGGCAAAGAGTGACCTTCAGCTCCAGGTCTACGTGGCCCAAATCTGCAATAACGGTGGAGTCTCAGATTTGGAATATGCTGATTTGGAATATGCATCAAGGTAGTTGCTGGGGTGGTATACAAATGGGGAGGTATTTCAGGGATTGAGAATAAGAAGGGGTTGATTCTTAAACATATCCAGCAGCTAAGTAGGAGGAGGGAAGGCACTGCTGTGGAATTCACCTACAAAGCACATTTCAGGTAAAGAAGACAACAAGAGCAAAAGCGCCAATGTTTACTGAGTATATGCCTCCCTGGTGTCTGGGAGCATACAAAGGTGAGGGCGATGTGATTCTGGCCTCGAGTAGGGAGGTGAAGCATGTCTGAAAAATAAACAACCATAATCCGAGATGGGACGCGAGCAAAGACCTAAAAAGGTTGGTTAAATGCCATTTGCTCGGAGAAGGCAGAGATCTCTTTCGGCTTGAAGGATTATAAACTTTTCAGCAGACAAGGCACTGGAATTGGATTTTGAAGGAGACTGTAGGAAAAATGGCTATAAATCATCTGAAAATTGAAATATCAGCCCCATTTCCCCACCCCCTTGAGAAGAACCCCAGGACTGGCTTTTAGAGTTGAGGAGTTATAGTTCTGATACATGAGAACATCCAGTCATTTCTCAAACCATTATCATGGACAGAGATTAGAAACAAAGGCAGATAAGAAAGGTCACAGAGTGGTTTGTAATGTGGCAAAAGTAATGCTGCCTGGGCTAAAATTTTAAGTAATTATATCTTTTTGCATTTGTTCTTTTATGCATCAATTTAACTAGACTTTTTTTTTATTGAGGTAATAGTTGCATAACATAAAATCAACCATTTTAAAGTATACAATTCAATGGCATTTAGTACATTCACCATGTTTTTTAATCATCACCTAGGTCTAGTTCCAAAACATTCTCAATCTCCCCAAAAGGGAAATCTGTACCCATTAAGCAATCACTCCCTCCGTTACCCCATTCCCCATTTCTCCCAGCCCCTGGCAACCACTAATATGCTTTCTGTCTCTATGAATTTACCTGTCCTAGATATTTCATATAAATTGAATCATATAATATGTGACTTTTTGTACCTGGCTTTTTTCACTTACAATATTTTCCAAAGTTAACTGGACCTCTTCTGATACTCCTTCCAAAATTCAATAATGTGGGGCTTTGTACAGTGAGTCTAGCAACACTCCTATGATGGGCTTTCTACCACCCACTGTCCACTGACCCTGGTAGTCAATATGAATCCAGGGATCATGTCATAAGAGCTCCTTTGGGCTCTTTTAGACTCATAAACAAGTACTCACTTGGTATATAATAACAAATTAGCTGGTTGCATACTGGGTGCTTGTGGGCTCCAAAATAAATTATTTGACCAACAGAACTCCATCTGTTTACCCCGGGATTTGAAATCTGGAAGGGTTCTTAGAGAACATCAATTTTTTAATCTGTTCTTTAGATAATGAAACTGAGGCCCTAAAAGCTTTAAAAAATTACCCAAGAGCACAGAACCCATATAAAAGCTCAGAAATTCTAGAGGGTTAAATTCAGCACTCTCTGATATGACATGGTTTCCAAGACTTTCCCTCTAGAAGCAAGAACAATATGTAAGAAGACAGCAGATCTAAAGAAAACCTCTCAACTCTGGAAAAACCAAGAGGAGTCTCATTTCACTATTTAGGAATCTGTGCAAATAATAGGGGAGTTAGGGGTAACACTGCAGTTCACAGGGGAAGAAAAGCTGGTGTATCAAAACTGAGACCAATTTTTTTAAAGACCAATTTTGATCTTAAATTATGAGCATATAAATAATGGGCAACACTTTCTATCATGTATAAATTTGGAGCGGCTATTGGAGTTATTTTTCCCTGCGGGGGGGGGGGGGGGGCGGGTTGAGTAGGGGGTTCTCCCTGTCAACATGGCTTATGTCTTATATTATTATAGCAATGATGATCTACATCCTGCCATCTCATTTCAGATTTGCTGCCGGGGGCACTGAAAATGAATGACCCAGCAATGGGAAGGAGGTGGGGGTAGAGAACAGTGTTTTGAATTCAAAGGCAGTGAGAGCACTCAGGAGCAGCTAAACTGTTCTCCCTCTCCAACGATATCCTTTGTAAATGGGAGCTCAGATCCTTTTAGGTAGAAATGTAGGCCTGTAAATATCATGTCAGGATCTTTACTTTTTTTTTTTTTGTAACATAAAGTTAATGATGCTTAAAATATGCACAATATGTACCCCCGTGGAACACTCAATTATCTTGATGTCTGAACTTCTGGGGATGGTCTATAAAAAAATAATTCAGAGGTGAGTAGAAATAGAATTGTAAAACAATTAGGAAGGGGGGGTGGGGAAGCCACAGAAGAATATGCAGCAGAACAAGGGAGAAACAAAACAATGCTCCAATGGGCTCATCTTTGTTCTTTAATCTCATCTTTGAAAGATTTACTTCCTGGATTTTTGCCTGAGAGATTCATAGCATTCCCTGGAGACAATTTACTTTTTTCTTTTTAACTTGAGGCAAAAAGGTGTTTTCAAAAACAAGCCAACTGAACCATTCTCTCCCTGCAAAGCTACAACACACAAATTCTCTGTACCTAAAACAAGTAAACAAACAAAATCTCCTAACTAATATTTAGGCTTTCAAAAGCAGGTCGGCTGCGAGCCTGGCTAGGATAATAATTTGCACCCTCCTTCAGCCACACATAATACAGTCTTTATGCAGCAAATAGCAAAGTTGTTTCTCCAAAAGTCAAAGGTCATTTTTTGCTGAATTAATAGCTGCTCTGGGAGGGTCAGTGTTGTGCTATCCTACATTTTTTCCAAGGCCTGGAGATGCAATTTCCTCCAATCTGCAGGCAATTTCCCACCAATTTTCTTGGGGAGCTAATAGGCTGTGACAGGAGATGGAGCTAGCAACTAGCAGGCATCTTCAGAAAAGACAAATTGCATCTCTGCCACCTAACTGGGCAATCTAGATCGACAGAGTTTATAGCTTTGTAGTGTTATTGGGCCCCATGCTAACAGCAAATCATTCACGCTGCTCGCTGAATTTCATATTCCCTTCCTTCTGAATTTGTTATTGCCACATATCACTTTGTAGCTCTTTCCCTGGAAATTGCAGTAAAAAGGGGGATCGCACATATATTAGTGACTTAAATGTCTCCTAAATTGCTTACCAGAAATGATTAGCTTTCAGTAATTTCTGTTTACAGAGCTGGGGCTAAGCTGGTACTTTTGAAGTGATGTGATGTGATGGGAAGGTTGGAAAGACGAGCCAGAAAGGAATGAAGAAGTGCTGTGCAGCAGGTTGCAGCCTTCGGCCAGCACATACAGACTGTGTCTTCTATCTGGTAAGTGCTTATGAATAGTCAAACGCATTTCAAAAAATAAACATTTAAAAAAAATAAACATTTTTTAAAACATGCTTGCAACACTGCTTTATGCTTTGCCTAGATTGTGTTTTAAAAGCTAACAGTTTAATGTAACAGTGGAAATGCTTTCATAAAATTAAAAGGAAACAACCTTACTTTCATTTATTTTTTCTCATTACATAAGTAATACATGTTCACACTAAAAGATTTAATAAGGATAAGAGAAGGGAAGAAAAGAAAGGCTGATTAACGAAACACCTACTCATTGTTCCACTCAAGCATTTTTTAATTGCCTGAATTAAAAATGCACAAAAATGAACAAGCTAGGCTCCTCCTGCCGGGGATTCAGTCGAGTGGAGGAGACAGGCAAATGAGCAGATACACTGTAAGACATTGTGTCCCAGCTGTCTGAAGGCCACTGTTGAAGAAAGGGAGAACAGACTGCCTGCTCCACTAAACTGAGGTGAGCAGCAGAACAGGTCAGGTGGAGTTAAATGGTGCAGGTAAATTAACAGCAGAGCTTTGAGTCAGCTTTGCTTTCCTAAAGTGATGCTAAGAGGATCAATATGAAAATAAGTAACCATTGCACTCTCATTATTTGCATCTAGAGACCATCACTTGACAAGCATATAAACAATAATGCTTTGGACAACATGCTCTATGCCAGGGGTGGGGAACCCCTGGCACGCGTGCCAAACATAGCACGCCAGTAACTTTTGCTGGCACGTGAAACCCTCTCTTATACTCTTCCATTTACAATTTTTTTCTTAGTATCAACTTTTTTATTTTTCAGATAAATTCAGTGTAGATGCATCTTAGATAAATAAATAATTTTACATAACAAGTTATCTTAAAGACCATAGACATGGATTGACAAGACAGGGGAAGAGCAATTTCTATGCCTCTGCCTTAACTCTCCCTGCCTTCCTAGATCTGACCAGTGTTTTGGTTTCATCCACATATGTTTGTGAATCTTTGTTCTCAGTGATGAATTTTGTTAAGTCTCATAATAGGAGTAGCCTGACGGATGAAAGTAATAGCTCGTAACTAATAATAATAAAAAAAAGAAAGTAATAGCTCGTGCATATCTCTGAAGGTCACAAAATATAAACCTGATGTAAAATCTCTGTCATCAGTGATGCAGCAGCAAAAGTCCCACTGATAATATCAAACGGAGTCATAAAGTTTTCTGTCCGACTATCAGTGTACATGTATACATTAAAAAATAAATGTATTTTTCATCATCATATACTGTGTTTTTGCCGCTCGAATGAATTTTATTATTTCTTCAAGGTTCTTCACATACGTACACCTTAAGAGATATCAAGTAGGCATAACATGTTCTCAAAAAATTAGGGTTGGCACTCAGAAGAATTTTGAGTCAGAGATTTTGCTGGTTTTGGCACGCACTCACAAAAAGGTTGCCCACACCTGCTCTATGCTGTAATAATGACTGTACTAACATTAGAGTAATATTAGGGTATAAGAAGGCTAGAGTGAGCCTTAGGATTACTGAGGCCCGCCCCAGGAAAGGTGTTGAGCAGAGACTGGGCTAGAGAAAAATGCAGACATCCTAGTAATCTTAAGAACCTCATTCCTAAATGATACCTATCTCTAGAACTTAGAGAAAACTAAAATGCTTTAAAAAATTTTTTTTTCCTATTTAAAAAAAAACACTTCAGGAAGGCTAATTAAATGTTAGGAAGCACCTGACCTTGATAGATAAGTAAAAACTAAAGCAGAAATACGCCCTGTTTCACCAGATCAGGAGGCCACTGGAAGGATCGAATAGTCTCTGCTGTATTTGCCAACACCTTCATAAAGAGTAGTGTTATGGCTCAGCCCACGTGGCTCAGTGGTTGAACATCGACCTACGAACCAGGAGGTCACAATTCCACTCTAAATCAGGGCACATGCCCAGGTTGCGGGGATCCCGGTATGGGGTGTGCAAGAGGCAGCCAATCAATAATTCTTTTTCATCATTGATGTTTCTATTTCTCTCTCCCTCCCTTCCTCTCTGAAATCAATAAAAATATATATACTTTAAACATAGTAGTGTTATGATGTTTTCTTTTTCAGCTCATTATCATACCAGGTATGCCTGAAGTTGAGCAAAAAGGATCTCCTCAAAAGGAAAAGAAACAAGGTTTGGTGTGGAACTTGTTAAACCTTGGGGATTGCCATGTTGATGTGAGCAGATCATCCTGGCTTGCTGGTTTTGAGGGCAGGTTCACCCAAGCAGTAGAAATGTGAATGGTGTAGCAAAATGCCTGCTCTAACTGATCTCCTCCACTTCCTAGCTGTGAAATCTGAAACTTCATCATTCATATTTTTCCTATCCAGAAGGCCTACTTTGGTGACCCTGAGCCTTAAAGGCAGTGTGTGTTTTGAATCTAAAGGTGTTCAGAGTTAGGCCTATAATAATCCTCCAAATACATTAATTGACTGAACTGAATAAAATCCAGGGTCTCCTAATTAAAATGCCAATACCCTCTGATAGACACCAGTCATTATCTATGCACCTCATTCATTAAATGGGTCTAGGCCAGTGGTTCTCAACCTTACTAATGCTGCGACCCTTTAATGCAGTTCCTCATGTTGTGGTAACCCCCAACCATAAAATTATTTTCGTTGCTACTTCATAACTGTAATTTTGCTACTGTTATGAATCGTAATGTAAATATCTGATATGCAGGAAGTATTTTCATTGTTACAAATTGAACATAATGAAAGCATAGTGATTAATCACAAAAACAATATGTAATTATACATGTGTTTTCCGATGGTCTTAAGCGACCCCAGTGAAAGGGTCGTTCGACCCCCAAAGGGGTCGTGACCCACAGGTTGAGAACCGCTGGTCTAGGCAAAGGCCTCAGCATCTGCACAATTCCCCTGCAGAGCTCGTTTTGGAAACCCGTCTAGATGTGGGCTGAGAGGAGAGGGGTGGACATGAAATGTAAACCCATAAGAACAGCAGTGTCACATTGTGGGAAAAGCATGGGAACGGCCCCTCAAGTCAAAGCTGCCCTTTAAATCTTAGGAGCTATGGGAACTCAGCCAAGTGACCTAATCAGAACTTGTTGTTTCCTTACCTGTTACAGCGCAGTGGTTGTGAGGGTCACAAGATGCAATGCTTGTGAACCTCACCCTATCATGGTCAGCACTGGCAGGGCACCTTATAAGAAATGGCAGCTCTTCTTCTCCTTCTTTCCCTCCTCCTCTTCCTCCTCCTAGGCTAGCAATGGATCTTCCCCTGCCCAAGCCACCCCTGACTCATGCATGAAGTAAGTACAAAGCCTCTCTCAGATTTCAGGGTTCCACATGGACTCAGCTCCAGCACTCGGCCTAGTGTTCTCCCCCATCATCCCTCTTCCCTGTCGTTGCATTTCTCTTGGGCACAACTTCCCAATGGGTGAACCATTACAGCGCCATGACTGGCTGTCCTCAGTTCCTGCTGAAGCATGTTGGTTTTAATCCAATCGGTACCGCTTCTTGCATGCTATATTCACTTCTCTCTGTCCATATGAGAACCCTAAAGTTAATACCACTGGAACCGGTAAGACACAAAATGGCGCCCTGTGGCTGGAAAGATTCAAAGGGCTTCACTGAGCATTTCAGTTGCTACTTCAAGAATTAGGTAAGGGAGAGAAGGTAGCTCATTAAATTTCTTTCACAGACAAAGAGAAGTTAAGGACTTGTCCAAGATCACACAGCATTTCATATACTCTTCGATTTTAAAACTAAAAAACAAACAAAAAAAACCCACAAAAAACACTTATAGACAAATTTTATGGCCTTCATGAACAAGGGTTCAGACCCCATGGCTTTTCCGGGGGCAACCAAGAATTCGGAATGAACTAGGAAAGGTCACTGGTGAGACAAAAAATTCCATCTTTCATTTCTGCTTAACCTTTAATACTAAATGCATATCAGTTACTGAACCTAAGAATATTTAGAAATAAATGATGTTGAATAAAATTAGTAAGGTTTGCAATTTTTCATAATATGAATAAATGAGATAGAATTAAATATGTTTCCTACTTAAATTAACACTGTCCAGTGGGAAAGAAAATTAGTTTATGCTTAGTAGAAGGATACATAAAATTTTACTATAATTCAGCCCTAAGGAATTTTTTAATTACCTCAGTAATGAAAAATGTAAAATTACTGTGAGTGCAAGTGCTCGGATCTTTCAACACCCATTCCTCAGCTTTAAACCATTTGCCATTTTAATATCCAACTTCATAAATATTATATTTCCAAAATGTTTGGCCCTTCAGAAGACAGGAATGAATGCAAGATAAGATCTTGCAATAACTAGCACTCAACAAGGGGCGGGGGGATGGTAATATCCACAGAGTATACAGATCCAACTGAGTTTAAATGCCAACCAGTCATTTCTTAATCAGGAGCAGTGACAAAAATCACAAATTTCATTGCTGCTGTGTCTTCAGAATTAGGTCCAAGAAATAAAAAATAACGACCTTCACTTGTTTGTGTGGTCTGGCAAAGGATTCAGCCAAAAAAAATAAAATATTTTCCCAATCAGCAAATGTTCCTATGAATGGATTGGCCAGCAACCCCAAGCACATTTCTTTGAATTATATCTTGCATGCAATCCCATTTTTCCAATGATCCATTAGTTAACCAGAAATACTGTGCAGAATTTAATGGGTTAGGAACCTTAAGGGAATTGATGCATCTCAAATGAATGCCTCAGGGGATGCTGGTTTATTGCACAGAAGATAATTCTTTCCTGAAAAGGAGCAAGCTTCATTTGAAATTAAGATTTGAAGATCATAAACGGAATCAACTGAGCCAAGAAGTCTTTTGTGATGTACCGCACCTGGGAGGCAAAGGAGCATTTGCAGAGAACGTGGGGAGCGGAGGGCCTTGTGGACAACAGAAACCTTTCCCCCCACCTGAAAACAGTATGTCTTGTGAAGGAAACTTAAAGGGTTTTTTCCATGTCAGGGTGCCACACTAAAGAGTTTGTTTTTGAGATACAGATAGGTGATAGGTAGGTAGGTAGGTTGGTAGATAGATAGATAGATAGTAAATGTTGGTTGTGTTCCAGAATATCTTGATGCAGTTAACCCCCAAATAAATTATTAGCTTATTGTAAATGCAGCCAGTTTTCAAAGTCAGGGAGTAACCCACTGTGGACTGCAGCAAGGAAGTGGAACAAAGAGTGTGAAATGAACAGATGGATTTGATTTTAAACAAATTAGACCCATGACAAGGGATGTAACAAGTCACTTTTCAGTTTTCCATGCTATGGGTGAACTTCCCTGTGACCTCTGCAGCCTGCTAGCTCATTTTCCCCTACTGGGAATGCAGGCCTTTCAGCTTTGGGCTCTGTGATTGTAAACTAAGGTCCCTTGCTTCCACTAAACTGATCAAACGAGGCACCAGAGGGACTGAAGCAACAGAATGCTTAATTAGTTAAACTCCAAACTATTTGTTCTCTCAATCTCAGACTCGTTCCTAGACACACTCAGAAGTACAAGAATAAATGTTCAGGAGATATCACACCTTTGAAACTCTGGATTCGGAGAGTATTACACAATCCCATATTGGCATACCCATCAGAGCGGCTGACACCAATCCCAGGCTGGCTCATTGACATGAATCATCCTTGTCCTTCCCGAGATTTTTAAAAATCCCACCCCTGCCTCCCTGCCCCAATTTCATGGGTCCAGTGGCTGAAGGCTACCAGAGGCGGCCCCTGGGCACTGAGGCACACCCCTCCACCAAACCACAGCCTCAAAATGTCCTGCTGTTTTCTCACTACCTCAGTAAAACCCACACCTCCTTACTGGCGATATCAACGAGAGCTTTGAAACCATGGGTCTCTGTAAATTCATACTAACGGGTGGATGACTGACTGGCCCCTCTGACCTGAATGATAAGTCCCCTAACTGACCCCTCGCTCTAGGCCACCTTCACAGAGCATCTAGGGTGATCTGTGACCCACAGAAAACATCGCAGCCCCCACCCTCACTCCATCTGCGTGCCCCCGCCCAAATACCCACCCTCTCTGCCCAGGACTTAAACACGGCTCCTCCCTCTGCCTGTCCCAGATCCTGAAGTTTTCACCCTGCCTCTGAGCTTCCTTCACTCACTCACCACACACGTCCTCTGTCACACGTGTTGAGCGAAGGCTGTGTTCACAACCTTAGTTCAAGCACCACTTTATCTAGAAACACTCGCGGCTCACACTCACCCAGCAAAGGTCGTGGCTCCAAATCCGACCTCGTCCACCACGGTGCCTCTCGGCAACATTCACTGGGTTTCTGCAAGTCCCGATGCATCCAAGTGTCCGTTACTCAGCTACGAAATGTGACCGCCGTGCACTTCTGGGTGAAGCACAGAAAAGCCAAACCACCCAGTGTGTAAATAAACGTCAAAAACAAGAAAATGAGTGCGCGGTAGAAAGCAGGGAGGAGGCTGCGGCTGGTTCTCGTCCCCCGTGAGCTGCGAGGGGAAGGGAAGGGCCCAGTGGGCCGAGGTCGGCCGGAAGCCGCCACGTTTCCAATCTCTCCCAACGATGCGCCCAAAGGCCTCTTCGTAGGGCGCGGCCCCTCCTCGGCCGCCTGCTGCCGGGTCCTGTGGGGGTGCAGCATCCAGAGCGCGGCCAGCAGGCACCGCAGGGGCGAGGCGACGGGGTGCAGAGCGGTCTCCCCGCGGGCCTGCCCGCCTGGTCCTCCCCGGCATGCACGCGCCCGCCCCAGCAGCTGGCAGGTGGCGGAGAGTGAGCAGGTGCAAGAGGAAAACCGAAAGGGACCTGGCTTTCGTCTCGGAGACTCTTCCGCTTGAACAAGGGGGAAGCTTCAAGAAGGGTCCACGGAGAGAGAAATCGCGCCCCGGGGAAGGCCTCGTGGGGAGGCGTGGCCGTGGGTCTCGCGGGGCCCGCCCCTCCGTGGTGCTTGCTGTCGGGGGAGGGCAGTCACGCACCACCGAACGGGAAACAGGCTGGTGGAGGTGGCGGAGGGTAGAAGGGAAATGAATGGTGGTGGGGGTGGGGAAATAGTGAAAAAAGAGGGGAAACGTTTGTGAGAATTGGTCCTTAGGTGACTTTAGCACTGTGCAAATGTCCTACCAAGAATGCACTTACACAAAAGTGTGGGAACCTTTGCTTAAGAGAAGTGAATGATTGTGTACATTCACATAGATATCTATCGCACTGTTTTGAAATTTTTGAAAATGTCTTTCCTCCTTAAGGAGATTGTCTTTTTCATCTTTGCCCAAAGATGAAATGTTTGCTACGTGATTTTCAAATGAAGGGTAAAAAAAATGTCTATTTATCTATTTACTTATTTTTAAAACCACTTTTATTAAGGTATTATTGTCGTACAAAAAGCTGAATATTGCTCACTTGGCATGGCTCAGGGGTTGAGTGTTGACCTATGAACCAGGAGGTCACAGTTTGATTCCTGGTTAGGAAACATGTCCAGGTTGCAGCTCGATCCGCAGTGTGGAGCATGCAGGAGGCAGCTGATCAATGATTCTCTCTCATCATTGATGTTTCTCTCTCTCTCTCTCTCTCTCTCTCTCTCTCTCTCTCTCTCTCTCTCTCCCTCCCTCCCTCCCTTCCTCCCTTCCTCCCTTCCTCTATGAATTAAATACAAACTTTTTAAAAAAAAACAACAACAACTGAGTATTTTTAATGCACACAACTTGATGAGTTTAGAGATAAGTATATATTTGTGAAACCATTATTATCACAAAGAGGAAAAAAAAAACCCTTTTTAAAAAGGAAGCTCGCTACTCCTAGAAGAATGTAGCTCATATGTGATTTCAGTCAATGGGATAAAATAGGAAAATCTACAAATAAGAGAAGGAAAGAAGGAAAATTTGGGATCAGGAGATTTGAGGGCCAGCATTTTCTTTCCCTGAGACTTAAAATGACAATACAGACACACTGACTCCCTCTGTTATGGGAGCAGTGTGGCCTTTGTGAGAGCAACAAAAGGCACAAGATAAAATTCTTTGGGTTGAACATTAGAGCAGCTGATGTCACCACATCTATCTCAAAATCGCCAATGGAAAACCGCCCATTCCTCCTTGAGTTAGCATAGAATTTTTCAGCTGTGTTCAAAGCATTGCCACAGATGTGCTCATTTTGTCACCTGCTCTCGGCAAACAGCACAGACCCCTCTGGGCCCCAAGCCTGGCCCTGGCTCAAATTCCCTGGCTTTCCAGAAGGCATCCAAGCCTCTCTGCTTTTATACAGGCAGTATTCCCTTGACCTTTTGCAGTTTTCCACAATTGTTTGATAACTGGTCACTTGCAGGCAAGCACAATTAGTTGTACTGCCTGGTGCCAGGGGAAAAATGCCAAGCTGGTGAGGAAATGAATCAAAATGAATTGAAATTAACCTGCAGAGAACTGATGAGGAAGACTCGTGCTGCAGCAAAAATCAATGAATGAAAAAAAATGATCTGCCTAAGAAAAATCAATGAAACCAAATGGGCTGACCATAGAGAAGAATTCTCTCATATACACAGGCTATGCCTGACCTCAGATGTGCTCAGCTAATCCAGCACTTGTCAGCTTGCTGAAGAGAGCATAACCTGTCTTTCCCCCTGCAGCAGAGGTTCTCAAACTTTAATGTGCATGGGTTACCTGGGGATCTTGTTAACATGAAGATTCTGATCCAGTAGGTGTGAGGTGGGGCTCGAGAATCTACACTTCAAACAAGCTTCCAGGAGATACTGATATTGCTGGTATATGGACCACACTTTGAGCAGGAGGCAGCGAAGTGTGTCGTCTCTGGACCAGCATCATCAGGGAATGTGGGGCACAGTTATGGTGTTTTGGCCAGGTCCAAGCCTCGGACTAATGAAAGGACAGGGTCCTCTCATTGCCATGTGCAAGTCCCAGCAGGAGGGCAGGGCCCTCCCAGCACAATCATAGCCAACGGCTGTGGTTGTAAGCTTGAACCTATGGTCCAAACACGTAGCCCCACGTGCCTTGTGATAGAGTTCCGGTGCATGTAGTTAAGTGAGGTTGAAACTCACGAGAATGCTGTAAACAACGTGATCACGCCCCTACTTTGCCTCGTGGCATCTGCTATAAAATAAAGACACGGCTTATGGGCGCTGGCGTTGTCTCCTCATCAGGGAGGCAGCGTCCCACCGAGACCCAGCTTTCATTCTTTTGTCTGTCTTCTCTCAATCCTTTCACCCCCCCCCAACACACACACACACACACACACACACACACACACACACACACACACACTCAGGATCACCCTTGGCTGTGCTGGCGCAGCACAAGGGAACTTGTTAGAAATGCAAATTCTTGAACCCCCACTCCAAACTGACTGAAGCAGAAACTCTGGGGATAGGGTCTAGAAATCTGAGTTTTAACAAGCTCTTCAGGTGTTTCTGATGCACTCTTAAGTTTGAAAACTGTAAATATTCTAGATCTAAACCATGTTTTTTCATGTAGGTCCATGACCATCTCTACCATGAAAATTTCTCATGGCAAGCAACCTTGAAGATCTCTTGCCTCCCTTTAAAATCATCATCCTTTAATTTCTAGTTTATGTTAACTTTTTAAATGCCCTTTTTTGTCTCCTAAAATCTATCAAGAGAGATTCTCTTGGCTTTAACTTCTATCAGGAGCCACATGAGAGCCTGGGCTGTACCTTGTTCATCTCTGTATCTCTAGTTTAGCAGTGTTTGCCATAAAGCATGTAATCAATAAACACTTCTGGATAGGCTGATGATAGTATGTGGATTCACAATGAAGCCAAATATGGTTAAGCCAAATATGGGCAGGAATTCAGTTGCCAGTTTGAGCATTCTTTTCAAGGGAATAAAATATAGATATTTGCATTAATTATCTAATGCTGCATAACAAACCACAAAAAAAAAACACCAAAACACAACACAATGATTTAAAACAACAATGCTCATTTATTATCACTCATGGTCTCTGGATCAGGAATGTGAGTCTGGCTTGGCTTGGGGTCTCTGATGAGATTGCAGTCAGATATTGGCAGGCTAAAGTCAATGAAAGGCTTGACTGGGCCTGAAGGGTCTGCTGGCTCACTCACATAGCTGGAAAATTGGCGCTGGTTGTTAGAAGAGGCCTCAGTTCTCTCCACGGGGCTACTTGAATGACCTCACAGCATGGCAGCTGGCTCATCCCAAAGGAAGCAATCCAAGCAACTAAGGCAAGACTCCCATGCTGTCATTTTTTTTTCATATTCTATTGGTCACATAGATTAGCCCTGATTCAGTGTATGAAGGGACTACACAGGGCCTTGAAGCCATGTTGGCACCTGGCTATCATAATGTGTATCTTCAGGTTGCCACAGATATTGAGCTTGCTTTCAAGGAGTTAACAGTCTTGGGGAGGAAGAAAAATAGTGAACAAGTTCACAAATAAGGATTTAAGATAGAAATACAAGCATGAAAAAATAAAACAAAGGGGACAAGGTGGGAGGGTGGTGACTTTAGATAATGATGTCAGGGACTCTCTAAGGCAAGCATGTCAAACTCGTGGCCCACGGGCCACATGCCTTGTTTATTTGGCTCATGTTAGCCCTTGAGTTTGACATGCTTGCTCTAAGGCAGTGATGACGAACCTATGACACGCATGTCAGAGATGACAGGCGAACTCATTTTTTTGGTTGATTTTTCTTTGTTAAATGGCATTTAAATATATAAAATAAATATCAAAAATATGAGTCTTTGTCTTACTATGGTTGCAAATATCAAAAGATTTCTATATGTGACACGGCACCAGAGTTAAGTTAGGGTTTTTCAAAATGCTGACACGCCGAGCTCAAAAGGTTCGCCATCACTGCTCTAAAGTAATGATATTTGAGCTGAATGTTGAAGAGGAACCTCCATGTGAAAAACAGGCAGAAAGAAGAGTTTGTGCAAAGGTACTGGACAAACTTGAACAAGCTTGGCATGTTTTAGAGATGGAAAGCAAGGGTGGCTGGAGGGTTATAAAGAAACTAGAGGCCCGGTGCATGAAATTTGTGCAGGGGGGGGGGGGGGGGGCGCACGGAGGTCCCTTAGCCCGGCCTGCACCCTCTCGCAGTCTGGGAGCCTTCAGGGGATGTCCGCTCCATGGGGAGCGGGCCAAAGCTGTCAGTCAGACATCCTTAGCGTTGCCATGGAGGCAGGAGAGGCTCTCACTACTGCCGGTGCACTCTCCAGCTATGAGCCCAGCTTCTGGCTGAACAGTGCTAACCCTGTGGGAGTGCACTGACCACCAGAGGGCAGCTCCTGTGTTGAGCATCTGCCCCGGGTGGTCAGTGCATGTCACAGTGACCGGTCGTTCCACTTTCGCGCCAAAACCGGCTCTCCAACATCTCCTGAGGGGTCCCGGATTGCGAGAGGGTGCAGGTCAGGCTGAGAGACCCCACTGGTGCATGATCAGGGCCGGGGAGGGGCACAGGAGCTGGCCAGCTGGGGAGGGACTATGGGAGGGCTGCAGGGTGTGTCCAGTCCATCTCGCTCAGTCCCGATCAATCAGACCTTAGCAGTAAGCTAACCTACTGGTTGGAGCATCTGCCTCCTGGTGGTCAGTGCATGTCATCATAAGCAGTTGAGGCCTTAGCATATCATTAGCATTTTACGCTTTGATTGGTTGAATGGCTGACCGGACGACCGGACACTTAGCATATTAAGCTTTTATTATATAAGATAGGAAGTACCATGAGGAAAGGCCAACTTCCAGAGAGGTGGGAGGCAACCTGGCAGAGTTAGGCATCTCCAAAGCAAAGAAGGTGTTTCTGGAAGGACAGAGTAGGCAACTGTTTTAAAAGCTGCTCAGAGTTGGAACAAGTAAAACATAAAGACCTTGCCAGTGGGCTTGGCAAGGAGAGCACTGGAGACCCTGTCAAGGGCAGTTTCCGTGGTGTGTTTGGGATTGAAAGCCTGACGGGTGTGTTGAATGGAGGCAGGGGATGAAGGAATGGAGGCTGGGGAATGGAATTCTTCTGAAAAGAACTGATGTGATAAGGGGAAGACAAATGGAGTAGTACCTCCGGGGCATGGAGCTAAGGAAATTTTTTTGTTTTGATGTTTGTCTTTGACTTTTGGTTTTGAGATGAGAGATAGGACAGCCTACATGGGCTGAAGTATGCTGAAAGGAATGAGGTAAGATACAGGTCTCTGAAACATAGATAGCAATCTCTCAATATATGTAGTTCCCATCTTTACCCTTGTGACTGAGTTTATTTAGACCCAACTAATTCTAGATAGCTAATTTGGCAACTTGGAACATGTTTGTGCTTTATTTAATTGGGAATTATAGTTCTTTTATTAGCTCTTCTGATTTAACCCATAAATAGATATTTAGACTTTAGTGTCTAATTACAGAGTTTATGAAAGTAATAACGTGACGTTTTTTCCTACGATAAACAGTTTTAAACTCCCATTAATTTAGACTTGTCTACTGAGTTTTGTGACTGAAGGTGACCAGGTACAGAGACTCACAGTGATATCACAGGGTAGTGAAAATTTTCCTACTGATTATAGAAATAGTCAACTTTTATTTAATTATATATGTGTGACATGATAGAGGCTTTTGTGTGTTTTTTAAACTAATAGCCAGAACTTCCCATTGTTGCCCTGAGGGTCGGGGATAGTCAGCACCAGCAGCTTCTACATCTCCCCCCTCTCCACCCTGCCACTGTGTCTCATCAGTATTTGTGTGTGTGTGCCCTGACCTGAAAAAGTGGAGAAATAATGATTTAAAAACACTGAGTGGGAGTCAAAAGTCAGACCAGGCCTTTTTTCCCCCTGATTCCTCCTAGATGGGCCCCTGAGCATCCTCCCGGCCTCCACTCAGTCCTGTCCCGCTCCCTTGGGAAGTTCCTCTCCTCTTGCAGCTCAGTGGCCTTGTATATATATATAGGAGGGGGTTGCAAAAGTAGGTTTGCAGTTGTGAGTGCACGAAACACAGAGTTTATTCTTTTATTATTACTTAACTAGAGGCCCAGTGTGTGATTGAAATCGCGCGAGGAGGCACCCTGTGGCCGCTGTGGGAGTCAGGCCGGACCCACGCTGTGGGCAGCCGAGACCCGCGCCTGACTCGCGCAGCACCTGCTGCTGCAGGAGTCGGGCCGGACTGGTGCCGCGGGCGGCCGAGACCGCACCTGACTTCTGCCCCAGGCCCCCCCTGCCCCCTCCCTGTGGCCATTCCGGGGCTGCCTGAGCCAGCACGGTGGCTCAGCCAGCCCCAGGCCTCCCTGGCTCCCCTGCCTGTGTCCGCTCCAGGCCGCTGGAGCCAGCGGGCCAGCTCGGGCAGGCCCCGTGTCTGTTTCTGTCTCCACTCCAGGCCTCACCTGCACGTGCAACCTCCTCCTGTCTGGTCGTGACCCGTTATGGTGTCCTGGCCTAATTTGCATATTATCTCTCTCTCTCTCCTTCCTCTCTCTCTCTCTCTCTCTCTCTCTCTCTCTCTCTCTCTCTCTCTCTCTATATATATATATATATATATATATATATATATATATATATATGTTATTGTACTGTTTTCCACACAATCAACTGTAAACCTACTTTTGCCCCACCCTGCCCCCTTATCCACAGGGGATAGATACATTCCCAGACTCCCAGTGCCTGAAAGTATGCATAATACCAAGCACTATATGTACTCTTTTTTTTCTACATATACATACATGCCTATAATAAAGTTTAATTTATAAACTAGGCACAATAAGAGATTGACAACAATAACTAATAATAATATAGACCAATTATACTGAATTAAAATTTATGTGAATGCGGTCTCTCAAATAACTTACTGTACTATACTCACCCTTCTTGTGATGATGTGAGATGATAAAACATCTACATGATGGATGAAATGAGGTGAATGACATAGGCATTGTTGTCAGAAGGAGGATCAAAATTAGAACAAATGTGTTTTTCCTTCTTCACAATTTTACAGATAGAAGATTCGTTCTTACCATATATCTTAGCATCCTCAGCTTACAATTTTTTTCTTTCTTTAAGTCGAGAACTTTCACCTCTTCACTTAAAGGAAGCACTTTACGGCTTCTCTTTGGCATATCCATTGCACTTGTGGCCATTATTAAGTAAAATGAGGGTTACTTGGACACAAGCACTGTGATAAAGACAGTTGATCTGATAACTCATATGGCCCTTAAGTGACTAAAGGGCAGGGAGTGTGGATACGCTGGACAAGGATGATTCACATCTCAGGCCTGAGGGAGTGAAATAGCACAAAATTTCACCAAGCTACTCAGAATGGCATGCAATTTAAAACTTATAAGTTGCTTATTTCTGGAATTTTGCATTTAATGTTTTCAAACCATGGTTGACTGAGGGTAACTGAAACTGTGGGAAGTGAAACTTTGGGTAAGGAGGGACTGTATTAGGTATGAGGTTTCTGCCTGGAGAAAGGAAAGAGATGTCAATAAAATCATGGATCCACAGGATGTGTAGGCTATGTCCATCTCCCTGGTACTTGTGAGCACCTGTCTAGTCAGGGATCCCCACTCTAGGGGCAGTGAATTGGGAAGTAAAGGACCTAGTCCCGAGTTCATACTCCAGATTCTACAAATGCTTCAAATATCATTATCTAAATTAGCATCGAGGGTTCCTTAATTAGCTTACAAATGTTAGGTTTATGTTTTTCATTGGAAAAATGAGTGTCCGCAAGCTACATGGTTAGCTAGAATGATGATGCATCGTCCTGCAGGAACAAAGTAGTACGCCCTGCGAGCCCGCAGCCCAACAACTTCAGAGCCATCCCAGAAGTTCATGTGGTCCTGCATGAACCTGCTGCCTGATCCAACTTAGGAAACTCGCTGAGCCTCCCATGCAGGGTGCTGTTCAGAATGCTCCTGAGGACGGAGGACAGGGGCCACCCCACACCAAGAGGACGGGTTGGACAATGTTTTCTTATACAAGTTGGTACATTCTGAGACCAACTATCATTTTTAACAATCACCTATGTCAGTTACCTGTTGCTGTGTAACCAACCCCCGCCCCCCCCAGACTTAGTGGCTTGAAGCAATGATTTATTAATTTTCACAATTCCGTTTGTTAGAAGTCTGGTCATTGTCCTGCTGTCCTTGTATAGGTACAGTCTTCTGAGGGTTTGACTGGGGCTGTCTTCAGTTATGTCTGGCTGTTGCTGCTGGCTGTCAGTGCCCCGTTATCCTTCACATGAGCACTCAACTCCAGGAGACTAGACCAGACTTCTTCACACATGAGAGTGTGAGAGTGGAAGCTAAAGGACCTCTAGAGAAACTAGCTGAACTCACTTCCTCCATGTGCTGTTGGTCAAAGGGAGTCACAAGGCCAGCTCACAGTCAAGAGGACAGAAAATCACACCCCGACTTTTAACGGGACTAGCAGTAACCTCACATTGCAAAGAGGTGCACAGGGAGGGATAATCCACAGGGGCCGTTATAATAATGCTCTATTCTCCTACCTGGTAGTGAGGTGGTGGGGGAGGTGACAAAGACCCTCACCTGCCTCTACTCATTTAACAAAAGAATCCAACAACACATTAGGCTGAAGTGCATCCTTACCCACTTTTGTCAAACAGTCTTCTTGATCATTTTGAATTTTTCTTTGGGACAAACTTCTTGTTAGATCTAAAGAAAACATCTTTTTTTAATCTAATAATTTGATGAAGAGTTCCCAATACACCAAGTAGAAGTACCAGCGCTGACATTTTTGGGTTTCTTATGCTTGTATTATTTTCAACCTCCCATCCCACTGCTGGAAATTCTTAGTACAGAAATCCACTTCACCTGTACACGGAATCTGCAACACATCACAATTTGCTATTAGGACACCACTGTCAACTCCTTCCACTGCCCCTACCATCCCTTGAGGCACCTTGTGAACCGGATGGGCCATGTGACCATGTGTGAAAGACGCTCCACTGAGGCATGGGAGAAAACAGTAATATTTTAATTCATATTTTTGTATGTATATTTACATTTTTTACAACCTAAAATAATAAAATAAGGCTTACTGATATTTAAAAGCAGATTTAACAATATAACCCCTACTTGGTTCATATGCTATATGGTTGAAATCATACAGTATGTAGCCTTTTCAGATTGGCTTCTTTTACTTAGTAATAATACATTTAAAGTTCATCCATTCTTTTCATGGTTTGATAGCTCATTTCTTTTTAGTGCTGAATAATACTTCTTTGTCTTGATGTATCACAGCTTATGTATCCATTGTATTAATATGGGCTCTCTGGGGAAAAAAACCCAATAGCTTAGTCAGGGGTCCTCAAACTTTTTAAACAGGGGGCCAGTTCACTGTCCCTCAGACCGTTGGAGGGCCGGACTATAGTTAAAAAAAAACTATGAACAAATTCCTATGCACACTGCACATATCTTATTTTGAAGTAAAAAAACAAAACGGGAACAAATACAATATTTGTATTTGCATGTGGCCCACGGGCCGTAGTTTGAGGACCCCTGGCTTAGATATAGACAGATAGATAGATAATGCAATATATATATATATATGTGTGTATACACACACACAGGGTGGGCAAAAGTATACTTATAATTGTGAGTACCTGAAACACAGTTTATTCTTGTATTATTATTTAATTATTGTATTATTTTCCATATGAACAATTGTAAACCTACTTTTGCCAACCTCTAAATGTATTACATAGTATTACTCTCTCTCTCTCTCTCTCTCTCTCTCTCTCTCTCTCTCTATATATATATATATATATATATATATATATATATATATATATATATATATATATATATATATATATATCACACCAGCACGGCCATGGGTGAACCTGAGAAGGGGAAGGGGCAGTGAAGGATTTAGAAAAGACAAACAAGAGAAGAAAGCTGGGTCTAGGCGGGAAGCTGCCCTCTCTGATGGAGAGGCAGCACCACAGCCTGAAAGCTGAGTCTTTATATTATAGCCAGATTCCACGAGGCAAAGTAAGGGCGCGGTTGCAATGTTCTCGTGAGTTTGCGAATCTACTCAATTACATGCACCTGATCAAGCTTTGTTTACTTGCTGCACCTTCTGCAGCCTCTATCACTCAGCCACGTGGGACCACAGGTTTGGACCACAGGTTCAAGCTTTCAACTCTCGCCTTTGGCTATCATTGTGCTGGGAAGGCTTTGCCCTCCAAGCAGGGGCTTGCACATGGCTTTGCCAAGAGAGGACCATGCCCTCTCATTAGTCCAAGGCTTGAACCTGTCCAAACACCGTAGCCGCTCTCCACATCCCCCCCCCGACTTTTTTCCTGTTTTAAACACTTCCATTTACATAATCAAAAGCTCTAGGCAAATTATGCAACATAACCAAAACATCAAGAACAAACTTCTGGCTATTAACGAAACAATCAACACAGTAATGTTAATGTAATACACCAATGAGAGAGAACAAAACTCTGGCTATTGATAAAATAATAACAAATTAAAATCTTATTTACACATATTTCTGTACCTTCCAACTTAGCTCCAAGAAGTCGTCGGTGTATGATTGCACGGAAGCCCAGGTGGGATGCCGCCTCACCCATTTCACAGTCAGTTTGAGGAGAGGAGAGAAGGGAAAGTGGTAGGCTTAATGTCTCTTTCACTTATGATACTATTATCTGAGATTTATCTCACTGTTTTTCTGCCTCCATGAGTGGGGATAAAGGCCAGTTCTGAAATCCATTTCAGCATTTTTCTTATTGAGTCATTCAGCCCACCAACTCTTCCTCACATCGCCCTTAGAAAATACTGTTCAGTTGTGGCTAATGGGAAGGCATCCTCAGCTGTGGATGCTAAGATGTACATGACTGACAAGACCCAGTGTGGACTTGGGTCTGAGTTACTCTTACATAGGTATTACTCTACAAGGTGTGTTTTATCAGAGAGGTAGGTTTGGCTAAAAAATTTAAGAGTTTATATATTTTGTACCACCATTAGTAGGTAGCAATTGATATTTATTATGTGCAAATAATAATCAATTGAGGTTCAAAACTTAAACAGTAAATCTCTCATGTACTTAATATAAATAATTTAAAACTAATAGTAACAGAGGAGCTCAGAATAGATGGCATGTAGAATTATATTTTAATTTTAACAAAAGCCTACTAGAAAGACAAAAATTCATAGAACGAGTGAGCTAGCATCTCTATACAGCAACGGTCAGATTGACATCCCTTTAAAGCACTCTGCTCCTTCCTATAGTCCCTTCCACTAATCCAGTGTTGAAATGTTCAATTGAATTATGGTCATGACGAGGCATTTTTTAAACAGTATCTCGCTTACCTGTGGGGGATTGGCTCTGCAGATGCTGGGGACTACCTAGAGCAGCGGTACTCAACCTGTGGGTCGCGACCCCTTTGGGGGTCGAACGACCCTTTCACAGGGGTCGCCTAAGACCATCAGAAAACACATATATAATTACATATTGTTTTTGTGATTAATCACTATGCTTTATTTATGTTCAATTTGTAACAATGAAATTGGGGGCCACCACAACATGAGGAACTGTATTAAAGGGTCACGGTATTAGGAAGGTTGAGAACCACTGACCTAGAGCTTTTCCATTATTTAGATGTGAATGTTAAGATTTCTAAATATTTCATCCTGGGAGTCTATATCTTCTAAAAGGCAAAACATCTAAGATGAATATAAATTAGTAGACAATGTGACACCTATTTAGACACTGATGCAGAGATTATAAACAACACTAACATTTACACTCTCTATTGAAGGTATGGAAAGTCTGCATATTCTGTCGAAATATAATAAATTACAGCCCAGAAGAGATGGTTATCACGCTGTTAAGTATTAGCCCCAATATTAGAAAAACTATCATGACTGACACGGAGGTTTGTGTATTGACAAAGTGTGTGTCATGGAAAGCAATAATAACAGAATGGACCACATTCCTGAATGATTGTTTAATAAAACATAGAAGGACAGACATCTCGGCTGGGTAGATTCTATTTTATTCACTCTTCAAATAAGAGTCTTTCCAGCCCGACGATATGTCACAGGATTGTACAAATTGGCATTTGCAGATATCAAAAGGATGCCTGCCACCTAGAGAGAAGGTTGAGTTTACTGTCAGTTGCTGGCTGGCAGCGGCCTTTCTGATCCTGTTTCCATGGAAATTGACATTAGATAGGTGGGGGGAGAAGGGAGTTATGGGTTGCGTTCTTATTTCATTATTTCAAATAAGATGTGTGAACCTTTTACCTGCTTTGCACCCATCTGAAACCGGTTTCCCTGGTAACAGAATCAGGGATGCGGCCCCCCAGTTGCTGAGAGCAGGTATTCTTCCTCTGCTGATCTCAGAACACAGCACTGAAGGGGAGAGTCAGCAAGGCCAAGAGTCCTGGGTTTGCAGAAAGGGTATAAGGAAGGAAAGAAATTGGAAGTGACCTAAAACTTCATAAGGTGTTTTTTTTAAAATACAAGTTTTTCTTTAATTAAAAATCTAGTCTTTCAAGGAAAACAAATATACAGGTGGTGACAGTCTGCCATGGACCTTAAAAACGGCCATCCCTCAATTTCCTAATCCCGCTGCTCTACCCAGCCCTGTCCCTGAGGCCCTGACCCCCTGCTCATGCATTTTCCTATACATCATGCTTACTTTTCCTAGAGGGTTAAAAGAAAAAGGAACATGATAGACAAGGGCTCACTGGCTCCTCCTCTGCCCCCCCCTCCCTGCCCCACACACCCCCAGAGATCAATGTTTCCTCATCCTGAGTGACTTGCTTTCCAAGGGACTATGATTGTTTTTAAAGGGCTTTTCACTGCAGAGGATATGAATGGGGTGGCACGAAAATGGCAGTCTTCTTTAAAAAATACTAATATACAAGAAACCTTAGGGAAAAGAAAAGAGTGGCCAATAAACTAAACTATTAAGAATGGTTGCGCTTTACATTCCAAATGTGAAGTTATGTATTGGGGCTATTCCAATTGCAGAGTGCTACGTGCTGGATTCAGTAGAATGGCCATGTAAATTGAAAAGCAAACTAATGTCTCTTCAAGCTCTGGAAATCACAGAAGGAATTTGCTCCCAAGTGGAAAACGCTAGGCAATCAACCAATGAATCACTCACCCAAAGAACAAAAGCTTTGTCTTTCTCATCAACTGTCTTTTATGCAGAAGTAGTATACGGGTCACTTCATGCAATATCAGAAAGAAAACCAGAAGGGCAGAGGTCTTGGCACATGGACCTCACTTGAGTTCTGATGCGTTGTATTATGGAAAGGGGAACAGTGTATTTCCTTCCTTTAATTTTGCCATATAGAAAACATTCCCCCCAAAATATTACACCTGAAATGCTTGATAAAAATAAAACTCTGGACTGAGATGCTAGTGTTGGGTGGAGGGAAGAGATTTTATTTTTAGGCAAACAAGAAAGCTAATTACAGAAATGAAATATAGGCTTATAATCCATTTCCACCCTATGATCTAGTAATTCCATTCTTGAGATTATTTCAAGGAAATGATTCAAGAGAAGAAACAGTTCTATATTTGAAGATTCTTAATGCAGTATTAGTTATTGGAGTTAAAATGTGGTAAAAATAACCATGCAACATTGCAGAAGTAGTCTAATAAACGGTGGTGTATCATTCAATGTTGCCAAAAAAAGAACTGAAGACTGCAGAAATATGGGGGGTGGGGGGTGGGGTAGGACTTCTGATAGCTTAATGTGAGGAGCAGGACAACCTTATACACTGCTGATGGGAATGTAAATTGCTGCAGCCACTATGGAAAACACTATGGAGGTTTAGCAGGAAGTGAAAACTAGAACTACCATTATGATCCAGGATTCCCACTTCTGGGTACATATCCAAGGAAACAAAAATCATAATTTCAAAGAAATATCTGCACTCCCACGTTCATTGCAGCATTATTCCTAATAGCCAAGGTTTGGAAACAACCTAAGTGCCCCTCAACAGATGAATGGATAAAAAAAATGTCAAACACACACACACACACACACACACTCAAGAATATTATTCAGTCTTTAAAAGAAGGAAATCCTGCCATTTGGGAAAATATGGAAAAAGTTGGAGGGCATTATGCTAAGTGATATAAGCCAGACAAGACTACCACACGTTATCAGTTATATGTGGAATTTTTAATAAAGTCAAACTTAGAAACAGTAGAATGGTGATTGTCAGCACTGGGGGAGATAGGGAGATGTTAGAAAAAAGTAAACTTACCTATAAGGTGAATGAGGTCTGAGGTTAATACTGTTTAATTGAAATTTGCTAAGAGAGTAGAACTTGTGTTGTCACCAAAAAAAAGTAAATATGTGAGGTGGTGGGTGTGTTAATTCTACGGAGGGAATCCTTTCACAGTGGACACATGTATCAAATCATCCTGTTATATATACTTTAAATAGCTTAGAATTTTATGTGTCAACTAGAGGCCCAGTGCACGAAATGCATGCAAGAGTAAGCCTTCCTCCAATAACTATGGAAGAAATTGAAGCAGTCATCAAAAAGCTTCCAGCAAACAAAAGCCCAGGGCCAGATGGCTTCATAAGGGAGTTTTACCAAACATTCAAAAAAGAACTAAAACCTATCCTCCTCAGACTTTTCAAAAATATTCAAGAGGAAGGAACACTTCCAAGCTTATTCTATGAAGCCAGCATCACCCTCATACCAAAACCAGATTAAGACAACACAATGAAAGAGAATTACAGGCCAATATCCCTCATGAACATAGATGCCAAAATCCTCAACAAAATCTTAGCAAATCTGATCCAGCAGTACATCAGAAAGATCATACACCACGACCAAGTAGGATTTATCCCAGGGATGCAAGGATGGTACGATATCCGCAAATCAATAAACGTGATACATCACATAAACAAATTGAGAGAGAAAAACCACAGTCATATCAATTGATGCAGAAAAAGCATTTGACAAAATCCAACACCCATTTTTGATAAAAACTCTCAGCAAGGTGGGAATTGAAGGATCATACCTCAACATAATAAAAGCCATATATGACAAACCCAACATCATACTCAATGGGCAAAAACTAAAACCATTTCCATTAAGAACAGGAACAAGACAGGGATGCCCACTCTCACCACTCCTGTTTGACATAGTACTGGAAGTATTAGCCATTGCAATTAGACAAGAAGAAGAAATAAAAGGCATCCAAATTGGAAAAGAAGAAGTAAAACTGTCCTTATTCGCAGATGACATGATATTGTACATAAAAAACCCTAAACACTCTATCAAAAAACTATTAGACTTGATAAATGAATTCGGCAATGTAGCAGGATACAAAATTAACGCCAAGAAATCTATGGCATTTCTATACACCAATAGTGAACTTATAGAAAGAGAGACTAAAAAAGCAATCCCATTTACCATCACATCAAAAAAATTAAGATACCTAGGAATAAACTTAAATAAAAAGGCAAAAGACCTCTACTCAGAAAACTACAGGACATTGAAAAAAGAGATAGAGGAAGACATAAACAGATGGAAGAACATACCATGTTCATGGATTGGTAGAATCAACATCATTATAATGTCCATACTACCCAAAGCAATCTATAAATTCAACACACTTCCCATTAAAATACCAACGGCATATTTCACAGACCTAGGACGAATGCTCCAAAAATTCATCTGGAATAAAAAAAGAACCCAAATAGCTGCAGCGATCTTGAGAAAGAAGAACAAAGTAGGCGGGATCTCAATACCAGATATCAAGCTGTATTACAAAGCCACTGTTCTCAAAATTGCCTGGTACTGGCACAAGAACAGACATATAGATCAATGGAATAGAATAGAGAACCCAGAAATCGACCCAAACCAACATACTCAATATTTGACAAAGGAGGCAAGAACATATAATGGAGTCAAGACAATCTCTTTAATAAATGGTGTTGGGAAAATTGGACAGATACGTGCAAAAAAAATGAAACTAGACCACCAACTTACACCATCCACAAAAATAAACTCAAAATGGATAAAGGACTTAAATGTAAGATGGGAAACCATAAAAATACTAGAGGAATCCAAAGGCAACAAAATCTCAGACATATGCCGAAGCAATTTCTTCATTGATACTGCTCCTAGGGCATTGGAAACTAAAGAGAAAATAAATAAATGGGACTACATCAAAATAAAAAGCTTCTGCACAGCAAAAGAAACCATCAACAAAACAACAAGAAAGCCCACTGCATGGAAGAACATATTTGCCAATCTTATCACCAATAAGAGTTTAATCTCCAACATTTAGAGGGAACTCATACAACTTAACAAAAGGAAGATAAACAATCCAATCAAAAAATGGGCAAAGGATCTAAATAGACACCTTTCAAAAGAGGACATTCAGAAAGCCAAGAGACATATGAAAACATGCTCAAAGTCACTAATCATCCGAGAGATGCAAATCAAAACAACAATGAGGTACCATCTCACACCTGTCAGAATGGCTATCATCAACAAATCAACAAAGGACAAGTGCTGGAGAGGATGTGGAGAAAAAGGAACACTTGTGCACTGCTGGTGGGAATGCAGACTGGTGCAGCCACTATGGAAGACAGTATGGAGTTTCCTCAAAAAACTGAAAATGGAACTCCCATTTGACCTTGTGATCCCACTTCTAGGAATATATCCCAAGAAACCAGAAACACCAATCAGAAAGGATACATGCATCCCTATGTTCATAGCAGCACAATTCACCATAGCGAAGATCTGGAAACAGCCTAAGTGCCCATCAGCAGATGAATGGATTAGAAAACTGTGGTACATCTACACAATGGAATACTACGCTGCTGTAAAATAGAAGGCATTCTTACCATTTGCAACAGCATGGATGGAACTGGAAAGCATTATGCTAAGTGAAATAAGCCAGTCAATGAAAGAAAAATACCACATGATCTCACTCATTTATGCATAATAAAGACCATTATAAAGTGATGAACAAAAATAGATACAGAGGCAGAGCAGCATCGAACAGAATATCAAACTACAGCAGGAAGGCTGGGGAGGATTGGGGGGCAGGTAGGGGGGTAAGAGATCAACTGAAGGACTTGTATGCATGCATATAAGCATAACCAATGGACATAAGACACTGGGGGATAGGGGAAGCCGGGGGAATGTCAAGAAGAAGGGAAAAAGGAGACATATATAATACTCTTTGTAATACTTTAAGCAATAAAACAAAATTTAAAAAAAAAAAGAGTAGGCCTTTCTTCCTCCAGCTGCCAGACCGGCTTTCCTCTGGCACCCCCGGGACCCAGGCTTCCCTCACAGCCCTGGCTTTGTCCAGAAGTTCGTCCAATCTAATTAGCATATTACACTTTTATTATTATAGATTACACCTCAAGCAGAAAAAAAAGACAGAAAAAGAAAGTGAAAGCAGGTTCTAAAACCATGTGGACAAGAAGGTAGAATAGTATCGGCTTTGGACAGTGACCAACCGGGTTAAATTGGACTCCATCAACAATCAGCTGTCTGATCTCAGGCTGTTTACTGAAATGTGTGCCTGTTTCCTCATCTGTTAAATGATGTGAAACTGGTAACCACCTCACTGAGCTCTTGTGAAGATTCAGTGAGATAACACAAAGAGCTCACCTATCCTTGGCACATGGTAATACTCAACAGTACTCTTATTATTAATCACCTGTGTTGTATTTGACATAATTGGCATACAAATTATATTTTTCCTTGGTGGTGCAATTGGGGGTTTTAATTTCCTTCTTTGTACCTTGCCATGTTTTCCGAATGGAAAATCAGAGTTGTATGATAGTTTTACAGAATAAAGAAAATATATATCAGGAGAAAACATCTGGAAGCCCTTGGCACACAGTTCTGCCAGCCACTTGTTGGAATGGCATCACTGGTTGTCCTAGCCAACTAATGTCAACGTAGTAATTCACATCCAAGATGCGGAGAGCTGCCTGCCCTTCCCTCGCTGTCTGTTTCCTCAGGGCAATGCCTCACCCACATCCTTCCACTGCTATCAGCAGGTTCTTCCCCAGGCCCCTCACTGGAACAATTTCATCTTGGTCATCTGCCCAGAGGCCACCTTGCCATGTGCTAAGTGAGATCACATCCTCCATAAATGCTGGCTGGCTGAATCTTATGATAATTTGAATAAAAGCATTCTATAACAGTCAGCAGCTTATTATTCAACACACAGTAAGTATTCCAATTTCTAACCTTTAATTATGCATCATCTCTCTAATTCAGGGGTTCTCAACCTGTGGGTCGTGATCCCTTTGGGGGTCGAATGACCCTTTCACTGGGGTCGCCTAAGACCAACGGAAAACACATATATAATTACATATTGTTTTTGTGATTGATCACTAGGCTTTAATTATGTTCAATTTGTAACAATGAAAATACATCCTGCAGATCAGATATTTACATTAAGATTCATAACAGTAGCAACATTACAGTTATGAAGTAGCAACGAAAATAATTTTATGGTTGGGGGTCACCACAACATGAGGAACTGTATTAAAGGGTCGCGGCATTAGGAAGGTTGAGAACCACTGCTCTAATTAAACACATGTACATTCTTGAGACTTTCACTGTACATTAGGTCATTTCAGGAGGTTTTCCAAGCTGTAGAAGACTCACATAACTCACATTAAGTTATGGCTAAGTTAAAAAGCAACATTTTTTAAAACTTGATTTGGTTTAGACCCATTATAACATTCAGCTTCAAAAGTTAGTTTTGGGGACATATGATTTTACTCATATGTAGGACATAAAACAAAAAGCAATAGACAAAACAAAACAAACTCATATGCAATAGAATGGTGGTTACTAGAGGGGCAAAGGGGTGGGGGAAGAAGAAGGTAAAAGAAGTCAAATATATTTTGATAAGCACACAATAAAATATACAGATGATGTATGGTGAAATTTTATACCTGAAACTTCTACAGCATTAACCAATGTTATCCCAAAACTTTTAATTATAAAAAAGAAAAAAGAATAAAGTAGTTTTGAGAACAAGGACTAATGCAAGAACAGCAACTTCAAAACAGTATGCCTTGCCTGGCCGGTGTGGCTCAGTGGTTGAGCATCAACTTATGAACTAGGAGGTCTTCGTTCAATTCCAGGTCGGGGTACATGCCCAGGTTGTGGACTTGATGCCCAGAAGGCAGGGTGTGGGAGGCAGCTGATCAATGATTCTCTCTCATCATTGCTGTTTCTCTCTCCCTCTCCCTTATTCTCTGAAATCAATAAAACACACACACACACACACACACACACACACACACACAGTATGCCTTGCGTTTTATTGTCATTTTTCTTTAACCCTCAGCCCCAAAGCCTAAACTGTGGTATGGTTCTGTATGAATATATTCAAACGCTTTCTGAATATACTAATAGCTCTATTGTTAGGATTGCTGCTCCAACCCAGCACCCTCAGGATGACTAGGCAACTTGTTTGAGAAATGCAAATTCTCAGCTCCCACACTGACCCACTGAGCCAAAACTCTGAGACTGGGGCACAGAAATCTGAATTTTAACTAGTCCTCCTGGTGATATGGATGCAGATGAAAAGTTTGGGGAAAGCTTCTCTAGAAAAACGAACCCAATTAAAACGACTGAACTGTTTAAATGCACGAAGTCCGGGGAGTAAGTTCCCCTGGTCATGACCCTTAAAGACAAGCTTCATCTTGCTCAGGAGAGACTGAAACTGGTGATCTGCCCACTTCATTGCCGAGCGAGAGTGAAGAGAAGACATCCTTAAGAAGCAAACAATCCATGAGCCTGCAGCAGAGAGGACTTACGTGTCATCACTCCGGCCCCACTGCCGAGGGGCAGCTGTCTCTTGGTGGAATTAAACAGGATGCTGGAATTAAGAACTGGATCCCTGGCACTGATTTGTTGGAAAACTTTTGGGAAAGTCACCACCTCAGTGCATCATTAGCAAAAGTGCAATTTTTAAAATCCCTGTATAAATGCTCCACGCGTTTGGAACCAGCTGCTGCCTCCCAGTCATGAAGTCTTAAATAACCCATAAAAAATCCCATCTCTCAGCCACTGAGAATCATTATAATTTGTCAAACACTTCCCTATCGCCTGGTAAATAACAGAAACTTAAAAAAGGTGAATGATCTTATTGATGAAATATGTTGTCCTTACTGTAAGTGATAAAAACATCATTATGAAAAAGGCACTACAAACCTATCATACTAAAACTTCAATTTTTACACAATGAACTTCAATTCCATGGAAGAGCTACATGGCAAAAACCTACATACAATGTATCAGTAAAGACTGAGTGATCAAAAAAAGTAAATATATGTAAGGTAAACCTATTACAAATAATGGAGAAAACAATTATCTGCCTAAGTTAAGTTATAAGTTAGTGAACACAAACCTACCTACTCTTTTTTATATATATCCTAGTGGCCTGGTCCATGAAATTTGTGCACGGTGGCGGGTGGGGGTGTCCTTCAGCCTGACCTGCAGTCTCTCTAATCTGGGACCCCTTGGGGGATGTCCGACTGCTGGTTTAGGCCTGATTTCTGGATCAGGCCTAAACCAGCAGTTGGACATCCCACTTGCAATCCAGGACCACTGGCTCCTAACCGCTCATCTGCCTGCCTGATCACCCCTAACCACTCTGCCTGCTGGCCTGATTGCCCCCAACTGCCTCCCCCTGCCGGCCTGCTCACCCCCAACTACCCTCCCCTGCAGGCCTGATTGCCCCTAACTGCCTCCGCCTCAGCTCTGCCACCATGGCTTTGTCAGGAAAGATGTCTGGAAGGTCTCCTGGTCTAATTAGCATATTACCCTCTTGTTAGTATAGATTTTTATTGATTTCAGAGAGGAAGGAAGGGGGAGAGAGAGATAGAAACATCAATGATGAGAGAGACTCATTGATTGGCTGCCTCCTGCATGCCCTCCACTGGGGATAGAGCCCGCAACCCGGGCATGTGCCCTCGCCTGGAATCGAACCTGGGACCCTTCAGTCTGCAGGCCAATGCTCTATCCACCGAGCCAGACTGGCTAGGGCAAACCTACCTACTCTTATACTATTGCACCAGTGTAAGACTGGTACCTAGGGAATTGAAGGCAAGAGGCACTTTGAACTGCTTGGAAAAATCACAACCCACTCAGATTTGAAGGAACACAGACAGGACGTAAACCTGAATCTGGTTCTGCCTCCTTTGAAGCTATTTTCCTGAGCCTTGCTTACTTAAGGATGACGACGGTCACCTCAATTTTTATATGTAAAACTGATGAGCATGGCTCTTGGCACATACTGGTGATTAATGTCTAGCTCAGTGGTCAGCAAACTGCGGCTTGCGAGCCACATGCGGCTCTTTGGCCCCTTGAGTGTGGCCACGAAGTTTCAATCGCGCTGTACGTGCGTGCCCGCACGTGGTATTTTGTGTAAGAGCCACACTCAAGGGGCCACGGTTTGCCGACCACTGGTCTAGCTGAATCTGAAATTTATTGAACCCTAACTTGTAATCCACATTCAAGGCAAGAGGTACATAAACATTTGGCTCACCTGGGTTTCAATAATGATTCCCACCACTTGGAGGAGAGGAGTGTTAATTCAGTTACTTCTTAAATTCACAGCTTACGCCGAAACCGGTTTGGCTCAGTGGATAGAGCGTCTGCCTGCAGACTGAAAGGTCCCAGGTTCGATTCCGGTCAAGGGCATGTACCTGGGTTGCGGGCATATCCCCAGTGGGAGATGTGCAGGAGGCAGCTGATCGATGTTTCTCTCTCATCGATGTTTCTAACTATCTCTCTCCCTTTCTCTCTGTAAAAAAAAAAAATCAATTAAATTCACAGCTTAGGAAGAAATCTCCCATGCATGCCCCCTCCACTCACAATCTTGTTTCATATGCCCATTTCTGATCCTCAAACCCTGAAAACTGGGCATGACAATTTTATGAGCAGGGAGACAGTTTATCCAGGCAATTCTCTAAGATTCCAAGCCCTCTGAGCAGAGGGACTAGCTCTAGAATGCCTCTTCCAGGACCAGATGAGTGTTTCATCCAAAAGCAAATCCTTGAGTTGATAAGGACCTTCTTAGAGAAAATCCAATTAGAGAAAGAATATCGGAAGCCAGGGAACCTACAAAGCATGAGGGGAGAAAATGCACAACAGAAAAAACAAGACTATTTCTTTAACTCAGAGTTCTTTAATGTGCCCCCGCCTTCTTCATGGACACCCAGCTGGAGACCACATTGCCCAGCCTGGGGAGTGACTAGGCCCTTGCTAATCAATGGGGGTTGGGAGGGATGAACCAATGCCTAGTCACCTGCTCGAGCGCACATCCCTTCCCCTGGACTTGCACTCTGTCTACTGCCGGCTGGAAGTGGGGACGAGGAAGCCACCTGGAGGCAGAGCAGCACTGCTGGCCTGGGTCTCTGGGTCTTACGTGGGAGACACAAACCTTTGTGGTCTCTGAGCCGCTGTATAGTGGTGTCTGTTTCAGTAACTTAACCTCTATCCAGCTATTACAGAAAATGGGGAAGTGAGGCAGGGAAGAAGAGAGAACAGAGAAGGTACACAGTCCTTTAAGCAGCCATCAGAGTCTGTGGTACAGAAACCTGCTTCATTACACAAGGAAAGGATGGGAGAAATCAAGTTAGTAATTAGGGCTTTGCCATTTGCTTAATAAGAGAAAATATTTAACCAACTCTACATAAACAAGCATTATTTTGGCAAAAAGCAAACAAAATAATGTTGTTCAATGTACAAAAATTAAGGTCTGAATAGCGAATAAAAAAATATTAAGATGAACTACCAACAGCTCTCGGGATCATAAGAAAGCAAGAACATTAAAAAGTCCTTAGATGAGATTTTTAAAAAGCCAGGAAACTTGGCTTAACATTGTTGCTCATACCATTATAAACTTTTGAACAATAATAGATACAGAGGCAGAGCTGCCTCAAACAGATTGTCAAACTGCAGCAGGAAGGCCGGGGAGGGTTGGGGGGCAGGAGGTAGGGAGGTAAGAGATCAACTAAAGGACTTGTATGCATGCATATAAGCATAACCAATGGACATAAGACACTGGGGGATAGGGGAGGCTAGGGGACTGTCTAGGGCAGGGGGAAAAAATGGACACATATGTAATACCCTTTGTAATACTTTAAGCAATAAATAAAAAAAAAAGAAAGTAAGTTTTATATAGAAAAAAAAAATTGTTGCTCATTATTTTCTAAACTATAACAGTAAACAGTAAGTTTATAAAGAACGAGCCCTGTACTCTTTTCAGGAGGAAACATGCATGGCAACTTATTCAAAGCCCAGGGTTAGACTTCATCTAGTCTAATCAGTAAAAGCTCATCCACAAAGAGGACCAGACTCACGATGGAGAGCCATGGCTGAGCTGCAGGGGAAGCCTTAAGGAGGACAATGAGGTGAAGCGCTGGGTGTGGTTGGCTTAAGAACAGGAAGTTAATAGAACAGATCAAATAAGTATTAATGGAGACAAAACCAGTTGACAGCACACCTTTCTTTTACAGGTTAATAAACTCGACAGCTTCGTGAACATCAATCTTAACACTAGGCCCCAGTCACCTCCACTCCTTGAGACATGAAGCTTGTGAAAGAGAGGTTAAAGGTTTGAAAAGGCTGAGCCTTCCCGGAGAAAAGAACATTCTGTTTCCCAATGAATCACCAAGGGAAGCAGAACTTTCACCTGTGACCTCGAATGACAAGAGTATCCTAACAAAAGAATAAATTTTGACCAAGTAATCTTAGTTTCCCAAATAAAACTGTTATTTATATACCTTCGATTTACTCGCGATACCTAGTGTTGGGTTTCCAGTAACTCAAAAGTGTTCCACTGCACAGCAACCCATGACCAAATACATTAACAACATCAGAAGTGCTTTTAAAACTTCCTCTACAATTGTTTGGACTTTGCTTATAAAACCCACATCAATGATCCCAAAGCATTGATAAAAACAAGAAGGCAAAGGGAAACCACTTATTGGTACTAAAGCCTTTACTGTAATAAACCAAATATATTTACAATTTATACAAATGTTTAACCTTCAACAAAAATACAAAAAAACATTTCACAAGATGCAAAACCAGGAAACAAGTTCATTGGAGACACCACTGCACTACCAAGGATGGAACGTGAGGGGAACCGCAAGGAACAGAAAGGTAATCTGTGCAGGTCACACAGAAAGAAACGGACCGGCTCTGCCTGGAACACAGGCTCTGTCCCTCAAGCCCGCAGCCCTGGCCCCTCTGTCCACCTGGCCTCGGTGCTCCATTTGGTCTAGGCAGATAGATGACCTTCAGTTGGTGGACGCGTCACCTCTTCTTTGTAGACTCAAAGTCATTTTGTGTCAAGGTTTAAAAACAGGTTTTCTTGTTTTTATAGTTACAATTCTTCTATTTCTACAAATTCAAAACATTTTGGCCCAATTCAACTATAAACATTAAACCACATAATGTTTTCAGTAGATGACTTCATAGACTGTAGCCTTCTTGTCCCCTGAGCCAGTCACTATGTACTTGTCGTCCACAGAGATGTCGCAGCTGAGCACAGATGAGGACTCTTTGGACTGGAAGAGAGAAGAGTGGGGGCATGTTTACTGTAGAACAGAGATACTCAGGGGCCCTGCTCCCTCCAAGGCACCTTCCACTTGGGGTGTCACTGGAACGCCGAAGCCAAACTGTCCTTCTCGGTAAGGAACCGACTCACCTGGAATATACTAGCTCCGTAGGGGGTCCGCCAAGCGTTAAGGAGGTTATCTTTCCCAGTACTCACAAACCATTTACCTAGAATTAGCAAAAGAAGATGTTGTTTAACAAGATAAAATCCCTACTATACTTTAGCTCCGTGGACTTAATCAAACCCAGTGCATTTTTAATCATGAACTATCTTGTCCAAGGGCTGGGCTATGCTATGAACAGAGACAGCAGTTTTAAATCCAGGCTCTGCTGTGAATCACCTGTGATCTTGGTTTAATGAAAGCAGCAGCAAGGACCATGTTGGCCTCCTTAGCCACGATGGGTAGCACCACACCCAGCACACAGTGGGTCCTCAAACAGGGAATCAGTGACTTTGCTGTCCTTGTTAGTCTCCCCAAGACAATATGGGGCTAAGAAGGATTAAATGACAGACTTAAGTAAAATGCCAGACACGATGCATGGCGCACAGAGTGTGGTCAGTGGTGATAGCTACTCATCCAGCATCGACCTTGTGAACAAGTGTTTGATCCTATGTGGACCTCTTCCCTCTGTATCCTCACTGCAGGGTGCAACTGTCAGGCTCAGCTACTCACTACATCCTGATTGTGGGCTCCGCACTCTGGTCACTCCCCCATGACTCCCTCCACTCCTGCCTGCCTCTTCAATAAATCCCCTCCCACCCCTCTTCAGTGCTGCAACTATTTGTGCCCCACCCCGACCCGACTCTCCCCACCAAAAACAAACGTGTCAAAACCTTGTATGAGGCAATTTCATTGCCTGCTGACTTCTCTCAAATTAGGAAAACAGACATCATTGTACTCTGAGGGACATATTAAGACACTGGAATTATTGCTTCCAGCTGCTCAGAGCACAATATTTTTTTCCAGATACGGTCTCGGCTCTATTTTTCTAAAAGTCTTTTCCACAGAGGCCATCGCTGTCCTCAGGGGTCCCTTCAGCTGCACTCACCACAATAAGCAAACTTCAGGGACAGCACGCAGCTCTCGTGGAGGTGCAGCTGGTACTTGTCGGGCTTGTTCACGTGGAGGACCTCCACGTTGCTGCTCTCCATGCCCACGGCCAGCCACTCCCCGGTGGGGCAGTACCCCAGGGAGAAGATCTACAAGAACAGAGCGGCTCACTGATGAGTTTGCCTAGGAACTTACGATGGAAAAAGGCAACAGGGAAGGGGGAAAAATAGCAAGAACAGGAGGACAGAATCAGCAAACTCCAGACTGTGGTCAAGTCGACAACAAGCAACTCAACCCAGATGAGCCAAGTGTTAAACATCTTTATATGAGACAATTGGAAAAACGGAAGCACTTATATGTGATGAAACTGAGAAGTTATTCTCAATATTAATGGTATTTGTATGTGTTGTTTAAAGGGATCCTTGTCTTTACAGATACTAACTGAAATACTTATGGCTGAAATGACATCATGTTTGGCATTTACTAGTGTTTGGGGCAGGAGTGGTAGATGAGACAAGACGGGCCACGTGTCACTAACTCTTAAAGCTGGGTGAGGGGTAGGTGGGGTTTACTGTACAATCCTCTGTCCTGTCAAATATGCTTTCACATTCTCTGTACTCTCCTATGTATTTGAAAATTTCCACAAGAAGTTTAAAAAATAAAAGGGCAGACCAAACAAAATCCTACTCATACTGGGGAAAAAGGGCTAACACAGGGAAGAAACGCCACAAAATTTTAACAGGGACACAAAATTTAGTAGTATATATCATTATTTTCCATTTTTATCCTATTTTTATTCTGAGTGAAATTATTTCATTACAAAAAATAAGTCTAATATTGAAAAGAACACTTCTACCATCAGAAAGCCCTTAAAATGGCACTCTTTCCCCAAACACACCTAGATTCAGATGTTGTCATCTAAATAATCTTCACAATCCACAAAGTTGAGAGTTTTATATCATTTCAAAACTCCATAAATGTAGTCAGCCATGAGTCCATTTTCTGAAGGGTGAGTAATAAAACAGGCACCCAGGGAGAGGCTGCAGCATGTTTTTATGTTCCCTGATGCAAGAAAAATGAATTAACTTTCAGAGCTGTTGTGACTTTCCTCTACTTGTGATGTGCCTGCATGCTTTTCAAGCTCTGTTTATATGTGAATCAAATTATCAGCTCTCACCCTCACATGAGATGGGGAGAAGCAGACCCAACCTGCCGGGGAAAAACTGGACATTCCTGATTGCACCGATTCCTTAAATGAACTCATATATGACTGTAACAGCTATCAGGGCTTAACCTGCAGGAGTTTAGACACCACTCTAAGTGTTTCAAGGGCTTTTTGTTTGTTAGTGGTTAAAAAAAAAAATCAGTATCTCAAATTTAAGCCCGGTCTGTTTGTATAGCTACTACTGTCATGGGGTACGAACGGAGGGAGAGGACACACACACACACACGCACACACACTACACCACCTCCCAGATTCCAGGTAGAAGGAGCCGGGCACCTGTGAGGTGAAGTCGTGCTGCTGCAGCTGCCGCCCTTCACGCAGGTCCCAGGATCTGACCGTGTTGTCCAGGCCGCCCGTCCAGAGCTTGGTGCCATCATTAGAAATGTCAATACAGCTGGCCCCGTCTGTGTGGCCCTGGAATTGCCTGATAAAACAAACCAGATTGGATAATGATTTCCTGCCAGAGCTCAGGGTAAACACTGTTGTGTTGTTGGCTTTGGACTCGGGGTATGTCATCTCCTCAGTGTCTGCTGAGGTACAAGATCAAACCAACCTTCCCCGAGGAGGGAGACGGTGCACCTGCAGATTTTCTTTTTCTTTCTTCATGATCCAAGTGCTAAAGAAATGGAATGCCATCTTAGGTCACTGCACGGAAGTCAAACACGCTACTATAGCTGTTCTTAAGACCCGCCTGGAAGGTAAAATCTCTCCCAGGTCTGCAAAAGTGTTTTTTGTGTTAGAAGAAGAAAAAAAGAGAGAGACAACCACACAGAATCCCAGCAGTATTCCTCAAAGAAAGATGAAGGCCTGGCTTTAATCCTGCAGGCCTGCATGGCCACATTACAGGCTCAGGGTCTAGCAGCGCTCACAACACAACGATGAGTCAACACAGCAGTGCCCTTCTAGCCAACAGAGCCTGAGCTCACAGCGACTCATCCTTGCTCTCTGTGTTAGAAAGCCCTGCATTCGAAATCTGGACTCCCAGAGACAAGGGTTATGCCCACCTCCGGACTCGAAGGTGCTGAGCAGAGATAAAGCTAACTGCTGAAGCTGACCCCTGGCACCTCAGCAAGACTGAGCACAAGGTTGTTTTCTTAAAGGGAAACCTTGAGCTTTAATCACAAAATGACACCAAGAACAATCAGCCAACAGGATCTGCTGAGCACAGATGCTTCGCTAGGCAACAGGTGGGGCCGGCTTGGGGAGGGGATCAATGTAAGTTGCTGGCAGTCTGGGGGTCCGGGACCTGGTTCTGCATGCCCGGAGGGAGCTGGCGGGAGAATGACCAAAACAGGTGAGCTCAGGGGCCCAATCGCAATGGTAACAGGACCCAGTATAGAGCTGCTGGGAATTTCAATGCCAAGAGGGGATTTTCCATACCTGTCTTTCCACTCACTTATTATTCCCTCAGGTCTCCATACTTTTAAGCTGCGCTTGGAATTTAGTAAGCGTGTAAGGGAGTAAAACAGCACCACTGTTGCCCTGAATTCTGAGACAACATGAGAGCCATCCCTTCAAAAATCTTTCCTCTGCAAGCCATCCTGAACTTCTGTCTCTGTCCCCACCTTCCCCGACACCCCAGTTCTCCCAAACTTACCATGCATGTGCACCCCAGTGAACTCCAGACTCCTCACCAGTCACACAGGCCTAGGGCAGACCCTGCTCCAAGTGCTGCAAGTGCAGCTTCTCTTTCCTCCAAGCACCAGTGACTCCCTCCATTTCATCCTCACTTCGTCTTACTTAGAACTCATGAAATACTCTCACTCCTTGACTACAAATGTCTTTGCTGATGTACAGCGGTTGGTAGGTGTCCCTCCATCCCTCTGTCCACACATCTCTGCACCACTCTCGGGCTCCGACAAGGCAGACCCCAGGACTGTTCAGAAAGTGCGGGTCACAGTAGATACAAAGATATTCATAGACTCTACACTGCCCTGTCGCTCAGAGTAGCTGGTATCCATAGGTGGCCGGTCCAAACTGAGAAAGAGGTTTATGAAGCACCACCTCATTATATCCAATAGGTACTGATCTCCAGGGGGCTGGCACAGAGCAGGGGTTCAGAACACAGACATGAGAACAGAATGCCCGGACCCAACCACAGCTCCATCATGCCGGACTGTGAGACCCCAGGGAGGTAAACTTAACCTCTCTGTGCCTCAAGCTCCTCTTCTATAAAATCAGAGTAACAGGAGTGTTGACATTATGAGGATTAAATGGGTTAATAGTTGAAAGCACTGAGAACTGGTATTATGAAAGTACTATTTCCTAAGTTAAAAAAACAAACACACACACACACACACACAGAAAAAAAATATGAGCACTTGCTAGGTTAAAAGTTTGAAGCAGTTGTCAGCTCTAGCTCCATTAATTTGCTCATTCTGCCCAGTGAGTGGTAAGAGAGAAATAACCACCACACTGTCACGTGCACAGAGGGACAGAGCCTGGCTCGGAGACCCTCACTGGAACAAGAGGGAGCTGCTCTGATGACCTCCACGGTCTGTCCAGCCCTTCCTCTAGCACACGGGCCCAAAGCATTGGGAGGAGGCCTGCTAAGCAATTCATGAGCCTAAAATCACACCATAAACAAGTGTTTCAGAGTGAAGATGAACTGTGAAATGAAAGGGCGAAAGATGCTAGTTTTGCCTGGATGTTTTAGCGCTTACATTTTCAAAGATTTTTCCGTAAGATCTCTAATGTGAGCACTGACTTAGGTGGAGGGAGGGAGCTGCCGGAGCCAAGAAGACACAAAGGTGGTGAGTGCAGCTCTTGCTACGGTTAGAAGCACAGGTTCCAGGAAGTCAGGCTCTTTCCTGGTGAGCGACTCTAGACAGGGCTTAGTTAGCTAGTTATCAAGAAACACGGATATGCCCTAGCTGGTTTGGCTTAATGGAAAGAGTGTCAGCTTGCGGACTGAAGGGTCCCAGGTTTGATTCTGATCAAGGGCACATGCCCAGGTTGTGGGCTCAATCCTCAGTGTGGGGTGTGCAGGAGGCAGCCAATCAATGATTCTCTCTTATCACTGATGTTTCTTTCTCTTTCTCCCTCTCCCTCTCTCTCTGAAATCAAAATAAATAAGTAAATAAATAAATAAATAGAAACAAACACAGATATTTGAAAAACAATGTGTGTGAAATTCGTGCAATCTCCTCTTCAAATGTTCTTTTTGTTTGTTTTGTTATCCTTTATTAGTTGGCTCCTGTTTGCACAAACAAGGTTCTAGCCAAAGTCAAAACTATCTGACCTAGCGGGTTTGGCTCAGTGGATAGAGCGTCAGCCTGAAGACTGAAGGGTCCCGAGCTTGAGTCTAGTCAAAGGCATGTACCTCGGTTGCAGTTGTGCAGGAGGCAACCAAGCAATGGGTCTCTCTCATGTCGATGCTTCTCTCTCTCCATCTCTCCCCCTCCCTTCCACTCTCTCTAAAAATCCATGGGAAAATATCCTCGGGTGAGGATTAACAATAACAACAAAAAAAGCCAAAACCATCTACCACTGAGGACCCTTCCTACCGCCATGGAATCCATAATGTGCTGCCATGTGGCGAAAGCCAGGAATACTTCTTAAACGAGCCTGGCACCTATATGTGTCTGAAGAATGAAAATGGGAACATTAGGAAGTTAAATATAAAGTCTAGGAGACACTCGAGCACAGCATCAAGATGGTGAGTCCCCCAAGGGAAGCCACACAACTCCGTCTTTGCACTCCCAATACCCGGCTCCCAGCCTGGCACACAGTAAGATCTGAATGTGTGGGCTGAGTGCCTGGGGCAGCTGGAGAAGCAGGAGAGACAGGAGGCCTTCTGACCGCCCCGCTAATAGAAAACCACCTGTGCTCACCTCACCAGCGTCTGGTTGTGCAGGTCCCACACGGCGATGTTGCCGTCGCTGCAGCAGGAGAAGCAGACCTTGGAGTCGGGGCTGATGGCCAGGGCGTAGCAGGCAGGGGCCGAGGACGTCAGCTCCGCCTTGATGCGAGGGGTCGGGGCGGCCAGGTCCCAGATGGACAGAGTGCTGGCCTCCCCTCCCACTATCAGAGTGCAGCCATCGGGGAGCAATTTGCAGGAACGGATGTAGTTATCTCTGTTCTGTGAAATAAATACAATTCAATCGCTGCATGTACTACACACTAAGCCATAACAATGCCATGTTCTCTAACTGCTATCTTGGTTTTTGACCTGAAAAGTGGTATTTCACGGACACTAACAAGCAAGAATTCTGTCGTAAATATCGGGATCCGATTGCAGCTGCCTCCCTGGAAAGAGTAAACAAAATGAACTCAAAGGATTGCAAGCTCAGACAGGACTGTCCCTCACGTCCAGTTCTCACTGAGCAGACAGAACTGAAGTTATCAGTAGATGTGAGGTAGATACACACAGACTTCTCTAGGAAGAAAGCTCTTCTCAAAGCTGGTTTATAAATATTTGATCTCATCATTCTCTGTTTACCATTACTAGTATTTGGGGACTGTAGACCCCCTGCCTATGCTTTGGTGTCCATTACTCTTACCTGTACCTAGGCCTGCACCATGTCCTCATTAGCCAGGTGCCTCCTTGTCTAGGAATTTAACAGAGCTGCTTTCCGGTAACCTGGCTGCTGTCATTATTTATGCCTCTCAATCCAAAGACAAAAGAAATTAATAAAAGAGGGCATCTCTCCATCAAAATCAACACATCTTAAAAAAGGGAAGTGGGACTTAAAATGACAGCCCTACCCCCAAAAGAAATAACTGCTATCCTTCAACCCAAATAGACATAGCTGAGTTATTTTTGCTATGTTTTCACCACGGTCTCTCACTCAAAGGTTGGAAATCCTGCCACCCTTCTTTTTGGAAGCACGCTCCGGAGTCCAGGCAGGCAGTGAGTGAAGAGCCCCACCTGTACAGCTGCGTGCAGGCAGACTCCAGCCAGGGGCAGGGTGGCCTTTTGCCTGCCTCAGGCCAACCATATGTGGTTTGTAGATCCCGGGGTTACAGCTGAGCGACCAGAGCATGCCCAGCGCGTCCTAAGATCCTGGAAAATGCACAGTGGTATTCTCAGATGCTGAGAGGTGGATGAGGCACCTGGGAAAGCCTTCTCACCACTCCTGCTTTGCTGACAGCTGCCCTGATTTCTCACAGTGTGATCCATTAACCCTTTCCTGAAGTTAAGGTAATAAAACCCAGCCAGCTCCCCAGGCCTCCCTGAAAACACAGACTCTGTTCAGACTGGTTGTAATGCCACGTTATCAAATGTTTACTATTCAATATTTATCCAAAGGCTGCAGGGAAATTAAAAGTTGAGTGGGTTGCAGGGCTAGGAGTCCTGGGCTAGCTGAGCTTTCATCCATTAAATGGGAAACCCCCTTTTGAATACACATTCGAACAAGGACAGCTTCTGTAAATGACTCTAAAATATTTTTCTAAAAGAAATCCATCATGGGATTTAACCACCGAAAGAGCAGCAAATGAAAACTTCACTTCTATGGGAGAGGGGTGGCAAGAAGCTAAATCGCTAACACAGGAAACAAAATGGGCTTCCATTTCCTCCTAATGGGAATTAAAACCCAGGCCTGGACAGCTATTTCCTTACTGAGTCTCCGGGGAGAAATTACCCTTGTGCACCGGGTTCTGCTCACTCACCAGACAGTCAAGCTGAGAGACAGGGCTCTTATTGCCGGGGTGGCTGATGTCCCAGACCTTGACGCAGCCCTTCCCACCCGTGTACACGTGTCTCGTGGGGTTGCTGATGGTCACTGCGCACACCACCTCCCCGTGGTTCAGGGTGTTGATCTGGCGAGCGTGTCGGGGGATGCCGGGTCCGATGAGGGCGTCGGGGGGGAAAGGGACAGGCTGCATCTGCCCGTCTGCCGTCACATGGAAAGAGTAGGCACTTTGGGACAGGGGATGATTGGAGAAGAGAGAAGGGCAGGAGAGGAAAACAGAAAAAAACATCTATCATAAAGCAGTTAGTCACAACCTCCACACACTTCTGTGAGAAAGACAAAGAAAAGGAAAGATTTGCTTGTTATGATTTCCTTTTATAATCAATGTAAGTTGAAGCATTTATTGATGAAACAAATTTAAGAGAGTAACAGAACTCTAAGGTGTACCAAAAGACACATATATTGAACTGTATTTAAATTTTTAAATTGTGTGTATCCAGTCCATAAAGCATTTCTTCAAATCCAATTATAAAACACTAAATGTGCCTCCAAATGAACATAACATGCCTCCTTCCATGTACTTTATAACTGTACTAGGGGCCCAGTGCACGAAATTCGTGCACTGGGTGGGGGGGGGGGGGAGTGTCCCTCAGCCCAGCCTGCACCCTCTCACATACTGGGAACCCTCAGGCGTTGACCCCCATCACCCTCCAATTGCAGGATTGGCCCCTTGCCCAGGCCTGACGCCTCTGACAGAGGCGTCAGGCCTGGGCAGGGGACCCTCATTTCCCCCCATCACTGGTTCTGCCCCCAGCCCAGGCCTGATGCCTCTAGCCTAGGCGTTCGGCCCGGGCAGCGGGGACCCACAGCTGCAGCGGCCTCGCAATCGTGGGCTCCGCTTTAGGCCCAGGCAAAGGGCCCCTAGCTCCCGGGACTGCCAGCTTCGACCGTGCCCAGCTCCCATCGCTGGCTCCACCCCTACTTCCTGCTATCACTGGCCAGGGTGGAAAAGGTGCCTGATTCTCTGATCATGGCTGGGGGGCAGGGCAAAGGCGGCCCCAGGGCCGCCTTTGCCCTGCCCCCCAGTTCTTAGCTCCCCCCTGGGTTTCCGATCACTGTCAGTGGCAGGGGGCTTCTTCCTGCTTTCCCTTTCACCTCCCTGCATTGTGCCTACATATGCAAATTAATCGCCATCTTGTTGGCAGTTAACTGCCAATCTTAGTTGGCAGTTAATTTGCATATAGCCCTGATTAGCCAATGAAAAGGGTATCGTCGTATGCCAATTACCATTTTTCTCTTTTATTAGTGTTGATTATCCTAGATAATAAAGAGGGAATATGCTAATTGACCCTCACGCCATTGCAAAGATGGTAGTGCCCACAGCCAATAAGGATGGAATATGCTAATTTACTGCCCCACCCTCAAAGATGGCGGCGCCCACAGCCAATGAGGAGGGGATATGCTAATTGACTGCCACACCCTCAAAGATGGCGGTGCCCACAGCCACAAGATGGCAGTGCCCAGTCCCCTCAGCCTCACCGGGGTGGCAGGCACGCGGCAAGGCCGCTCTGCGTGCCTGCCTCTGGAGACCCCTAGACCCCCAGACGCAGGCAAGCCTCGGATGGCAGCTGCCTAGCTGCCCGGCCCCCCCCCCCGAGGCTCAGGTAACCAGGGCTGGCTGAGGATTGCGCTGTCAGCATTGGCAGCAGCAGAGGTGTGATGGGGGCGTCACCTTCCCCTGATTGCCGGGTCGCCTCCCGCCCCTAAGGGCTCCCGGACTGTGAGAGGGGCAGGCCGGGCTGAGGGACCACCCCTCCAGTGCATGAATTTTCATGCACAGGGCCTCTAGTTTCTTTATATAATTTTAAATGATTATTTTTGATGATATCTCAAGCGCTTATGAACTCATAATAATTATAAACAGTAAACAGTGCCTCTCAACACAAACAAATACAGCTTTCTAAAGGTACCAATTTAAGACTTTAAACTCTGTTTTGCATAACCAAGAGAAAAGAAAAGAAATTCTCTAGGGTCAATGGCTTTGTGACAGAAATTTCACATTTCTCCTTCAACAATCTCCCTGTACACCTTGGCCATGAACTCCAGCAAAGCTCCCAGCTAAAAGACTACTCTTCCCAGCTTTCTTACTGCCAGTTGAGTCCCTGTTCTGACCACAGAGATGTAGGTAAAACTGCCCTAAGAAATAAATTTATTAATTAAAGAAACGAAAGAAAGAAAAAGAATTATAAAAGGGGAGGTGTGCCTGCTCTCTTCTCTTCCTCCTTCCTGCTGCCAGCAAGATAAGCAAAATGACTGGAGCTTCAGCAGCCTTTTGGGCCAAAAGGTGACTCTGAAGATGGAAATCAATTGCTGAGGGAAGCAGAACAGAAAGAGCAGAGGCCTTGGTGACACTCTGGGAGAGAGAAATAAACTTCTCTGCTATTTAAGCTTTTGTTTTCTTCTCCTATTAAATACAAACAAACTAATCTTAGTGCACACTTCTGTTTCCACACCAAAATCTCAATGAGTATTTTCTCCCTCATGTAAAAACTCCCAGCACTAATATATAACAAATGTTATAAAAGATACACAAAGATAATAAGATACTTTAGAGAATGAAACTACTTATATGTTCACCCCACATCCAAACCGATGGAATTAGGCACATGGCACCAAAAACTATGCTTTCTTTCTTTCGCCAGAAGCATCCCTAGGTGATCTAGAAGGTCCACATTAAACCTTTTCTATATGTCCCTATACATCTATACTTATAATAGGGTAATATGCAAATTGGTTGGGACGCTGTCACGTAACAACCGATCAACGGGAGGATGGGGCAACAAGCTACAAGTGACGGGGCAGCGAGCTACGTGCAGCGGAGAGCTATGAGCGGCGGTGGGTGGGGCGGCCAGCTGAGGCAAGCAGCAGTGAACTACTTATGCACGGATTCGTGCGCAGGGCCACTAGTAAACAATAAATGAAGTATATAAAGTGTCCTCCTTCCCATAACCCTCTGGGGTAAATCTGGACACTCTCTGGAACTTGTCATTGCCACCTTGCAGTCCCTTTACAGATCTAAAGACTATGAGTATTAATACAGAATTTAAGTTTTCATTTTGATGCCAACTCAAAATTTGTAAAATAACTTAACAAGCACAAAATTGAAAACTGATACAAGGTATCAGGTCTCTACTGGCCTGCACGTAAAGTAAAACCCACATACATGCTTGGCTTGAAAATAAAATACATGCTATTATTTTCCCTCTATAAAAGCAAAATATCAAACACATGACTTTCAGAAGAATTCACCCCTGTCCCCAATCAAAGGATACAATCTTACATATCTGTTCTCTCCTGACAAACTGGTTACCATAACTAATATTAAATGGCTATGTGGCCCAAATCCTTAACGTTACTCTTCATCTAAATAACCAAGCACACAAAATGGGAACCACACAGACTGCCCTGGGCACCAAATACACACATAAAACAACTACAGCTCAAAGCCCTTATGTCACCAAACCACTAAACCTCATACTTTTTAATCCAACAGTATTCTTTGCTGCCCTTAGTAATGTAACAAGTCCACATGATAGTTCAATACATGCACATTATAGTTAATCGAACCTATGCCATTTATTATATTTGAAATCAAATAGCATTTTATTGCCCTGGGAAGAAAACTAATACAAAATAATACTGAATGTAAACTGAGTTAAAAAAATACAATCGAATTGAAATGTATTTAGGGAGAACAGTGGTTGGCACAGGGAGAGAACTTGCCTCTCAAAGCTTTCTGTGCTGTGATGACAACGGCAGGTGTGAAGGTCAGTTTCTCTGCCATAAATCACTTCCACATAGGCCAAGTTTCCATCAGGAGCCTCTCAGCAATTCTGGGTTTTTAGGGGAAGAAAATTTTTTCTTGCGTCCACTGGAACCCTGCTTATTACAGAGTTAAATGTTCCAGATCAAAACAGATGCACCATGTCCAGGCAAAGAGCTGTCCTGTTGTCTCTGGAAGAGGCCACCTCTGCCCCAGGCATCCTCTGCTTTATGCTGTGCAGGAGGTCTGTGATCATGCTGAGCAATTTAAAACTGATTCACATGGCAGTGAACTGCTGCCAGGAGCTGTGAACACCTGTCCGTCCCAGGGGAAGCCCATATAGATGTTAATACCTCAATCCCAGGGGGCCTTGGAGGAAGCAGGCACTGGCCACTGTGCTGGGAGCCTAATCAAATGAACAAATCAGAACAACGATGCAGAGTGTGGAGGGTCCCAGAGAGGAGTGGACTGGAAGCAGTGACTAGGGGAGCAAGCGAGATGGTTTGGAATTCGCTTTTCATCCACAGGAAGAACAGGACTGCCTCCGAGAAAAGGCCGCGCTGATGGTGCACCATGAGGATGTTCAAGAGATGCAGGAGGAAACTTAAGTTTCTGACTGAGGAGCTGGGAAAGGTCAGACCAACCAGGAAGGGGAATAAACAGAGAATATTTATGAATATATCTCAAGACTGAATTCAGAAAGAGTATGGTGTGACTGCCTTTACATTCAATCATAGACAAAATTCAAAATCTGAGTGGTGGTCACCCTGGTTGACCCAAAGGGACACAGGAGGGTTCTAGAGAGCTTTTGGTGAAGTCACTGAGCTATATACAGGTGATTCACACACTTTCCTATTTCAATAATTACAATCTTAGATTCATTAGTTTATTCAAAAAGTTGGGGGGGGGGGGGGGGCTCCTGACCAATGAACATGTTAGACTAGGCTCACAGCCAAGTTGAGAGCCCAGGCTTTGGTTTAAATGAACCTGAGTCATGAAGCCCCAGCTCACTGGCCTCGCTAACAGTGGCCTTCCTACTGGCCTAACCACCTGCGGCCTGTCACATGTCTGTTTGTTGGTCCACAATGTAGAAATAATAATACAACACAAAGGTTGAAGGGGCTGTGGTAATGACTAAGAGATGACAGCTGCAAAATTGCAGGGCACAACACAGTGCCTGACACCTGCAGGGGCCTTTGGGCAATGGCAGCATCCGTATTAAACACCCATGACTTTGGAAGAGGAAGAGGATATGCTAAAACAAGGGCTCGTATCTGGACCACTGGACAAGCGAGGGTCAGGATATGCGGAAAGTGAGGACGGTGCAGGTGGGAGTCAGGAAAGCACAGGGCAACGGACAGGCACAAAATCAGGAAATTCAAAGGCACAGGAGGGTGGGGAGACGGCACAGAGAAGAGGACAGTTGGATAGGATTGTGGCAATCTGTGGGGCAGAAAGAACAGTCCCTAGAGCCCTCATTAGGGCAAAACTGCTAGGGCCACCCACCTTATCCAAGAAAGCGAACGGAGCCTCCACCTCACCCCGCCAGCTTTCTGAACCAAGCACCTGCAGGTCAGGATCCTAATGTGAAAGCCGGTTGTAGAACTGAAAAGAATAAAGCCCACTGGACATCACGGACTAAAACCCGAATGAAATCACACATGGTCAAGCACGAGACTCTTCATTTATTGGGCGCACAGCAGAGAGGGAGGAACTTGAGAGTCCCCACAGGGATGCCTCGTAGTAGCCGTGGAAAACTGGAAACAAGACTGCGTTCAGGGAAGCAGGTTGTTTTTTCCTGGCAGGCTGGCTCCTGTTAATAAAACTATGCTGTGCTCTGTGACCAAAGGAAAACAGGTGTTTACAGAGTTATTGGTTCCCTATAAATAGATAGCAACAGCAGCAGCAGAAGCCAGTAAACAGTAATGAAGAACCACGGACCCCAGAGATAAAGGCTGTGGCCAAGACCCCCTCGGGCTGTGGACTTGGCACGCTTGGCGTAGGATTTCTTGCGTATTTTCAGGTATCAAAAATCTGATTATGTCAAAAACCTTTGCTCGCTCGTCAAGCTCTTTGGAACCCAGTTCTTCACAACTGAGCCTCTTTCACGGCACCATCCTTTATCCTAAGCTCTCAGCCACGTGGAGCAGGCCAGTCCCCTAAAAATCGTGGGCTGGGCTGTTCCTCTCCGTGTTGCACACAGGCTGTTCCCTGCTGCCTAAGCCAGCACTGCCTCCCTCAGACGTGCACTCACGTCCTCCCTCCCTCGCCTGGCACACCACCCCAGGCGGGATGATTCTTTCCCAGGGTCTGGCTCATCCTGTATCCTCCTCTCAATCTCGACTACGGCACGTCTCACATTCTGGGCTATTTGCTGCACGAGTTCACGTCTGTCTGTCTCATTCCAGCGTTCTTTGGAGACGGATGGGTGACTTCACCAGCTAGCACACAGCTGGCACTCATTGAATGAACCCCAATGCTCTGAGCTGTTACTACTACCTATCACTTATAAATGAAGGCGTGAAAAGTTGCTCTGGCAAGGGAAGTCAGCTAAGCTACTATGAGAATGTGGAGAGTCCTCTGACCTCCTGGGTTATACCAGCCAACTTTTCCCAAGGAATTTCTAGTAGTTGAACCAAATATTGATAAAAGATGGTATCAACTTTCCCAAGGGGGGGAGGAGAGCAGTCCCCCAATAGCTGATATGAACAGAAACGCAACAAAAGCAACTATAATAAAGGAGTGAAATCCAAGCCAGCAGAACCCAGTGGATGCAAGAACCTTGCAAAGCAAGCTGAGGCAGGCACAGCCACAGGTCACAGGCAGCATGCTCGATCCTGTGGCTGGTGGCTGAAAAGAATGCAGTAACTAGTGAGGAGACAGGTTAGAGTCTCAGTTTAGCCACTACTAAGATGTGCGGATCTTATCTAGCTCATCTGGGCATCATTTCCCTACTTTTACAATGAGCCGTGGCAAGGCTGACCCTGTACACCTGACTGCTGAGGTGTGGAGTAAATGACGTGATGTGGGACAGTACTTCCAGAAAAGTTATGAAGTACACCGCAGATTCGACCTTGGTTCCCATGTCCCAGGAGGCAGCGTGCTATCCCTTCGTATTTAGAGAGGAGGGAAGTAGTACAGGAGAGGACAACTGCCCCCCTACGCCCTGACTAGTAAGTGGGAGAACCAAGATCCCGGTCCAGGACAGGCTGATTATAAACGTGGAGTTCGAACCTTTACTGTAGCTTCCATATCAGCACTACTGCTGACATTTTCACCTCAATAGGGAGAACGTGGGCCCAGCAGGAAGGAGACACCCACCCTGCACTACAAGAGACATCAGACATGTCAACATATGCGTGCACTTCTTTACAGAGCCCTGGGCACAGGAGGCTTGGAGGGCTGGAGTGTCTGGGCTCATTCTAAGATGAGAATAGTGCAATTATGATTCTGGAGTGTACTCTTAGCTTCAAGAACCAGGAGAGTGAAGGTGGTGGCTGGGGGTGGGAGGGTGTGACAAGGGGTCATAAGAAAATCAGTCATATTACTCTAAGATTTCAGCAAACGAAAACAGGTCCTCAAGACTTTAATTCATCTACAATGGTAAAAAATTTTCTCTTTGCCAATATGACACTTAACGTTTCTTAGGGTCTGTACATCCAACCCAAAACACCTCTAAAATCCTTTACTTCTTTCCCAGGACTTTTCCAGTTTGCCATCCCAACAGAATAGAGGGCTTTATTAACAAATTACTACAAGTTGAGGACTTCAAAGTATTAAGATAGAAAACTTTTTGTTTGTTTCCTTATGTAGTTGACTATATTGCTATTCCTGTTATTAAAAAGGCAAATGCAGAAAAAGCATATGGATATGAAAAAGTAAATTACCAGAAAGAGAAAACAAGAAGAGATGGCCTGATCAATAAACTGGGAGGATCTCTGGCCAAAGTTGACACTTATGATTCTGTGTCCTAGGCCCTTCTTCCTCCATCAATTAAATATTTTCAAATTTGTTGATGTGCTGAGGCAGCAACGAGGCTCCAATGCAGGAAAAAGATACAAATCAAGAGATTTCATGGACAGCAAGTGAGACAAAGATAAATTTAAAATACAGCCATTTCAAAGCTAAATTCAAAAATTCTAGCCACGAATCCAACCACTATCGGCAAACAGCACGACTACACAAGAACTATACAAACTACTTATATATGATAAGCAGAAAGTAATTTCTGAAGAAGGGAAGAGGTAGAGAAATAAAGAGAGGGTTAATTGTCTAGCAGGTTAACGTACCTCACATCAAAAGAAAGGGCCTCATATGTCAATATAATCTCAAGAAATTAGCTACACATTCCCAGATGATCAAAGGGTAGAAAAACAGAAGTTAAACTAAACCCACATGGTGATAATAAGGCACAAAACAGGTATGTTACTTTTCGTATTTAATAGACAAAAACACCCAAATGTCATAACAGGTAATTTTCAAATTCACTAAATAAACTGACTGTGGAATCTAGACATCAGAGGAACCAGAAGTAAATTCAGTAATGGAAAAAGGGGGTGGGAGGACACGGCCACTGAAGTGTCCTTTGGCCAGAAGCCAGGGTGGCCTCTCTTCACAACATGTTTCCTAAGAGGCCATTTTACCCCAAATGTAGTTAACGTTTTCTTTTCCCTTTAGGCTCTGACTCCTAAAAGGTACTTTAACGATTTATTTAAATAGTAAACAAGTGGGTGGAAGATTTCCCAATTACATGTCTAGCGTTAAAACACAGGGTGAAGGAACCTGGAACTAAGATGGAATCTTAAGTCAAACCATTATTAGTGACTTCTAGGTGCTACGAGGTGGAGCACAGCCCCCAGTATTTATGGAGGACAGCAATGCTCCAGGGCTAGAAAAAACGTCTCCACAACAAAGAGATGTCAACCTGACTGAATTTCCAAACCTCTTTCGCCAGTGATCTACACAGAGCTTAGGGAATACACTGCCTACAACTAAAAATGAGTTCCAGTTTAGCTAACTAAACAATGCCAAATAAATCTCACCTGAAGGATTTGGAGACTGTCAGGGTTACCACTTATAAGACAGCACCACTGCCCTGCCGGCCGGGTTCAGTGGTTGAGCGTCGACCCATGAACCAGATGATCAGGGTTTGATTCCCAGTCAGGGCACATGCCTGGGTTGTGGGCTGGATCCCCAGTGGGGGTTGTTGTGCAGGAGGCAGCCGATCAATGATTCTCTCATCATTGATGTTTCTGTCTCTCTCCCCCTCTCCCTTCCTTCTCTGAAATCAAGAAAAATATATTTTAAAATAAAAAATAAATATATTAAAATAAAAACCAGCATCCCTAAACTCTAAAATGCAAAATGTGAACCTCCTTCTGGAAGGCTGAATCTCAGGGTTTCCTACAGTCATGGGCTCATCTCCCACCAGTCAATGCAGCAAACAGTTGTTTACTGGGATGCTCCAGGGACAAGGGGACTTCAGAAGCTTCCATTCTTGTGGGGAAGCAGCAGATACAAATGACATGTGGACATCAGTTTACTCAAGGCCAAAGGTGAAAAGGCAGCACGAGATGTTACAAGGTGCCACTGGAGAGTGATCATATATGTGAAGTCATCAGGAAGGCTTTGTGAAGAAGGCAGCAACTAGAGTGGTCTTTGAACAGAAAATACTTCCATAGGAAGAGGAGAAGACTGATGAGAAGGTAAGCATCAAAGGCTAAGTTTGGGCCCAGGTATCAGAATGGGGAATATGCCTTTAGCAAAGATACAGAAGTTAAAAGAGACCAGTGTGGGAGAGGGAAAATAACCATGTTAATTGCAAAACCCTATCAAGATCTTAGATGACTTTAGCACCAAAAACAAGTACAGGATAATGGCGACATGAGTCATCTTGCGCTCATCCAATTTGATAAAAAGAATGTAAGGCCACGGGACCTTTTGCATATGCTGGTTCCTCCAGCTAGAGGTTATGCCCTGCCCTAGGAGGTTAATGCAGCTCAGAAAACACTTCTGAGAATCTTTCTTTGACCCTCCCCGCGGATGGGATCAGCCCGTCACATGCTTTCACAGAAGAGTTCCTCTGTCATGGCTCTTATCTCAATTATAATTAGGCATTTATTTTTTGCAATGATTTGATTAATGTTTCTCTCCATCAGTAGGCTGTGAGCTCCCAATAGGGTCCCCTATGCCCATGCAGCAAGTCTTGATGAAATCTGTGGAAGAGAGGACAGGAGGGGGGTAACTGTTTAGATCTCAGTGAGCAGATGGTGCAGGAACCTGAATCACATCCTACAAGATAGGGCTGATGCAGGGACACGTTCAGCCAGAAGAGACGCCTCGTGGCAGATGGTGGTCTCCAAACATATCTGAAGAGCTGTCTTGAGGATGATGGATGAGCGGCACACTATGTGGTCTCAGGGGGAAGGAGAGAACCAGGATTGATGGGGAAAAGTTCCAGGGAGACAGATCTCAGCTCAAGGGCTGGAAAAGTTTTCACACAGCTGGAGAAAACGGATTGTGCCAAGCAGCAGCAAGTCCCCTTCACTAGATACGCTTGGTCAGAGGTGCACAGCCACTTGGAGAGGCTATCGCAGGAGGCGAGCCACAGATGAGCATTCACACCAGAGGCATCTCAAGGTCCCTGCTGCCCACACTGGACTCTCCTGGAGGCAGGCATCCATTTGCTCCCTGTGCTGGGAGCTTATCTCACTCTGTCCCCAACAGCCCACCCTCTCTGTCCCTTTTCCTGGGGGCTATTCCTTCTGCACATGCGTCAGCCTTCAGTGTGTCCACCTCACCCCAGGAAGCCCTGCCCTTCCTAACTGGTCATTCTTTAAATGTTTGCCTATAACTCACTGCTGTCATCACAGTACTTATCACTGACCGCACACATAGCTAAAGCATTCGTTGTTCCTTTAACGTCTCCACTACTTCAATAGGCCCCCAGGCGGGGAAAGCAAACATTTTTTTGCCTGAAGCATGCCCACTGTCCAGCACAAAGCCTGCCATGCAGTTCCTGCTCAAACATCCATGAGTAACCATCCAAATATTTCCACTGGTATTTCTCAGCGAGACCCTTGCAAAGTTTTTTCCACCTTGTTCACCTAACTCTGGACTTACTGGTTTGTCTCCCTTTCTCTTAAGTGTCTCAGACCAGTGCTGGTCTAAGTGTGGTCTGCAGACCTTTGCTATTGTCAACTCACTGAGAAATGTTTACACAACAAAGTCAGTTCATGACTCTTATACTAAAAAACTGGGGTCCTTTGTGTCGTCCCCCATTCGTCTGCGTTGTGTGTAACAAGAGTGTCAATGTGCCAAACTAGGAAAAGATGGGTCTGTGATCATAGCCGGTAGAGGAGCACTGTCTCGAGCAGCATCACTTTACTAACCGGAAAGAAGCCACTAATTCATGGGTTGATAAGGGTATAAGGCTGTACAGCCCAGATCCTGTTGACAATGGGAGATCATTTTGCTCTGATATTAACTCCATCTTGCTCACATGATATGCACACATCAAACTTGAAAGACAATCCTAAAAAACAGATTTTAATTGTTTTAGACAGCAAGGACCGCTCTGATCCAAAGACCGACACCAGTGGCCATTTGACCCCGGGGAGAAAAGCACCCTCCTATGTGAGAGTCACAGCTTTGTCCCTGTGCCACTGTCCTTGTCTCTGGGCGCCTCATAGCCTGTTTACACTGCTGTAAGCACAAACCCAAAGTGCTCACAAGCCACGCACAGGAATACTTTGGCTCTAATAAGCATGACACCAGTATTATTGTTCACTGAAGGTTTAATCTTTGTGTCTAATCACGTTATTGACATACACAACACTGTATACAAACACACACAACACTGTATACAAACACACACAACACTGTATACAAACACACATGCACAAATACTGGGAACTAGGTGTCCGTTAACCATCCCCTGCACAACGGCCTTGGAGACCAGCAGTGTAGTTCATACCTCTGCCCACCTTCCCTTTAACTTCCTCACATATTGCATTCAAGGTGGGGTCTTGGCAGCGAGGCACATCTCCTACCAATAACTCTTGAAACTGGCTTTCCTTAATGGTTGGTTGAACTTAGCTTTATGTGCCCATTATTTTCCCAAAGATCCACCAATGACTATGAATTACTGCCTTTTATCACAACATTACTTGTTTTCCCTTTATCTACTCACCAGACAATAGGACACCCAACAGCTACCCTGCCAGCAAAGCACGTATAAGAAAAGCCCATCCTGGATGCAGGGCCACACACCCAAGGAAACACACCACATAGTAGCTGATGGGTATGTAATCGGAAGGATCTACCAGCTAAGGAAGCATCTGCAACACTGTTCCACTCCCCAAGCCCACTCTTCCCTGGGCCTAAGATGCCACCTTAAATTCTTAGCACCTCTACTAGTTCCTAATGTAGAGAAAGCTTAATCTCATCATTAATCAAATTACTATGAAACAGATGTTATAATGCATGAAAAGTGAACAACAGGAATCTGCTTTCCTAAAAGCAGGTGATGGGAATAAAGAATTCCATTTTATCTCATGCTCCTGGTTTAGGTGAAACAAGGCTCCAATCAAAATCACACAAGGATGACCAAATTGTTGAATGGGCCACTCAAAATAATGCAATAATAATGTTTGCTTTCCACTTTATGTGTCCCTTGCAAACACACAAAAGTAGAATGTAACAAAAATAAACTGAAGGCCTATGACATGTACCTCTATTTAGAAAAATCAACAAAACTGGAACAGGCTTTTCTGCCATCTTCTATCCTAGAGAAAGGCAGAGTACTTGCTAGGAAGTAAGACATATTTCAATTTTGCTTTAAAAAAAAAATTGAGAACTTTAGGAATTCTTGGAAATCACATTTCTAATTACTAACTATGGAAAGCAAGTGATTTCTTGTGACGCTGGAGGAATAACCACCAGGGCTTTTCAAATTCTGAATGCTTTTCTGCCCTTTAACCTGTCTTGCTTCCCCACACAGGCACTCTGCTCTTATAATTCTGAACCTCTCAGAGTATGGCACTTAGCAAAACTTTACTTGGGGGTCAACCTCGAATGTTGGCATCCGACAGAACATACCCTTTTCAAACTCTTGTTTCTACCAAAATAGGGAGCAGGTAGCACTGAGCTGGGTAAAGAGACAATATATTTCAAATTTCTGAGATTTCAAGAGTTCATGACAGGTTACTGCCCACCACACAGTCCTGTTGGAAGTCCCCCGCAGCTACCCTCTAACCACATGGCAAAGCAGAGCAGCTTTCTGCCGAAAGGTCAAGGGAGGAGGGCCACCCACCCCTGGTCCTTGCAGCGCTCCTCACTCTGTCTCCAACAGTTCTCTCCAGAAATAACAGAATGCATGAGCTCACCCACCGGGAGAAGACAGGGGCATGACACCTACAGGGTGCCTATTTATAGGAAGTGTTAACACTCCTCAGGAAAAGACACTAGAAATCTCCTTGGAAACACCCAGGCCTGTGCTCCCTTTGGAATTCTGATCTGATAATACCCATGACTAAGTAACCACCTTGAAAATAAAACTGAGAAGTTGGAGGTACTTACGGTTTCCCCCCAGGGATTCCTGCCAGGTTGGGAGGGATCGTAGGTACTCGCATGTGAGGGGGAGGATCAAACCCAACCTGGAAACAAAAGAAGGCATCGCAGACTCAGTTTCTACAGGGCAGGTATTGGTGAGCATCTCTACAGATGTCTCACAGGAAACTCAGGTCCCCAAAGCAGCTTAAACAGGAACAGTGGCACAGGTTAGCAATTCCCAGAGGAAATACATCGTAAGAGAAGCAATACAACCAACTCTAAATACAAGACACACTTCCTTCTGAGGAGGGGGAATGGAGAGGGATCTCTTGTGCACCGAGCCAGCCTCCCATGGCCAATATGGGTCTGCCTGGTCCTGGCAGGTACACAGTGCAGCATGCTGTCTCAGTCAGCATTTCTCAACCTTGACACTATGGACGTTTTGGGCCAGTTCTTTGTTGGGGGCTGCCCAGGAGAAGGCAGGGTATTTAGCAGCATCACTGGACTCTATCCTCAGTTGTGATAATCAGAGTATCTCCAGACATTACTGAATGTCCCTGGGAGGCAAAATCGCCCCCGTTTCATACCACTGGTCTAAGTTAATCCTTAAGGATTCATACATGATTTTGAGCACCTTAATCGCAGTACTTAGTCCCTCAGCTGCCCACTTGGCTTTAAACTATCCTGTCCTCCACTGCACTGCCCTTCCTGCAAGTGAAACATAAGGGAAGAACCAACAAATGAGAAATTCACATGACATACTGCAAACAACCAAGAGGAAATATTTTCAGACTTCTATTTGCTATGGGTTATAAACTTTCCCCTTGTCCTGATGCAGTCAAGGGCTCCCATTCAATTTTTCCTTTCTGCAGTTTTGTATCTCCCTGGTCAAAAATAAGGCCAGAGGGACAGCGCCCCATGGTTTCCGTCCCTGTTTGTGTTTACGCCTATTGCACTGAGGTCACTCCTTACACCAAAGCCATTCTATTGGGTTTAAAGAATAATATAGGCATGGAAAGAGAAAGTTTCAGCTTCTCAAATATTTTTTCCTAAGAATTAAAGAGGGGAAAAAAATACTCAAGAAAACGAATGAAAAGGCTTCTGTGAGCTACTTGAGTTATTTCATCGCCTTCCAAAAAAAAAAAATCTACTTTGGTGGGAGAAAACCAGATGTCCCCTGAACCGCTAAAGGAGCTCCTAAACACTGCCTTTTTCATCCACAAAGAGAGTAAAGCAAAAAACGTCTGGCCGTCACTGAATGGAGCGGCATGTGGATGAAGGCGAACAAGGCGAAGGCAGGCACGGCAAGGACACTGGGTCTTTGTTTCTGCTTTGTGGGACCTGCCACCTGGGCCCGCCATGCTCCCAAGGTCACCTACCATGGGGGAGCGCCCGTAGGCCACCACAGCGGCAGCAGCAGCCGCTGCGCTCATCTGCGGGGACATGTTGTGGAGGCTGGCGTAGGCCGCACCGGGGCTGGTCAGCTCGCCGTTCATGCCCGCGTGGGGCACCATTCCAAATGGGGCGGGGTATGGGCCGGGCACTGCCAAGGGCGTCCTCAGGCCAGCCGCTGCAAGGAAGCACAAGGCACACGTGACTCAACTGGCGGCTCAGGGAGAGTTTTTAGTGTTCTTCATTAGGGGGAAGGAAAAGAAGGACGACTGTGGGATGGTGAATCAACTCCAGTTCGTACACAGGGTCCCTTCTTCCCCAAAGCTGAATTCATTTGGAAAGAACAGACCCCAGGGGAAGCACTGCCCACACATTTCCTCCTGAGCAGCACTGGGAAACCAGGGGGAATTAGCAGCATTCCTGCACCCAATTCACACAAGGCAAACTGAGGTGAATGAAAACCTGGTCCTGGATTTACGTAAACCAAAGCACGGATTTAGAAGAAATATTCTGGAGCCTCTTTTCCTTTGAGCCTTGGGAGGTTACTCTTTTCCTTTCCCAGCGGAAGATCAAGTTGAAGGTTATGAGTTTACTCGATCATAGGCTGGAGTCTCATTGAAATTCTCCAGATTTCTACTGAGAGAGAGATCCCGGATTCCTGATGGACCCGCAGAAAACCGGCCCATTGGAGTAAGCAAGGAGTACACTTGGGCCGCCCAGACAGGCCATTTTGGTCAATATTAGCGAACTCAAGACACACAGTTTGGGAAGGAGCTTACATTCGGAATAATTATCAGAAACTTGACTGAAGTCCATGGGATTTGGATTATTTGGGAATAAAAGTCAAATGTAAACAGCTAGAAATAGGACAGGGTGAAGCTGCTGAAACCCAAGGATGAACATCTGCTTCTTATCAGGGCTTTTCAAAGATAGGAAGGAGGGAGGCAGGCAGTAACTACATTTTATGTTCCTGGGGAAACTGCGTCACAATAGGAACAGATGACGAATCAAGCTGGGGAAGGACAAACAAAACAAAGCACAAGAAGAGGCGATGCCCTACCCGCCTGGTTAACGAGGGGGTCCATGGCTGGAGGCTTGCCGAGGCCAGAACGGAGGCCTGGAGTGGCACTGGTGCCCGGTGTGGGCATGTCGCTCCGAGGCGTCGGTGTGCTGGATTTCAGAACAGGCGTGCTGGCTTTTTCATGCTGGTATCATTAAACAAATTAAATGAGTATTATTTTTAATCCAAGCCCTATTACACAATTTATCACAACAGCAGCTGGAACACTGGGCACCTTCTAGCTACTCCCTCAGCCAATTTTCATAAATCCACACAATGTTGACAGCATTAACTTGTGATCGAGAAATCTTGACCTTTCCTCTTCCTGCCAGAATTAAAACCCTAGCGAGAGACACAGAACATGATTACACTTCTTCCTCCACAGGTTTTTATTTTACAAAGTAGTTTTCCATCAGGCTTGTGGATTTTGGATCGAGGCCAAGTCAGAAGGATGACCATCCAGAAGAAAGCTCCTGGTCACTCAGAAAAAAATGCCGGGTCACCAAGAATGCCAGAGGGAAGACCACTCTTCTAATCCTGCCTTTCATGGCAGTGGGAGTGAGATTAATGGTGAGACACAGCAGGGCCGCTGATTTTATGAGACGCAAATCAGCATCCCAGAGGCAAAAGGCCTAGATTAGTCCCATTGTTGTGTTTGAGAGATATGCCTAAAATGAAGAGATGGTGCTCTGGAGTTAAGCATCACTGCCTGCTTGCCTATATAACCCATGCGGACCATTAGCTCAGGAGTCAAGGCAGTTACAGGGTGACAGAGTTATCTTCTTTAGCCTCTTAACCTTTCATGTCCTTTAAATCCATCTGAGAAGCTCTGTGGTGCAATAGCAAAGAACATGTGCTAGAGAGAGAGACCCCCATCTCTGTCTGGCTTTGGATCTGATGGGCTTTATAAACTGGCAAGTGCCTCAGGCTTCTCTCCCCATCAGAGAAATGGCATGAGAAATGACACTGTGTAAGGATTTACTATAGTCGGTTATGGCTCAGCTAGGGTGAGTTAAGAGAGTGTTTGCTGTCAACTAAAAGCAAGAACGGGCTCTGCTGCAGCCCGCCCCCCCCCACCCGCCGCCTGGTTCCATCCAGGCTTCCCCCAGTGCCACCTGATGTGCACCACCAAACTGACCAGCAGCCCAATCACAACATGCCCCGACCGCATGGTTCCGTCTGAAACCAGGTGAAAATGTACAGCTGAAGAAAAAGAGGACTTCTCAGAACTTAGGAGGTCTGAACTATTTGCTAACTGGGAAGTTTCAGAGAGCCTGTGCTAGGAGCATATCCCCCAAGTAAGAAGGCAAGGAACATAGAATTGTGTCTCCCTCTAATCATGGCCCAAAAGAGACAACTGAGAGGGAAAGAGCAACACTGTGTGGGAACAAAGAACAGAAGAGTGAGTCACTTTTAAACACTTAAAAATCAATTCTCAATCAGTAGGAATCCCACATTTCAAATACTTTAGGGTCCCCCGGTTCACAAAGAAAACTTAACTGCTAATGAGGCAAGTGAGAGTTCTTATTACTTACCAAGCTCATTTCTTTGGATTTCAAAGAAGTAGAACTTCCTGAAGAGGCGGTGGACGCTGGGCTGCTGGAAGCATCTTTCTTTAGCAGGCGGTTTTTGTCGATCCCATTTTCTCGGGGTGAGTGGGCGGGGCTTGCTCTCGGAGAAGAAGGGTCCTTAACAAGCATAAGCGAAGAGTCCATGATTCTGCTTACAATGGACAGATCTTTCCCTACACACTCTTATTTCCACACGAATCCTCTAAAATAAAGGAAATGCTGAAAGTCTAGATTTAGGGGACTCGAGGGTATGCGCACTAACACTGTTCTCCTTAAAAGGATGGTATTTGCAAATATACCCGATTAGACACCATAAAGGAAAAAAAAATCTGGGAACAACCATCTCCCTCCTCATGTTCAAATCCTTTGCCCAAAGGGCACAGGAAGAAAATGAGCACCAGGGACCCAACTTAGGAATCCAGAATGACTAGGGAAACATTTATTTTAAAGGAAACCAAAGTTCAGGTCAGATACAGCGTGACTGCTCCATCCATGAACAACCACTAAGTTCTCAATGGATAAAGGTGAAAGAAACCAAAGCACTGTGGCTCCACTTCCTTTTCTCACAAGTCACTCTGAACATAAAGTTTGATAAAGAGTGTGGTTACCTCATTAGACACATCTACAACTAAATTGTCATCGCTTTTGTCACCATCACTGTCCTGGAAAAAAAAAAATTAAATTCCATTTATTAAAGGTTTGAAGCCCAGTTAAATTTCTATAGTTCTTGATATCAGGCAGACTAAAAAACAACACCTGGGGTAAGCCTATGGGCTCCCTTAGAGAGTGCCAGCCTTAGGAATGAATCCGCCTTCTCCCCTTCTTATCTGACCTGAGGCTACACAAGCCCCAGGCGGGATTTCTGTTGCAATAGCATACCAGTTATATAATCACAGCCGGCATATGAGGTGTGGCACAGCCTGAATTGCCCTTATAATCTGAAATCCGCATTATATCAGGTCATTTCTCGTTGAATTTCAAATTATGAACACAATTTCATGTCACTGCTTTTATGTGCATCACCTTGAAGACAGCCAACAAATCTAACGTTCACAGATAATTGCTTATAAAGACAAACTTAAACCATGTTCCCATGGGGTGACTCATTACTATAAAAAATATAAAGCAAACAAAAAGTAAAAATAATAAAGCTAGTTATTGGCTGGAATAACATACTAATCTTAAGAATATGAACATGAAATCACCTCATATTAAGAATAACCCTCTTTAGCAACCAGCATAAAATATTTTCGGAGAGATAGAAGGAAGACAGGGTAACGGTGGCGCGCACCAGCATCCTGCAGTAGGGCTTTCATCGTCTCTTCATAAAGCCATAGTTTGATAATCAGAGGAAACTCCAAGGTTGCACTGAGTTTGAAAAGGCTTCAGAAAAGCTGTCCCAATTTAAAGATATGATCACTCTTCACGTTTGAGGCAGGCTAAAAAAGGCAGTTTACTCTCCTAGCCAAAGGCCTGACGTCCTTTGGTGCAAAATAATACAATGAGCATACAGAAAAAGTAGGCTATCACAACAGGTCCTAATTCCCAAAGAGAAGTAGGCCTGTAGTTTATGACCTAAACAGTCCTTTTCCTGATGTCACTGTCAATTGAGAATAAACAAATAATGTTTGAGAAATATTAGTACAGTGCAAATACTACCCACATTGGTCTTCTGTGGGACACAAGTCCAGGCTGGAAAGTTACCCTCAGCTTTAAAGTCAGGTCTTAAATGTTTTTTCTAACCGTACCTAGAGCATTACGTGTGGGAGACCTAATTTACTTTCTTCAGTAATGTGTTACTTTAGACACTGTTATAAAGCACCATGAAATTCACCAATAACAACATAAAATAACCACCAATGAGGAAGCTGAGGCAATTCAAAATAGTCCACTGAAAAATGTTTTCATGTAATAAAAGGAAAATTAATACTAAAGAAAACTTGCATTTGCTTAGTAAAGCCCACAGAAAAGCCTAAACATTTCCAGGTGTACAGAACCCAAAGCTAGAGTGGCGAAAAATAGAAGCTAAAAGTGTTTCCCTTTTAGAAAAAAATTTTTTTTTATAGAAATAGTTAATGTAACTGAACTGACAAAAAGTAGCCAACGATTAACTTATTATAACGGATCTTTGAAGTGAGTCCTTAAGTATTCTGTATTTAAATCTTAGCTTTGTTGACCCTTCTGCCAATATAAAGCTTCACAGTACAGTATTCCTGTGATGGGTCCTGAGGCCTTTGTCCCAGATTCTTTAATATCGCTTCAATACACCCTCAATCACCTATACAATTAGCCATACACGCATGTTACAAAACAGACATGCAGAACTATGGATTGTAGCTCACTCATTATTAAATAACTTAACATACATGAGTAGAACAACTTGAAATTATATTGGCAAATTTCCAAATTTCTGATATCATGGACCTTCTCACTAGCTTATTAATAGTTGATGCTATATATAAAAATACCTGCACGGGGCACTGGCTCTGGGCAAAAGATAAGGGGCAAACAATGTGCTGAAAGGCTTGGGCTGGAAAAGACCAAAAACCTGGGTTCTTTGTATATTATTATTATTATTATAGTGCAAAGTGTAGACCAATTCAAAGGACCTCTGACAAAATATCCACCCTAAGACCTCGGTTTGGGAATCCTAGCACAGTTGTTAAGAAATGGATTCTGGAGTCAGGCCGCCTCCAGGTTCAGCCACTAGCTCTGACCTTGGACATACCACTTGCAAGGTATGTACTTTAGTTTCTTTATAAAACAGAGTTGATCACTGCCAAACCGGTTTGGCTCAGTGGATAGAGCGTCGGCCTGCGGACTGAAAGGTCCCAGGTTCGATTCCAGTCAAGGGCATGTACCTTGGTTGCGGGCACATCCCCACTGGGAGGTGTGCAGGAGGCAGCTGGTCGATGTTTCTCTCTCATCGATGTTTCTAACTCTCTATCCCTCTCCCTTCCTCTCTGTAAAAAATCAATAAAATATATTTAAAAAAAAAACACAAAAACAACAACAAAAAAAACAACAGAGGTGATCAGAATAGCATTCAAAAAGGTGTTTTGTGGCACCACAGATCTTACCCTGATCACTTTAGCAGCAGAGGCCCAGGACAAAATGAAAATGCAAGTCCTTGTTCAAAAATTGAGAATGTGAAGATGGCTGAGAGCAGAGCATTAGAACCAAGGGTGAGGCAGGGTCCTTTCATAAGCAGGGCCCTATGCAACTGCATGCCCATGAGGCCAGCCCTGCATTCTTGTGTCTCCGCTTAAGAGAAACTAAAGCAGGAAGCCTAAAATTTAATACTAAGCCTGGCAGAAGGATAATTTACAGTTCTAGAGGGAAATAAAATCCTGGTGTAAGACTCTATTCTCTTTATGGTATTATTTTAAGGGCTGTGGATTATCACTAAGATCTTAGAGTACTTTTGTATACTCACTTGGAAAATAAGCAAGTAAGCAACAAATATTATTTCAAGTCCTTTATTTACTTACATAGTGGCTGGAATCCTTATCATCCACCTTTCTTTTTTTGATGTCATTGGAAAATTCAGGCCCATTTCTGCGTTTATCAGTGCCTCGTAGACTGTCTGGGACCAAGAGGGAATTACTCTGCAAGATAAAAAAAAATTAATCAAAGATTTCTTCCCAGGTCTCTTTGTACACATGAAAACCCAACCTGAACGTGATAGCTGTTTTAGAAAGGTGATACCAACATCACCTTTCATTCCATTTAATTCATCTCATCTGAAGACTGGATGGCAAACATTTATACAACTTTAAGTACTTAAAAAGGAGACCCTGACTATGCAATCAAACCATTTTTCGGGCCCTACTCACTTAAAATGTTCTGCTAACTGTGAGAGAAATGGGAACTTGCTGTCTATATGGGGACGTGTTTTTAGTCTTTCCCACTGCAACTTCCTGGTCAAGAACATGAATGGCCTATGAGTAAATCCTGAGGTTATTCTATTAGACTTATTCTATGACTGCAAGTCAGAGGGTGTCACTCCTAAAAAATGCCAGGAGAATAGGTGGGATTATCAGCACGGTTTACTAAGACAAATCAACACTTCCCGCAGCAACAATGAAGAAACTCCTTTAAGTTCTTTTAATTTATTGTTGAAAATAAGATCTGATGCTCCTGGTAAAAAGCACTGAAATTTAAGACCCAAAGAGGGAATTTCAGCCAGTGAATCTTCAAGGGCCAGGCCAGTTCCCACACATAAAAGCAGGAACAAGGACTAATCTTTTCCACAAACCACACAGGATACTTTCATTTGCATGCGCTGAGTACGAACTGTTGACCCAAAGAAAAGAGGCATTTTAGATATTTGGGGGTCACATGACATGATCTGACAGCTGGTCAATTCCCATCTCCTCTGGGCTAATGCATCAGAACATGTTACAATGAGTTATTTTAAGGGCGGGATTAGCATATGCAAGGGGGCAATTTGTTCAGTGATGTGTTACAGCCTCGAACAATGCTGAGCGAGCTGTGCAAAAACCTCCTTTCACAAAGCAAGATAACCCCAATTTCTGAAAGATGCTGGCGAACTAAGAGGAGGGTGTTCAGGGCCAACAGACAATTATGTTACCTTCCTCTGCCACAATTTAGAAGAGAAGGGTCTGCTGAAAACCTTTGCATTAGATCATCTCTAATGCACTGCATGTACCAGGAGCAAATCATTTACATATATTTTTAACCACCCTGGGTACCTAACTAGCCTGCAGTAATCAGCCAGGTGGCTGGCTCTCAGAGCTCCCAGGTGACAACTGTGGACCCCAGCTTAACCACATGCAGGAAAAAAGAGAAACTAGGAACCAGAAGGCAGCCTGATGCCTCTCTGCTTACTTCGGGGGCTGACTCCGACCTCCGTTGAGCTGAGCTTTTCATTCATGACTGTTCAAGCTACACAAAGGCCAGGAGGCTTACAGAAAAACAGGGGAGGGACCACTGCAATTCAATATAAAGAAGCTCAGAGTACTGTCTTTAGCATAGGGTGGGGGACTGAAAGGTGAGCTGGCTGGGTCCTTGAACTACCTTGGTAAATGTCTGCTAAAAATTAACCCCTCCAACCCCAGAGCCACACAAAATGCCTGACAAGATGCAGAGCCTAACTAAAAGTGCAAAGTGCAAAGATGCACTCAGAAAAGCTGAGCCTCGGAGGTGAGTAGCAGCTTGCACTGAAGTATAAAAAGTATCCAAATAGAGCTGTGTCCTAGAATTATACATCGGCCCAAAGTCTCCTCTCCAGACTCTGAGCAGATACAATGGAAGGGCAGGGCTGAACTACTTAACTTATGCCCACAAGCCCAGAACCCTAGAGTTGGTGCCCACTGGCAATTTTAAAGTCTCTCATCAATGTCACCTTTGTAGCCTTTCTGCTGAATCTAGCACTGGGCATCCAAACCATTCAGTCATTCAGAGACAGCTCTGAATGATCTTATTTTTTTTAATGATGTTAAGTGGTATTGCAACACAAAAGTAAACAACACTTGTTAGGAACAAGAGAATTTTTGTTAGAAACAATAGCACTCCTACAGCATGTCAAGTACTGAGGCCTTCCGACTAAGTGTTAGAAGTTACCACTGGAATTCCCCGCTTGAGCAGCTTAAATGAGGCCTATAATCTGAATGCGGTTTTGAAAAAGCTCTGAGAAGTTCTTCTAAATTTGGACAGGGCTAGTAATTAGCACCCCTGCTTATCTGAAAATTGGCCCCATTCAAATAGCAGACTTGGACTAGTTATGAAACAAAACATCTCATCATACCTTTGATGCTGTAAAACTGATTCAAAACAGGTGGTGAAGAGTGTGGGCTGGAAAGGCCGAGAGCCACTGCGAGGAGCCAGTGGGTTCCTGGCTCCCGCTGCAGGCCCACCAAAAACGGACCACCTCCTTTTACCCTTGTCCCCAGGAACCCAGTTTTCTGTGTGTAATTGCCCCTGACAACCTCCTGGCTCTGACGCTGCCTTCATTGTTGTTCTTGATTTAGGCAAATAGTTCCTGTCTAATGAACTCCACGTCAGCAACAATAACTTCTTGGTTAACTACTGCCTAGGAGACCCCAAGCTTTGTGGTTCCTTCATTTGCTCCCCAGGAGCCCAACAAAAAGACTTCACAGGTATTATCGGACGTCTCATGAGACCATGAGTCTTGCTGTGTTTTCCCCCCATGCACCATCCAATGGCTCAGAGGTGGAACACAGCCATTTTGATGGTCATTATGAGCAGTTTTATACATATTTTAAAAATGAAGAGTTTATACCTGGGTACTAACTTAATATCCTTTGGATCCTTCAGAATTTAGGGTTCTGTCTTGATCTGTTAGAGTTTGACTAGGATAAGTCAGAATCACCTTTCATACTAGGATTTAATCAACATTTAAGAAGAGGCTATGGCACAAGAATGAAACTGGGGCTACTTTGCTTTGTTGTTATTTAAAAACTCATGCATTCTAAACACAGAAGAAAATTAGAATTCAACCTTTGAAGAGGCTAGAGCAACCTTAAAGACATACTGTTCATCCCCTCATTTTACCTGGAGGATGCCCAGCGAGGGAGCTGATGTGCCTGAACACAATGAGCTCTTCCCACTAAATCAAAGTGCCACCACGCCCAGAAGAGGGATTTCTAGACTCAGTTTATGTTCTTGCATACTTGGCCCCCAATACTTACCACTTACAAGTCACACTGGCTCTTTAGCTATGAAGCTTAATTGACCTTCTAATGGACAGAATAATGCCTAATATATGTTGCGTTCTTTCTGTTTCCCCTTCCTAACCACAGACTCACTCTCTCTCCCTCTCTCTCTCTCCCTCCCTCCTCCCCCCCCCCCACACTGATTCACTTGGTTGTTTATCCACAATACAAAAAATGTGAACATAAAATTAAAAAATGAACATTTCATAGCCTACTTTAAAGTGGTCTAATAGTAGTCCCGAATTCCAACATTTACATTCATGAGTCCTACCATTTATAACCCAAGATTCACACAAGAAAAGAACTCAGCAGAGAACAAAGGAGTCCAGGGACCCACAGCACCAGTCTGAGGGGATGGCGATCGTGGCAGAGAGTGACTCCACAGGCCTGTTTACCACCACAGACCGCCCTTCCCAGAGTCCGTACTTCTAAAGATTGTAATCTACCAAATAGCATTTATCAAGTACCATTCATTTCCAACATTTACTTGCCAAATAAATATTTAATGGTGAATTAGAGATTTTTGATCAGCATGAGAACTAGTTACCACACTGACTGATATACTCTAATTCTAGCCAAAAAACTCAATGTTTTATTTCACCTTACAGCTGGCAAAATTTAAATACCTGCCAGAATTTTTCAAACTGTAATTATGGGGCAGACTTAGACCACAAATGTCCCGAGGGCTGGGATTTCCACACAGTGTATATGTTTTCCTTTGTTTTAAAATTTTGTTAAGAACAAAACAAAATCACCTTATTTATCTATGTCTTCTATACAAACTCAAAATAGGAGTTTTAAGCAGCCCTGGGAGGGGGGAGAGGGGGATATTTAAATCTGAACAAATTAAGACCTGAAAACACATTATGACTTCAAAACAAACTAAATTTCTGAAATCGTGATGATTTTCTGCACCTTCCGTACTGCACACAGAGATAGAGAGCCAAGTAAAAAGATCAAGGGAGATGCACATCCGACCCGTCTCTGACGAAAATGAAGCCCCTGGAATATTCAGTACCAGAGACAGAAACTGAGTGGGTCCAGAGACCTATTCGACCAACTGGCATGACTTCCTCTCCTTTTCTCATTGAAACCACACATGAAATGACTAAATGAGGTGCAAGTACAGAGAAAACATGCTCCACAAGAAGTTATGACCTGTCCCTCTTAAGGTAAATCTCTAGAATATAAAATCTGAGTGGGCCTCTTCCCTGACAACAGGGAAATTGTTCGCTATGACCTATATATGCAACCTGAGGGCCGCTTCTTGCACTAACAGTGATGTAATGGTTAGGAGCTACTTAAGAGAGAGGAGTAGCAGATCTTCCAATATTACACCAGTGTGCACTCCTTGAATGGTCAGATCCAGAGCAGCTTCCTAACTGGGTGGACCATGTTTTGTAAAAGCAACACCAGGGACATTCTCTGCTATAGTTCAGGGGAGTCAGGTTGACTAGACAGTTGGTAGAGGGTTTGAACCTACTGAGTAGAAGTAGACAAAATATTCTCTTAAAATAAAGCAAAGGTGAACATCTAAATGCAATTATGAAACCATACGTTCATGGAAGAACTTAGCACGTAAGTAGAAGAGTCTGTTGAACCTCAGAGAGCATTGAGTTGAGTCAAAAGAAAACGTCAAGATTTGGACTTTGTGTTTGTTTCCTTTATTCTGACCATTCCGGACAATGTTGTTTCTATTTCACGCTCTGATTACCCACTCAAGACTGAGAGAGAGACCCAGCTACTTCGGGATGCACAAAACCAGTCTTTAGAGTCTTATTCCAAGAATTTTACTTTTCTTTTAGCAATTTAACAATAACAGTTGTTCATGTATGCGGAGCTTTTTGGAAGGCAAACTCCAAAAGATATGAAAAAAGGCAAGTTTAATGAAATGTTACTCTGTCAGTGCTACCGGAACACTTGTTCTGAAGCCCTCATATATCCCTCATCTAAAGCAAGACCTCAAAGCAACTCTTCTGCCAACGAAACATCAACCTGGAAGCCACCAGCAGCAAATCTGAAAGGAAAAACCTCTCATGGATACAGCAAAAGCTAGACAGGTTTCCCTAATGTGAAAATAATGTACATTATTCAAATGGATTTCTTTAGCTGCCGTGCTGATTCCCCTAGGGAACGTTCTCCTCCCCGCAGGAAAAGTGTTTGTGTCAGAGGTACAGATTGGAAACGCATGACACCTCATTTATCCTCCGTTACACTGAGGCAGTGGGAACCTAATTTGCTAGCACACGAGTCTACACTGACAATTAACTTCTCGGTGAACATTAAAACAATTAGGCAACGACGCACCCCATCACATCTGTGTGCTGTCTCCACTGGCACCTGATACCAATTAAGTCATCACCCCACGTTGTACTTTTTGCTACAGTCCAATTGGTCATTCTCGTATTCTGCCTGGCATTTCAACAAATACATTTTTTTGCTCATAAAACTAACAAGATCCCCACTTGTCAACGGTGAAAAGTGGAAGAAAGTGGAGAAGTGTGGAAACGTGTCCACTTGGCAACCACATCGCATCTCAGAAGCCCTGGCGGTGAAGCGGGTCTGCTGAAGGGCATACATCTAGTTTTCATGGTTAAAATGCGAAGTTCAGAAAGAACCAGTGTGTTCTTGCAGCTTGATCTAGGAACTCAGCACTGTCGGATGTAGAAGGGGAACTCAGTCAGGAGGACTCCCAGGAGAGAACACAGCCATGTAGGAGGCATACAAACCCAGCTGATATTTGGGCTAGAAGAGGTATTAAACCACACGATGTCTTAGGCATCATCCCCTATGCCCCCAGCTTGCCCTTCCACCCACCTTCTCCTGGTAAAGCAAAATAAAATAAAATAAAAAGACTTTTGAGCTGACAATAAATATAATCATTTAAAAATAATTTAAAATTATTTTTAAAATAATTTAAAATTAACCTTGGTCACAGCAAAAAAAATCAAATCCGTATTTCAAACCTTTTTTAAAAGTATGTTTTTGAGGAACTACTTAGGGGTTACTGTTCCTCTTTTCTCCAGCCCCTGATGATACCTTCTATTGCAAGACAAGGCCCTGAAACAAAGCACTGGGTCAGGACCTGGCTGTGAGTTATTTGGGTATCGGACAGCTTCCACCCACCCCTCCTTATCTGAAAGTCAGCAGATGCAGAGCTTGCTGCTACTACACTCCAGAGGAAATGAAAAGATTATGGGGCCAACATTCAGGAAAACCTGCTCCAAATGGTAGACATCAAGTTATCTATTTACAGAACACAAACTGTCTTAAAAAAAGGTTTTGGGCCCTAACCGGTTTGGCTCAGTGGATAGAGCGTCGGCCTGTGGACTGAAGGGTCCCAGGTTCGATTCTGGCCAAGGGCATGTACCTTGGTTGCGGGCACATCCCCAGTAGGGGGCGTGTAGGAGGCAGCTGATTGATGTTTCTCTCTCATCGATATTTCTAACTCTCTATCCCTCTCCCTTCCTCTCTGTAAAAAATCAATAAAATATATTTTTTTAAGAAAAGGTTTTGGAAGAAGAAAATACTCTCTATCTATTCTTTGTTGTTGTTGTTTGGGGGAGAGGGGGAGTAAAGATGCCCTATATTCACTGTGATCACAGTAGGATAAAACCTGTACATTTCTCCAGTCACACACAGGCTCCCATATCCATCTGAACATTTGTCCTGGTCACACACAGGCTCCAATACCCACCCGGTGAGACACAGCATCCACAATAAACAGACACCACCACCACTCTCCTTGCTCCCCGTTACAGGTGCACACTCCTAACAACCTGGAAACAGCCGGGGCTTTCCTCTCTTCAGGGGTTCACCCTTCTCACGACAGTGATGCCAATTTTCCCAGAGGATCCATTTTTTTAAGCACATGGTTTTAAATTCTGTCAAAAGGGGAAATCTGCTGAGGCAACTAACTGCCTGAGAAAATGTCAGTATCTTTCGCAGTGCCTAAATACTGGAATTTTAGATGATGCATCTCATTTCTATCCTTCATTACCAAGCAATTCCTCAACATGCACCAGGTCAAGATAAAGTCATGAACTTTTAGATCAGCTGTTCTCAACCTGTGGGTCGCGACCCCTTTGGCGGTCGAACGACCCTTTCACAGGGGTCGCATAAGATATTTACATTACGATTCATAACAGTAGCAACATTACAGTTATGGAGTAGCAATGAAAATAATCTTATGGTTGGGTCACAACATGAAGAACTGTATTTAAAGGGCCAGAAGGTTGAGAACCACTGATTTAGATGCAAATACCTTCTCCAAATCCCCCCCTGCCCCCCACCCCTACCTTTGGTGAATTTGATTATCATGAGAAGAATCAGGGTCACAAAAGGCTGAGATCAGTTCATGGTCCCAACATCCTAAGAAACACCAGTAGCTGCCACCTTGTCACGTGGGCCCTAACCTCCACGACTGTCTCACCCACTGTATTTTAAAAAGGAAAGGACACCACAAGTAACTTGGCTGAGCATGACTAACAATGCATTTACTGTCTTGCTAGCAGGTACTGAGGGGAGACATGCCTAAAGGCTTGTTCTGCTGTGTCTGAGGCCTTGCTGTTTCTGGCTTCTAAGTCCTCACTTGCAAGGCAGCCTCATCACCACGTTACAGATGACCTGCCTGTGTAGCCAGACTCCCACGGCAGCCTGCCTTTGTCCACAACAGGAGTTCTTTCTATCCCACCACCCCCATAATGCCATGGTCCTGAGGAGTCACTGGAGATGACATGAAACTCAAAATTGAAATTTCAGAGAAAGACCAACAATGCCATTTTTCCAGAGAAAAATGTCCTACTTCCCCCTGTGCTCTCCAGGGCTGGTCGTTTTGAGAAAAAGTGAAAGTGAACTAGGAACTGGTCCTGCCCTACCTTGGCCAATTAACTAGCAAGTAGGACAACTAGAGAAGAAAAACAAGATAAAGACACCACCTTATAATAAATACAGTGATGGCTGTCATAACTACTCCTAAGTTAGTCCTAAGTATGAACCCGTTAATTATAAAAGCCAGTTACGGGAGTGACAACACAGTCTCTTTGAGAGACATGATCCAATTCTCAACTGCCATTAACTAAGTAAATGTATGACCAGCGGCACTCAACCTCCCTGAGCTTGGTTTATCACTGATAAAATTACGGTACCGTTATGATCTCTAATGTGGATGAACAGTACTTAAGACTTTTCTGCACCAGGAACCCCTTCTGAGAAGTTGATGAAAGTTCTCTCTCTTCTCAGAACACTCTGCATACAGTTTTTAGAAGGTTCAAGAACCTTCTGAGGCCCATCTATGAAACCTGTCTACGGCCACAGACCCTCTACGCTCTGGAGTCTCTCCCAATTCCCAACCCCCAAGGCTCCTCCCTTTTCCAAATGTTCCAAAGAGTGATCACATGGGTCAGGAATTTCAGAATTTTCATTTAAAAAAAGATCTGTGACATTAAAAGGCACCACTGCAAAATGGCAACAAATACATGAGGTGTCCCAAACAGTGCTGGGCAGATAGTAGGTACTCAATAAATATTTGCTAAAGTAATGAGAATTTAAACTCAATAAATATTTGCTAAAGTAATGAGAATTTAAACACATATTGTATGCTATTTCCTTTTTTAAAAAATGTATTTTATCCATTTTAGAGAGAAGGGAGAGATAGAAACATCAATGATGAGAGAGAATAATTGATAGGCTGCCTCCTGCACACCTCACTCTGGGGATAGAGCCTGCAACCTGGGCATGTGCCCTGACCAGGAATCGAACCATGACCTCCTGGTTCATAGGTCGGTGCTCAACCACTGAGCAACACCGGCCAGGCCTATGCTATTTTCTTAAAAGCCATATGACTCTTAGTCAACTCTCTTATTCCAGGTCATTCAAGACTTGTTTAAATGATATTCCCTTCAGCCAAAACTTAATATAATTCATCTCTAATTGAAATATCTAAAGTTTCTATTATTACTGAAGAAATAACGGCCTTTGTTAGGTCATTTAATATTTCTTTGTTCAACAGTGAGTAGCATTCTGATAGTACATTCGTGTTAAAAACAACAACCAAGTTTTGCAAATTAGCAAAGCACTAGTCAAATCTTAATTTATAAACAAAAGCCAGACAGCAACAGAAACCTCTTAAAAGTTACTGGCTTTATCATTCATCCCTTTCAGAAACAAACCACTTACACATAGTGTCCATGTTTTCACCTTGTTCTTAGTGCTTTCATTTCCTGGGTTTTACATTAAAACAGGAGGTTGCATTAAGGCTCATGTGTTTTCCTGCCATAAAACCTTAAACAAGCAAATGGAATAATTTTGTCACTAAAAAATAAGCAAACACGACCTTCGAACCAGTTTTAGACTTACAGATACAAATTTATACACACTCACATCCCCTCTAGATCTATTTTGCACTTAATATAAATAATGTGTGTTCAATATAGGAAGAAGAGCAGGAAAACATAAGCCTATAGATGGGTCTGGAATTTTTCAGAACTCCTTAGTCTCATCGCAGAAGTTCTCAGGGTTTGGTCCAAGAATCCCTGATGTTCCCAGGGACCCTTACCTAACTCTTTGAGGGCAGACTTTCTTCCCATACTTCCAAACAATCTTTCAGAACAGAAAGAATGCAGAAGTTGATGAAAATCCAGCTATCCTTTTTAAACCAGGCACTAAAGACATTTGCAAACACGTAAGACAAAGCCACTCTTCCCACTACAATATTTTTTTTTGAAAATAGTTATTTTTCATTAATAATGTTACCACAAATTAAGTAGCTCTTTATCTGCTTAAGTGATTTTAAAATTTATTTTCTTTCTAATCCAGAAAAAATTTCAAAATATATAACCCACATAAACAAAAGTTCTTTGGGGTTATCAATAATTTTAATTTAAGGGTAGAAAAAGATTCTGAGACCATAACGTTTGAAAACTTCAACTACCCTTGACCCCTCATTGGGTGAAAAGAAACAAGAGCATTACAGGGCAAACTGACTATCTACCAAGTAAAATTCAACTTCATAATTCAAACCACTTTATTAAAGAAATAAGTACTACAATATTTTAGGCACTAATGGTTCACATCATCTTATTATCCATTGCTTCTCATATTCAATTTTACACAAAGTTTGAAGAGCTACTTAATTTTATATAACTGCAGCAAAATCCCAACAGTTTAAGTCCCCTCTAGAGACTGAAGTTAAATTAAATGTTTATGCTACAAATTAGTGGTTTCCCATTTTATATCATCATCACCTACAATTTTTTGTAACTTAACAATTAAGCAGGAAACAGTACGTATTCTGAAATTATCATTACTTGTCAAAAATTTCATGTGAAAAAGAGAACATACAAATAACACATCATTTTATATTTTTACAGACTGCTTTATGCAATGAATCCACGTTTTGACTTGGACGTTCACTGATTGCTAACGCAACATATGGACTTAAAAGCAATCTATGGCTGCATGAAATTCAAGAACCAGTTTGTCCTTCTTTAAGGACATAGCTCATCATCCTTCCTCCATCTCACCATCACTTCTACAATGAATGAAGTTCTTGCTTACATTTTTCAGCCAAATATACAAGTAGGAGGTCATTAGACACATTCAGAAATATACAGAGAGATCTGAAAAATGTCCCTACTACCTTCAGCTTGCAAATCTCTCCTCATTCCTGTCATGCACTGGCATTTTAGAGGTACATATCATGGTATCTCTTCCACGACTGCCTAGAACTTTTGATGAAACTTTCTACACTATTTTTTAAGATTTTGGTCTCCTTTCCTTGGTTCCTTGAAAAAGGCCTTGTGATGTATGTGCCTACGTATCCCAAACTACAGACGCATTTCCTATATTACCGTACATACAGTAAACAAGAAATATACGGTGATTTAAGGTGAAACCATAATATTGACAATAAAAAGTTAAAGTCCCAAACCTAGAGTAAGTTAAATAAATGACAACATGCAGCACGCTAAAGGACATGGGCTCTCTCAGCATCTTTTGTGTTTGTTCTCTGGTCCAGGATTAGGGATTTTAATTTGACACGCGGCTATATGATGAACATGACAGAAAAAATGATAATCTACAGACACTGAAACAGCAAAACAGAAAGGTCACCTCCACAAATCAAAGTCAGTTTACCTAAGTGTGTACTTTGTGAGGATATTTTATTCCCTAGCTATAATTTTCTCTCTCCCCAACATTTTCCAGAGAAAACTTACAGTACCAGAATTTAAAAACTAGCTACCCCATACTTTCACCATTATCCACTGCTCCCAACACATCCTGATACATAAAGTATTCCGAGATCTATCTCAAAGAGAATTTCTAAAGTCCCTACTAATTCATCCTGGTTTGTGGATGTGGCTCAGTTGGCTGGGTGTTGTCCCGCCCACCAAAAGGATGCCTGTTCGATTATCAGTCAGGGCACATGCCTGGGTTGTAGGCTCAATCCCAGTAGGGGCGTGCGGGAGGCAGGCCATCCATGTTTCACTCTCACATAAATGTTTCTCCCTCTTTCCCTCCCTCTTCCTCTCTCTAAAAATCAATTAAAAACCTTTTTTTTAAAAAAAAGAAAAAAAGAAGAGATACATCACACACACACACCACTACACAGAAGAGGGGGAAAAACAAACTTTTCAGAATGAAAAGAATTGCGTATCTTCCTCCCAAACCCATAACAAAAAAGTTATCAGAATGACTTACAAGTTCAGTATCTCCCCCCACCCCGCTTTTTTTTAACCAGTTAGATTTAAGATGGTCAAAATACTGCCATGTTAAAAAAGAAAGAAAAGAAGGGAGGGAGGGAAGGAGGCAAAAACTGTAGGTTATCGTCGCTGAAAAGTGGCCAATTCTCACTCTATTTGATCATGACATTTGCGAGATGCATTTTAGATACAGATCTCCCCACAGCTACTGGCAGATATGTGTGCAGGTCAGACATGCATTGTGTGAAATGCGTGAGATTCAGGCCGGTGGAAATGAGCTCTCCAAGCACAGAACCCCTGGCTGCTGAATTTCCTTGTTTTTAAGAACTTAAGATGCTCAATTCTTTGGTCTAAAATAAATTCAAGTTCACACTCCAAGGGCAATTATGAAAAAAGAAAACTAGATATGGAAACCTAGCAACTAAGATGCATTTGCAGAGGATAATAAATGGTTCAGGTAGAAATAACACATTACTAACCAATTTCACATGTGAATTGTGACCTCTTGCCTGTAAAACTGACTTAAGATAAAAAATGAATACTCTTAAACTACAGGCAACCTAGCCTCAAAATGCAATGGGAAACATATTTTTAAGCGGGCTTGGGGTACATACAGATAATAGCAAACAGCTCTGACCCAAAATCATGTTGCTCTCATCTAACAAAAGTTTTATAAAAATACAGGGTTGGGTGGGGAATAGTCATATTTTTTTTAAAAAAGCAAAAGCCTGGTCACTGAGGGAGACAGGGAGATGTGCACGTCTGTGCTGTCTAAAGAAAGGCAGAGTGGGGCGCACTACGGGAAGAGGGTGTGTTCGTGTACAGCAGGCGTTGGAGTACTTACTGTGCCAGGTTCTCTGTCTGTTCCCGAGGTTACCAAGAAACGCACAGACATGCCCGTTCAGACACAGAGGCAAGAACAGAAATAAAAAAAAGGGGGGAATAATTAGAACACAAGCCCCAAACAGTTTTAAAAATGGCTTTTATTTATATAAGTCATTGCACATTCCTAATACAGTGATTTCCTGAAAATTACAGTATTTTGTAAACATAAGATTTACAGTTTAACCATACACAAAGCCTATTTTTTTATTTCTTGACAGAATAAATTACTTTTCTTCAAAAAATTAGTCAAGTGCAATTTTGCCCAATATTTAACGCATACTAGAATTAAAGCCTATGAAGCTAAGTAGTAACAGATGCAATTATCAAACCTCTCATTTGAACACATTCACTTTTAGCTTTAACTTCTTATTTCGCCCCATTTAACAACATTACTTTCTTTGAAAATTACCCAATTAAGCAGTTAACAGTTTTCCATAATATGGTACAGGCCACTGGCATTAACTAGGCAGTTGCCAAGATGTCAAGATGCCTGCAATCTAAAGAGATCGAGAAATCTACAGATGCCCACACTAAGCCCTGAGAATTTCCAGGGTGAGCTGTATTTCAGTGACCAAGCTTTGCGGCAGTTCCTCTTAGCTCATTGTTTGCTCTCTGAATAGGTTGGGGCTTTCTTTAGCGGTGCACACAACTTTGCAGCACTGTATGAGTGTGAGGACAAAGTCCTAATCTGGCTTGCCCGGCCGCTCACCTCTGTGGTGGTCTGCATCATGGTGCTTCTTGTCATCTTTTATTGCCAAGTGAGACTGCCCACTCAGAGCACTAGACAGCGCCAGAAGGCCGGCACTGCCGCCCAGGGGCGGGATCCCAGGTGGCGGAAGTCCCGAAGGGTGAGGCGTTAGGGGGACTGGGGGTCCGTGGCCATGAGAAAGATGCTGAGCTTGTAACTGCTGCTGCTGTTGGTGGTGGTGGTTGAGGGAGGAGGAAGAGGAGGAGGAGGAGGAGGAGGAGTAGGAGGAGGGGGAAGAGGAGGAGGAGGAGGAGGAGGAGTTGTTGTTGGAGTTGGTGGTGGCAGTAGCAGCATCCGGGGGAAGTAGATATGACATGAGAGGATGGAGAACAGAACAGGAGGGTAACATACACACAAAGGGTCACAGAGGGAGGAAAAGAGAAAAAAAAGGTGATTAGCACTTTTAGTTCATCAAAAGCTTTTACCTGATAAGATACAATCTTCCCAAAATATAATACTCAGATCTACACTGTCACTTTCTGAAATAAGTTACCCCCTGCAAATGTAGCTGTTTATTATCATCAGCAATCCTGACTAAGTTAGTAGCCCCTCACATGTTAGCTAGTTCCATCTCTAAGTGCCTTGAGGGATGAAATCCAGTATGTCATTAAATCTAAGATGCCACAGATTGAAGACTCATCCTGATTTCAGAAAGGCTAAAACTGGGGAAGTGTAGATATGCACCCTACAATATAGTAACTGAGTAGTCATCATTTATTAAGTGACTCCATTTCACCCCAACCTTCTTGCGTTAACTCACCACAATGGTATAATGAAACAAAACAACCTATTACCTTTACCAGAACTCAGAGAGCAGGAGGAGCAGTGCATCTCTTATGCACTCCACCCCCAGGCACGTGTCCTTATTTCACGAAGCCCTCACTGTGAGTAGGTCCCGACATTCCCGTTCCACAGAAGGGCCAACCTCAAAGCACTGAGAGAACTGCAGAGGTTCTCCTGGCAGGTGGGAGGGAGTGGAGTCCATGTCGGAATGACCCTTAGGCCTCACTGATCACTGAACCACCACATGCAGAGGGAGGTCTCAGGGAGCCAGGCATGTGACAGGTGGAAGAAGCCTGTGAAGGTCAAGTGTCGTTTATCCCGTACTTCCTCTGAGCTCCATGCCCGGAACCCAGTCCTTCAACATCACAAGGAAAACACTGAGGCCCAGAGAGGCCAAAGACCTTGACGGGAAATCACTCGCACTGTCCTACGGGACACCAACCACGGACACCCAAGTCCCCAGTCCCAATGCCACTGCCTCTATAGCTTAACCCATTCTAGAGATCATAAATCTATTCACATTAAAAAGTATCACTGCTCTCATATATTATATTTAAGAGTATGTAGAAATGAAAAAGTATCTAAGATATGGCCCTTGTACCATAAATCTGGCCACATTTCAGCTGTCCAACCGAAAACTCGTTTTTGATGAGACAGTAAAAACGATTAAAGCTCAATTTCTAAGGTGTAATGTTAGGAAATAATCTTAAGATTCTGATTTGTGTGCACTTCCCTGGGACTCAATTACTCATTTTATTTATTATGCCCTGGCGTGTACTGAATATATTAAACCTCACACCAGATCTTCAGTAATTCCCACCCAGACTACTGATCTTTAATTGAATCCTGAGCATGTTCCCCCTCCAAGAGCAGGAGAAAACAGCACCTTAAAAGCAGAAATCAGTGTCTTACAATCATTTCACAGTAAATCTTCAACTCCTACCAGCATCTTTAAAAAAATCTTTAGGAGCCAATGTTCTCTTTCAACTTCCATTACTTCCAAAGGGAGCACAATTCTAATTAGAGGGAGGTTGGAAAAGGGGGAGAGAAGTCCAAGAGGACAGCTTTAACAGTATTCTTGGAAAGTATTTATAAACTACTCATTCGCCATTTGAGATCATAATAACAATTTCTTTACGCATAAAATCACCTTCTTGTCATCCCAGAGACACTAATTCTTGCTCTGTCACCTTTTAAGAGCTTGGCAATAGCAAGACATAAAACTGAAGAAGCTGGCAGCGTGTCACGGTCCGCCAGGCATGCTCATTAGCACTTAATTAGAACTAGACACCTGCCATAAGAAATGGGCTTGCAGAAGGATGAGGACCAGGTCTGCCCTACCAGCAATTACTATCATTACTTGGAGAATAAGAGCTATGTCCGGCTTCTGGGAGGGAAATGCAGTGATGCATACACAAGAAGCAAGAGCGGTGCAGTAATTAAGCATGGCACTGATCAAAAGAAGATGAGAGAGGCTAAGCAGAGGGGAAGGCAGTTAACTACAGGGTTGAGGACGCCACCCTACCAACCCCCTGCACACCCCCGCTCCCCCAAAACTCCAGAATCCAGTCACCAAAAGTCGACTTCAGAGGTGGGATCTGATGTCAGAGCAAAGGCAGCATTTGGATACACGAGGAAGAAGCTGATTTTCTGCCAAACCCAAGTCAGTTTTTAGAAAAATGACCTGGAAAGTATTCTCTGATATGCTGTTGAAAAGAAAGGTTAGCTTATATAATGAAGGGGCTTTGCCACAGCTGTGAAGTAGATCCCATGGTTAAACCCAATGTTTAGGCTAATAACCCAGTGGGGATATCCTAGAGCCTAACTGGCCACAGGCAACTCCACCTCTACCTGCCTCCGCTCTGAGCTTCCCCCTTGAAGAAACAGCTCACTGTCCATTATTAGAGGCAATCAGGTTTTTCCATCCTTAACTTGGCCATCTTGAAAGCTTCTTCATTTTGTGTGTTGCTGTTTTTTAAGCAAATCCTATCAAAATGGAAGGCGTACTAGGAAGCAACAGGAAGGGTCAGCTATTGAAGATACTGCAGGCCCAGGAAACAGGGATATCACTGTCTCACACTGACTTCTTTATCCTGCCAGGAAGAACTCCCAGATAATATTTTCGTCTTCAGTATCTGGCCTCTGCTCAGAACACACCAGAGGCAGGGAGGGTGGGCATCATGGCTCCCATTTCGCCGATGACAGGGTTGCTGGCCTTGGGGCTCATAGCCGGAAGGATGACTGCAAAGCTTTTGTTCCCTAGAACAGCGTTTCCCCTGGGACCACAGCAGCATAGTCACATTCACAAAAGCCCTCACATTCCTCTCCTTTCCCAGGTAATGAGAAGCTCAAGGGCAGGCAATACTGCAAACTCACCACTGGACATTTCCCTGGAGACAGGCTCACCTGCACCATGCACACGTAGCAGTGATGGGTGGGAATTTGATCTGAGGTTTGTGACTCAAGAGTGCCCACTCTCCTGTCCCCACTCTCTAATACCCTATCCCTACATCTGAAAAAAGAGGCTCTGTTTGGCTCCAGCTGTCTTCTGAGGAAGTTTATAAAGAGAATCAAGCCTAAACACAGAGTGCTCTGGCTTCTCTCAGAACAAGATGCTTAACAGATAAGAAGTGTTTCTAAGATAAAACATTTATTGAAAGGAATAGAGGGCCCTCATCCTAGAGAGTGAAACAATTAACTCCAAAAAGGCAGCCCACCTGCCCAATGTGTCTTTGGAAAAACATTTTTTCTCAACAAGGCTTACCTGAGACTGGCAATCTAGCACCCATCACCTTCACTAAAAGAAAAACCATTTATGCTACTTAAACATATGTTTTAGAATAAAAGAACTACTGACATCAAGCAATACAGCCAGAAAAACCTCAAAAAACAAAACGAAAAAAAACCAACCACCACCACCAATGGCTCTCCTAATTGGGGAATTTTATATGCATTAGTCCTCTGTAGACCCAAACCTGAGCAGATATTGGGAAACTATAAAATGTTTCTCAACATGACAGCAAGAGTGGAAAAATTCAACCATCTATCCACTTATTAGTTTATACTAATGAGTAAACTTTTGTCCTAAATTAATGCTTATAGATTTATACAGCACAGAACACAAACAAAACAGTTAATAAAGCTATCAGAAAAGGCATTTTTGATGAGCAATGATGGTTGCTCATCAAAAATGTATTCCTTTTAGCAATACAGCTGGTTATTCAAGTTATCAAGCTAGACAGGTGGTCTCTCAAACAGAGCAAATTTGACACTCCTTTGCCCCAACCCACGGACACTTGGCAAAGTCTACAAATATTTATGGTTGTCACAGTGGGGATAAAATGCTACTGGCATTTAATGGGTAGAGGCCAAGGATACTGTTAAACATCCCACAATTCACAGGACCCCCACCACAAAGGATTATAAAGCTCAAAATGTCAATAGTGCTGAGGTTGAAAAATTCTGGTCTAGATCTAAGCTGGAATTCTGTCTCATTACATTAGAATTCAGTTTCTTAAACATCCAGGGACTTGTCAAATTGTTGTTTAAAAAAAATAAAAATACTTCTCAACATTCAACTGTTCATTTTCCCGTCGTCACTACCTTGTCACAATTCAAAAAAAAAAAAAAAAAGAGCACCTACTTCCTTGACTTGGTGCAACCAACAATTTCAAATCAAAACAAACAAAAACTTCCTGTTCTACAAAACAACTTGGAAAAGGACTACACAGGTAACTTACATATCAGTGTTCTGATGCTCAAAGGTGATTACGAAAGGGTTAGGTTGGGGGTGAGGTGATGAATGCACTTGCTCTCTCCCAGACAAGTGAATAGGCTGAGAGTGAGCCACGTAAAACAAACACCAAAACCTGAGTTAATGATACTGAAAACCCACAAGGAATAAAGTAACCTCATCCATGTCAAACAACAGCCACACATTCTGACTTGTAATTCACTGCTACTATAATGAACCTGACTTGGCTGTTTACATTCAGAGCTTCAAGTATCAGCCCCGGGTTTCCACATTTTTGTTTCTCAGTCAGGTGTGGCACAGTGCTTTATCACCACAGAGCTGCCTATACAACAGGAAAAGACACCCAGAATACACGGGAAGGCCGATGCCCACCTCACCCTCACTAGATGCTAAGTTCTTCATCACCAACCACGGAATCAACTTGAATTTAATCCCGTATAACTTCAGGAAAAACTATGTCACACAGATCACAAACTGAACCCAACCCAAACTAAAACCATGCCGCATGGTTTTAAAAGAGCATCTCTAATGCTGCAAGTGTGACAGTAAATGGCATTTATAGCACATGGTATTTAAACATTTTAAAGTGAAAATGATGTGAAAAGTAGCATTTGTTGACAGTTCTCTCCAATCACTCTTGATTTCTGCTATTTCCCTATTCTTTAAAACACTCACTTCTTTTTCTGCACTGGCATTTAATGGGTAGAAAAAAAAACACAAAACAGTGGTATGCTACAGCAAACAAGTGGGAAAATCAAAGACTCTACAAAAGTTATCTGAAAACATCCCATTACATGAATGGCCTCTTGCATGAAGAGAGGTAAGGGTGATAAATAGGCAAAAACTGCTTTCCGGGGCCAAGAATGCTCAAAACACTGGAAGAAAATTAAAATAAAGCATCAACAACAATCCAAAGGCCCGATCTCAATGCAGCAGCACACAGAAAATGACACAGAGGTAAAGAATGATGGCCTGTATGCAGACAGACAGCAGGATGAAGGCCTAAAATTCTGAGAAGGATCTGAACTCATCCTTATTCTTTCTACATTTCAGCTAATCCACAGGCCAACTCAGTCTGCATCGTCACCGACTTGCTTATCCAACCTGCCCTACATGACTGTTACAGTTGTGACAGTGACCAAGACCCTGGGGCTTACAGGCTTGAATTACAATAAGTTTTAAAAACTCATGTTTATTTAGGAAGATTCACTCCTAAAACCACATAAGGTTTTAATGGGGAAAAAAAATGCTCACCATTATTCGCCACTAGGGACATGCCAACCAAAACCACAAATGAAATACCCCACTTCAGCCGTAACCAGTTTGGCTCAGTGGATAGAGCGTCGGCCTGTGGACTGAAAGGTCCCGGGTTCGATTCCGGTCAAGGGCATGTACCTTGGTTGCGGGCACATCTCCAGTAGGGAGTGTGCGGGAGGCAGCTGATCGATGTTTCTCTCTCATCGATGTTTCTAACTCTCTATCTCTCTCCCTTCCTCTCTGTAAAAAATCAATAAAATATATATACATATAAATACACCACTTCATACCCACTAGGATGGCTAGAATCAAAAGATGGACAATAACAAGTGTTGACAAAAATGTAGAGAAATTGGAATTCTCATCCACTACTTTTGGAAAACAGTCTGGCCATTGTTCAAAAAGTTAAACAAAGTTACCATATGACCCAGTGATTCCACTCAAAAACTTGTATTCAAATGCTCATAAGCAGCATTATTCATAACTAGAGGCCCAGTGCACGAAATTCATACACAGGTAGGGTCCCTAGGAGCTGCCAGCTGGGGCCTTCCTTCGTTCCATGCCGCCCCCCAGTGGTCAGTGCACGTCATAGTGAGCTATCAAACTCCCAGGTGGGTTGAACTCCGGAGGGGACATTTGCATATTGGGCTTTTATAGATAGAGAAGATAGTCAAAAGGTGGAAACAACTTAAATGTCCATCGACTGATGAGTGGATCAAAAAATATGGTAGACCAGCCATGTGGCGGCTCAGTGACTGAGTGTCGACCTATGAACCAGGAGGTCAGGGTTTGATACCTGGTCAGGTCACATGCCCAGGTTGTGGCTCAATTCCCAGTAGGGAGCTTGCAGGAGGCAGCCAATCAATGATTCTTATCATTGATGTTTCTAGCTCTCCATCTCCCTGCCTCTCTTTCTCTGAAATAAATAAAAATACATATATTTAAAAGTGGTATACTGAGGCAATGGAATATTATCCTATATAAGGTAATATTCAAATTGACCATCATGCCATAACACTGTACAAGATGGTGGTGCACACAGCGGGGGCGGGGCAGCAGGCTTCTGCTTCACATGGCTTCTGCCGGGGTTTCCGAGGTCCTGGCGGCCAATTCCCGTGATTTCTGCCAGGGTTTCCATGGCCCTGCGTGCATGCCACAGGGGCAAGGCCCGGCAGCCGCTGCGCGCAGCCTGGAGGCAGGGCATCGGGGCTGCACTCCAGGACTCGGGGCCATCCTGTGGCACACCAGCCATGTGGGGCGGGACTCGGGGTGGTCCCATGGTGAGGGGGAGTTGGGGAAGTACGGGTCCCAGGTCTAGCGCGATTTCATCCTACGGGTCACTAGTTCATCTATAAAAGCATTGAAGTACATGCCACACATGAATAAACTTTGAGAACATTATAGCATGTGAAAGAAGCCATCCACAAAAGGCCACATACTATATAACTGCATTTATATGAAATGTTCAGAATAGACAAATCCAGAGACAAGGGAGGCAGGGCAAGAGGACTGACTGCTAATGGGGACATGGGATTTCTTTTTAGAGCGTTACAGATGTTCTAGAATTAGGTAGTGGTGATGGTTGCACAAGTCTGGGATGCTCAATACTAGGCTTTTTCCCAAGGAATCAAGTACAAGTTACATGATAAAAACACATGGGGACATTAATAACTGAAAAGCACTCTATTTGGAAGAACCCAGACACTGAAGCCAACCCTGCATTTGTCAAAGAGACCTAGCTGTGCTCAGTGAAAAACTAACTTGAACCAAAGGAGAAGTAAGGTGCATAAAAGACTTCTTTGCAATACTGTTCGCTCTCTTTGGAAAATTAATACAAGAACTGGCCCTAGCGGGTTTAGCTCAGTGGATAGAGTGTCGGCCTGTAGACTGAAGGGTCCTGGGTTCAATTCCAGTCAAGGGCATGTACCTCGGTTGCAGGCTCAATCCCCGGCCCTGGTCAGGGCAGGTGTGTGAGGCAACCAATTGATGTGTCTCTGACACACCTTGACGTTTCTCTCTGTATGTCTCTCCCTGTCCCTTCCACTCTCTCTAAAAATCAATGGAAAAATATCCTCAGGTGAGGATTAACAAAAAAATAAAAGAAATGAACTGCTGGATTTTAAGTGGAGGGTATGTCACCAAATACAAGTTTGCAGAGCTAGAAGAGCCATGTTTGTTGTGGCCATTTCATTTTCTCTTATTGGTAGCAGGTTAGGCATTATCCTCCTAGGGCGAATTGTTTTATAAAGAAACTTATAGCTGGATTATTGATGGGCTTTCCAGGGATTAACTGCATACTCATAAGAATAAGAGGCTAACCTCATCCTCTTAAACATCACACATTACAATCCTATAGATAGCTAACAGCTACAGCCCGAGGAGAAAAATAATCCAACATTTTGCTAATCCTTAAACCAATCATCTCCTGCAACAATGGGAGCCCTTTAGGTCTACAACTCAATCTCTTAAGGACAGAAAGGCTCCTGCTCCAGACACATCAGGAGTTTGTACTCACAGCCACCCCCTACACAAACAAACCCAGCCAGCATCACAAAATACCCTACACTTACTTCATACTAAGTTGTTTTAAAGTGAAGAGCATTACACATTTGCCTATGAAGAAGGAATATACAAATCTAACCAATAAATGGAGCCCCAAACCTGAGGCTCCCATAGGCTTTGACAGAAGTTATATTCATGGAAAGTAAGTCAGATTGTATACAAATAAATGAGAAAGGAAAAACAAAGTTTTTGGGGGTTGCCTACATTAACCCCAAATTTCTTGAGTTCCTGAAGTTCACGGGCAATGGCTATAAGAAACTGCTCAAATTGTCTTATATCCACAGTTAGTATGGAGGCAGTTACCAGAAATCTGGCATATCGTGGCCTGGGAAGGAAAACCCCCACTGTTCACCTGGACATCTCGCCTTCCAATTCTTTCACAATGATCCCTGCCACCTCCCAGTGCCAGCAGAGGCCTTAGTGCCTTACTCACATTTTTGCTTCTCAATTCTCTCTACATCTGTTCCCAAAACTTAACTTTAACCCCTTGGTTTTGAACTTTAAGTTTGTTCATCAAAAGTTAAATGGCAGCCCAGCCAGTGTGGCTCAATGGTTGAGCATTGGCCTATGAACCAGGAGGTCAGGATTTCATTCCCAGTCAGGACACATGCCAGGATTGCGGACTGGATCCCTAGTAGGAGGTGTGCAGGAGGCAGCCGATCAATGATTCTTTCTTATCATTGATGCTTCTCTCTCTCCCTCTCCATTCCTCTCTCTGAAATCAATATATATATTTTAAAGTTAAATGGCAGCACTTTTGCACTGCTGTGTCATTAAAAGTCACGCATGCATGACAATGTAGTGGCAGGAGCAGAGCATCTGGCTAGGTCTAATCTCAGACACCAACATCCAGGTAACCACTAGAATAGACAAAGGAGGAACAGCCACCCCTCACAGGGGGCTTGGCCAACTGAACCACAGATCTGCTCTAGACACGTAGAGAAACCAGGCAGACAAAACTGCAGTTCAAGGGTCTTATCCCCACAAAAGCCATGCAAGCGAGACGGTACTGTCCATCTACAGAAGAGACACTGATCAAGGCGAATGGATCATATGAGGTCACAAAGCTAAAAAGTGGAAGCACCGGTATCCTACTCAATTTCTTTTAAAAAAGAAAACCACACTTCACTACTGTTTTCTTTCTAATCAAAACCTAATCGTCTTTGAAGAGGTGGGGGAAACTGCTGAGAAGGACAGGGAACCTAACCTCCTTAGGAGATGGAAACACTCTGCACCAGAGAAGAGTGGTTACAGGGCTGTGCATGTGCCCAAGGCCATCAAACTGTACATGCAAGATCTCTGCATTTCACTGCATACAAATTACACCTAAGTTAAAAAGAATTTTATGTACAGATATGTACATACCTAACTGTTTTTGATATCGATTATTTATGTCATATAACCTAGCTTAAAAGTAACACTAGTTATTTGGAATCCCAAATTCAATTAAAATTAATTATTTAGTGTCTTTGCTCCAAACTCCCCAATACAGCGGGGAATTATGTTGAAGAGTCCTTGGTTTTTCTCTGCCTTCAGGTAGCCATTAACTATCCCACAAACAAGTGTTTCAGCATTTTACAAATCTGTTTTATTTTATGCATTTTTAACACAATTCCAAAGTTTCAAAGAAAATCTTTGAGGGATGCTGCTTAAATTGTAGACTATCCTGATACAAAAAAAAAAATCAAAAAACAAAAATCAAGGTCTCAAATGAGTTAAGTTCCCTTTGCACAATGAACTTGTTTCTAAAGCACAAGTGAGCTGTGTGTCAAAACAAATAAACCTTGTGCCTTTTAAGATCTCTGTATTATTAAATATTCTTTCTATTGTTTAAGAATGTAACATGTTTAATAGCAAAGGAGCTTATAAAAAGCAAAATTCAAAAAGTAGAGCAGCAGTTACTATTCTGCAAATTATCAATTTTGCTATCAGTGAAAGCTATTAAAAATGTTTAACAAAACCATTTTAATAATTTCTCCAAATTTCAACTATCTAAGAATCTTACATGCCAGTAATTTAAAGTTGAAGGCAGGTGCCGTGGTGGAAAAGATTTTAAAATTCAGTTTTTCTATCAGATAGAAGAACAAGTTTTCTATGCTGGTGAGAAATGGGCACCATTAATTCACTCAACAAGAATGGAAAAAATATATCCTCTTCTCCTAAAAGAGCATCCATAGTCCTGGGACACAAGCTGAGTTTGCCTAGAAGCTTGGTGTCCTTGAGAATATTTAACTTTCTCCTGGTTTGCTAAAGAGAAATATCGTTAGCCCTGTCAAGCAAGCAGTGAGCTCCTTGATTGTACCTTAAAGGGAATGAGAATGTTTCGGCTCATTTGCATTTTAAAGGGTACTCTTTCATGATCTTTCACACTTGTAATAGATGTCTAAACCGTTAAATTACTATTTCTTTTCTTAGCCTGAAAGTCGATGCAGACTAAGAGCGTGGCCTCTCCCATTGTTCTTTCCCCCTAAGTCGGTCCCTGAACAATACTGACAGCTGCTATCAAACCGGGCTGCATTTACTCTGCGCGCAGCTGCTGCTTGTAGGAACAGACAGCCTCCCGGAGCCTCCTCCCCTCTGGGGAGACAGGTTGACACACTGCATGTTCAATGAAAGAGGTCAAAGGTCCACTGAATTGTCAACCCAATTTTATGCTACTTCGATTTTCCAGGACGCATGCAATTCCTTTCAAGCAAAAATCAAGCATATGCCAGAGCATGAAACTTATGGTTCGGGGTAATTATTGATCACTACAAACTTTAAAAGAGCCTGCTGACATAAATTAATATACCGATTCAAAAAATTACAATTATAATACACTGATTCAAAAATTACAATGATAAAAACCACACAGGCTGAAGACATGCAATTGGCGTTTAGTCCTGTGCTGGGCCCAATGCGCTGATTTGCGTTATTGTTGCTAGCTAGCAGAGCTAATCTGCCTTTCTAATCTCAACAACATGTTTCCTGGACTAAAGCCATTCATAAAATTAGCGGTTCATCTGCCCTTCTAAAACAACCTATTTTTCTTTTCTGATTTGGCTCAAAATGAGTATTACCTATAAACATTTGGTTGATACAATTTTCCCCTTTCTGATGTGTTGTACTGGGCAGTGCCTTTGAGAATTTAAAAATACAAGTTTTACCATCAAGAAATGATATGTAAAAATTTAGAGCCTATCAGAAAACAAATGTGTTCCACAAAGTTTAACTGGGTACTTGAGACCTGCTTTGCATATGTTTTCTTTTAATCAAAACAGGCTTTTCCATCCTCATTCATTAGGGTTAAAAAATTCTGTGCTTGAGCTACAAGTACAATTTGCTATTAGTCTTTGCTAATCAAACACGGTACATGCAAAAGTACCAGTGAATATTTGATTTGATCTCTGAAATAAAGCAATTCATTACACAAGAAAAGGGTACAGAAGGCAGCAGACAAATGCAGATGTAATTGTGTTTTTTGTTGAATGTGATTAGAGAGCCCACTAAGTAACAGTCAAAAATGTGATACTAAAGGGGGAGAAATGCAGAGCCTGGACTTGGGGGGAGGAGAAGGGAAGAATTGTTTATGCAGAGCTAAGCTGTCAAGTGTAATAAAGCAGCTTGAATAAAATTTAAGCTGAAAATCCACTGAAGCTCCCCATTTCAGGGAGGAAAAAGCTATTAAAAGGAAATGAAGGTCACCCTCCCAGTTTATTTCACCTAATTGATTGCCAATAGCTTACCACAGGCAACCCGACTGCAGATCTGCAATTGAGAAACTGATGAAAGGAGAGTTTTCAAGCTGAGGCTCATTCTTTAATCCTCCTTGGCTCTTATGTTTTTTCCCCATCTCCAGTTGGGATGTAATTTTAAACCCTGATGGATTAACTGGTTCCATTGTCTGTGGCCGTCATTGGACTATGGCACTCTTAATCCGTACAGCAGCATGTCTAATTATCATTACAAAGTGTCTGAGGGAACTATAAAGACCAGCAGGGCATCTTCTCACAAGCAATTAACATAAATTGATAAATGAGTGATTTGAATCTGCTCAAGGCACTCACTTATGAATAAAATCAGAAAGGATGGTCCCTTGTTCCAGCTACTTCTTTCACTTGGTCTAGAAGGGCAGAAAATCTGAGAGCCATCCTGGACCCTGAAGGGGTTTGGGGGTGGGGGGCAGATAAACTCACGCAGGGGATGGACCGAAGGGTTCACCAGGCTCATTAATGCAGAGCAAATAACTTGTGACTGACAACCAGTTGCCAGCGAGGAGCACTAACTGAACTCAAAACAGGAGAGCCGAAACCTGGTGAAAGGCTAGAGGGCAGAAGGACAGACACTTATCACTTCTTCAACAGCAAGAGAGAGTTTTTTTCATTGGGGTGCCACTTAAAACTTCATGGAAGAGGCACAAGAAAGAGGAAGACCAAGCAGTTAGAAAGGTCCCAATACCCTAGGAAAGCAAAAGGCAAAAGCCAAGAAACTAAATGAAATGGTCATTATGAGATGTGCCTTGACTTCACTGTGATCTAAAGTTATAGGACAGAATAAGGAAGAGTTTAAAACTCTAACCTAAAGTTTTTTTTTTATCTGACTACTGGAGAAAAAGTGGCTTAAGTGTCACAGGCTCAAGGATATTTATTTTCCCATTAAAAAGTAGACTGATTTTTCTTCTCCTCCTAAAACGGTTTCTCCTATCACTTCCCTTATGCTAATCTCTCTTCCCCAGCACAGCTCAGCATACCTGAATACCCCCTCCCACCCTTATCAAATAGGTCAGTGTTAAGCTACCCAAATATTTTATATACAGAGATTAAGCCATCAAATTAATAAGAAATGAAAGCTGGTTATACACACTGTAGGAGGTAGACCTGGTAGGCCACGTACCCCGATGATGGCATTCAACTCTGCCATGGTCACCTGTTTGGCACGTTCGACAGCCTGCGCCACCTGTTGTTGATGCTTTGAAAACAACGAGAAGAAAAGGTAAGCAAGGCAGCCAAGAACTTCACGTACCTTCCAAGGATAACAACAAAAGGGCAAACGCCACATGCGATGCAGACTGAAGTATAATGCAAAGTTTGGATTTATATGTAAAGTTTGTCGAGCACCCATTATTTCACAGAACACATGTAGAAAAGGGAAAAGAAAACAGAGCAGTGCTTCCTTGTTTCTAACCCACACTAGTCACCACTTAACTTCTGGTGGAAAAATTAGGCTCAGAATGGTACAAAGTCAAAAAGGACATCAAAAATGGTTAACCTGGGGCTTCAGAAAATAAATAGTATGGGATCATTTAAACATCAGATCTTCTATTAGTTCTCTGGTCAACACATCTCAACACTCAAGTAGTTTTTGGAAACTATGGTAATTCATCTTCTTTAGACAGTTCACCCTCCACAAGGGAAAGACCCACTCTTAGTTCACAGTCCAGAAACACTCTACCCACCTCCCAACTTCTACCCACAAATAAAAACAAAGCCACACCTGTGCTTTCAGAGGCATGGGACAGACCACAGCAGAGACCAGGATTACTGAACATGGAGTACATGTTACGCTGGAAGAGGCTGCTAGAAGAGCAGAGATGGCTGCGGTATGGAGCAGCTGATGACAACTAAACGGACAGCCCATATTTCAGCTCCCAGTCCAACAAACTTTATCTCAAGATATGTACATCCTTGTTTAGCATTTATAAGCTTGTATCCAAAAGTAAGGTAAACTTTAAGGCCAAACTAAAACATACTGGTTTTGAGTCAATCTCACAGATTAGTCATATAAAGAGCTTTTCTCTCTCAAAATATTACAGTTAAACCTCTGTGGCTTTGAATCTTAATAAAAATGGCATATATATATATATATATATATATATATATGCCATATATATGTATATATATATATATATATATATATATATATATATATATATATATATTTCCATAAGTTAAGGTAACATGAACACTTAGTTTATCCTTAAGAGTACTGGCACCCACTCCCTCCATGGACAGCACTAAGTCAATCATTATACAAGAACAAATGAAATACCTGCTTCCATGGTCAAGTCAACCCTGATGGACCCATTTTTAAAATTCAGAATAAGAAAAGCTCTCTAGAGAAAGGACACTTGGAATCATCAGTAGCAATTAAACTTATAAATTAATTCAATTTAAAATAAACTTTATATGTTTGATAGTCATTTTGCAGTTTTCCAAAGGAAAAAAATTAATTTGAGGTTGAGCTTTTGCTATCACTTCTACAGTGTGCCCTCAGATCTGTTAGATGGAATAGCAGGGGTGTATACACCACAGCTGTAACAGATGTTCTTCACACTTGTTCCTCGTGATAAAATTAACATCTTAAAACTAGCTAATTTGCAAACAGAGAAGCAACATAATTGCACTTTAACAGCTGAACAGTTTTACTTACTTCCTGAGACAGAAATGGGATGACTTGTGCACAAATCGTATTCAATCTCTTGGCGATTTCAGTCTATGAAGACAAAGCCACATAAATGTTTAGTATACTTCATAATCAGTTCAGAAAGATAAAACTTCACACCCACCACTTTAGCCCTCCACTATCTCTCTTGAGGGCATAAAATTGCTTTTCTCAGCTACCTTACCAATATTTATCTTGAGATAAACAGTAGATATTAATCCCACTTGCAAAGTAAGACATAACTGCACGCTTTATTGGTCACTTAAATAAGAGATAATGAGCACTTTAATTGAATTGGAAAATCTACGTGGTTTAAGGCTATATAATCATTTAACCTGGTGATTGCAAATCCCTTCGAATACTTATTCAATTATGGTGTACCGGGCACATTTATGTAGTTACAGCAAGTTCATTCAAGCTAGCATCAGAATCAGCATCAAAGCAACTGAGCTTTCCATACAAGGTCTATACAGCGAGAGCAGCCTCTTTCCACTCGTCCCAACTCTTTCGCAACTGGAACAGTATTTTAATGTCAGTAGCTTTCATTAAGTCTCAAAATTGCAAACAAGCCAAGAAAATACGTAATATTAAAACAGAACTCAAGTCCAGAGGGACAGTCACATTGAGATGTTCTGAGTATCTGTAAAGTTTCAACACAATTCAGCATCAAATATGAAGACCTCAGTACAGGGTCCACAGTTCAGCTGGACATAACGAAACGTGTCCTGAGTGTCTGTGACCCAAGCTGTTGTAAAGAAAGTAGGAAGAGTCTCTGCCCAGCTCCAAATCCACAAGATCCTTCTGCTACAAGGGACAGACTGGCAAGGGAGGGAAAAAGGGTGCTTCTGCTTCCAGCATAGGATAGGATCCACCTGCCTGCCCCACTGCCAACACCCTGCACAAAAATGCAAAGCAACCCTGCCTTCCTTTCCTCTAACTTCAAGGAACCAGTTCTGCCTTTAAAAGGGGAAAAAAAAAAAAGTCATCTAAAAGAGTCCCGGATTTGACCTTATTTATTCCATCATTTTCCATCAATGCTTACTTACTAATGCCGCCTGATAGTGGATTAGGTAATGAAAAGGATCATGAGCAGAAGAAAATTATGAAGCACATAGCCATGCCCTTGAGAAACAGAGACTGGAAAAAGTAAGATAAAGTAGAAACCTCAGAAACCGTATAATGAAGTATATCAAACAAGAGCTGCTTTTTGTCCTCTAAGATGATTCTAGTTAACAATGAGTAACAAGGCCTTCGGTTGGATGGGATTGGATTGGGGTCAACCCAACTCAATTCTCCCTGACTACCAATGAGATAGGGTTCCAGCCGGGGCCTTGTTAGAAATGTAGTACTAGAAGAGGAAATGACTGGTATAGACCTTGCTTTAACCAGCAGGGCAAACAGACATATGGAAAAAGGGTGCAGCTGCACCAGGTGTAAAAATAGTACAGGGCAGCCATACCCAATTCACCCGATCAATCTAACTCAAGGTCATAACTCTCCTAGAAAGCACCAGCACAACAGGGTTAGGGAGGGTGGGTGGTGTGGGTGGTGTGTGTGTGTGTGTGTGTGTGTGTGTGTGTGTAAAGGAGGATGAATGCCCTTGGTGGACTCTTAGTCCTTGCCCCCCACTCCCTATCTACGATACATCCAAACAGCATTCCACACTTTCCCCTTCTCCAAAATTCACACTTAAGGTTTCCCAATCTTAAAAAAATGATTAATAGTCACTTGAAGTACACACAGATATGTATGTAGAAAAATAAAATAACTCTAGGTCTCTCATCCAGGGATAACCCTGTGGTGATTCTGGGAAGCATCATTTGAGGCACTCAGAAGCCCAGAGTGGAGAGACTTTTATTTATATCAAGGGCCCCCACTATATATATACTGCTTTTCTATAATGTGTTATTTCTACTCAAAAATGTATCATGGACACTCTCCCACTCAATAAATACAAGCCTACTGGTGTTTAAGCACCCAATATCAGTGGATATTTATATTTCATCTAATTTGCCACATTTATAAATTCTGTGTCAGATAACCCTCTACAAAGACCTCTAAAAGAAACCCCTAGAAGTGAATCTGTTAGGTCAAAGTGTATGCATATTTTAAATTGGAATGCATGCTGATAAACTGCCCAGTAGAAAAGCTTACCAATTTATATGATTGCCAGTCTATAAGGGTACATGCTCTCCCACAATGTCAATATTGGGTTTTGTTGACCTTTTAAAAAATCTGTATTCATCTAATAGAGTAAAACGCTATCTCAGTTTTATTTGCATCACTCGGATTCTTCCTGAAATTAAACATCTTTTCATTTATTTATTGACCCTCTGTATTTTTTTTTCTTTCTCTGTTTTTCCTTTGGTATTTATCATTGTCTTTTTGTAGTAATTCTTCCCATATGACAAATATTGACTCTTTCCCCTCGTTTTCCCAGCTTGCCATTTGTCTTTCAACCTTATTTGCTATAGCTGTTTGCTGTGCATAACTAAGTTTTTATGTGGTCAAGCTAAAGAATACTGTTCTTATGTTCTGGCTTTTGGGCCAGAATTAGAACACTCAAAAATTATAGAAACCGTTTTCTAATTTCCTTCTAGTGCTGCTATGGTTGTACTTTCTATACTTAAATACTTGATCTTGATGGAATTTATTTTGGTGTAAGAAAAAAATGACCTCTTTAATTAATAATAATATGTGCTATTACATGGGAGTGGCTTTAAGGTAGAACTGATTTTAACTGTCAGGGGACATTTAAAACCTGGTCTGAATGAAATGAACTTGTAAAACTTTAATAATATTAGCTATTAAAAAAATAAGTACAGATTAAAGCATAGATCATACAAATTGGGTTAGAGTAGGTAAGACAAAAACAGGAGGAAGGTTGATGATCAAATTGATGAAAAAACATCAAAAGTCACACCATCTTTCCGGGGAATCTATATATATATATAAAAGGCTAAGTGACTGTCCGTCCGTCCGACCGGCCGGTACATATGACACACACTGGCAATTTAAAAATAAACACTGACTTGCACATGTGCGATACATAGAAAGCTCTTGCTGGCACCAATCCCACTATGTATTTTAATTTTATAATACTATATTATATATACTATTTTGACATGCAATTTTTTGCAGTAACGTAATTACCACATGAATCTTTCTTCTAATTAATTTCCTTTCAATGTGCATGAATGCGTGCACCGGACCACTAGCTCTAAATAAATGGCCTGGAGAAGAGATGGAAACAAGAACAGAAGAGGACCTTTATCCCACTTATCTCTTCCTCCTTCCAGGTCTGTAAACCCTAGTCTTAAACTGTCCTCTGACAAGTGAGCTTCATTTTGAGCAAAGATGCCTAAATTCAAGTCTCACCTCTGGCTCACCCAGAAATTCTCTGAGCTGCCCTGGCTTCTGCATAAGAAGAGTTCACACCTCCAGGCAGCATGAAGATGGGTCCATTGGTTTCCCTGACTGCTTTCTTTGTGAGTTCTAAAACATTACCACCACTCCAGGAGGATTTCATAAATGTTTTTCCCAGCCCTTAAAAAAGTCTGAAAAGCAGCATAAAGACTGACAATAATATTATCTCTTGTTTCAATGCAAGACCTATAACTGAACACGAATTAACAAGTAGTGTTTTCTACCCATGTTTCCATTCCTGACCACAGAGTTTGCAAGCAGGCTAACTGTGTATTTGGCCCTGCTTAAGCAGGTTTTAAGAAAGTTCTGTAAGCTTTTCAGACAGCTTTCTACCTCTTGCAAAGGCTAGACAACTCCAACGAAAAAAACTGCAGGCTAACTGTATTTTCCACCTGGAAATCATTTTCCTGATGAAAGCTGAAGCCGTATTTGGTTCCTGCTAATAGTCATAAATACTGATAACTAAACTTTCCCTGTATTTCTGACACCATATAAGGCAACAACATTATGTCAGGTTCAAGAGCTATGCCCAAACCAGATTTACATGGAACCTTTGTGCCCAGAAACTTAACCACCTGGGTAAAGGCCCCAACATCAAGCCTTACCATCATGGCTAGCCTCCCTTCACTGAGGCAACAGGAAACAGGTATCCAAATTATCTGTTCAGAACCATCTTTTAGTCTCCCTTGCCAAAGCCAGCTCCCCTGACTGACTTGCTTATGATAACAGAGTTGGACCTCATAATCCAAAAACTTGGGTTTGCATCTCAGTAAACCAGTACTACTAGTAAGTGCCTTTAAATCATTTCAACGGTGGGCCACAGTTCTTATCACCAATCTACTTCAGTGTTTCATCAAAATCAAGTAAGTTAACATGTGAACTACAGCTGAACTATTGCAAAGAGCTGTTTTCTTAACCCCATGGTCGGCAAACTGCAGCTCGCGAGCCACATGTGGCTCTTTGGCCCCTTGAGTGTGGCTCTTCCTAAGCCTTAGGAGTACCCTAATTAAGTTAATAACAATGTACCTACCTAAATAGTTTAAGTTTAAAAATTTTGGCTCTCAAAAGAAACTTCAATCGTTGTACTGTTGATACTTGGCTCTGTTGACTAATGAGTTTGCCGACTTAACCCAATCCTTGAAGGCCAACCTCACATCAATGTGAAAGCTGCCTTTCCCCTCAGTAACACCAGAAAACAAACTCTTCCACAGCCTTTGCCACCCTTTGATACACTACTATTAAGTCCATAGGTTTAAAATCACATCTAACATAAAACTACCACACAGATTCTTAATAGCTTTCAGCACCCATGTCTTCTCCACACGACAAGGTAGGAGGCATGAGAACAAGACACCTACTAAATATTTGACACAGCTCCCCTCTGCACCCTCTGCCACGAACACTGCCCACAGGGCACAGTCCATGTGCTTTTAAGGAATGGTTCACTGTCTAAAATGGAATCCCCTTGCACCCAATGATCAAGAGGCAACCAGACAAACTATTACTAAACAGTGTTCGAATAAGGCTCTGTTTACAGTAACAAATCACATCTTATGTTAAAAAGCAAAATTCAACTGAGTAAATTTGAAGATCTAATTGGTTTTACTCAATGAGTCATGAAGCAGACAGCAGCTGATCTAGGAAACAGAAAGAAGCTCCAAAGAGCTGTCCAAAAGGAAAGGTGTTTAAAGGCAGAAAGGGAGTGGAAAAAGAAAATTATGAGCAAAGAACGTACTGTTCTCAGGCAAGGTCACCCGCCTAAGGGGAATGGAGGGGGCCTATCAGTTGGATTACCTCACTTCTGCTATTGACTGGTTAACGGCTATGATCCTGGGAGAGGATAAAAACCTATTAAGTCTTGGTTTGCCAATGTGAGCCTTAACACAAGCGACTCCATTTTGAGCTCATTGTTTCTTATTAACACTTAGTAGGTATAAGATTCACATTTTTTTAAAATATATTTTATTGATTTTTCACAGAGAGGAAGGGAGAGAGATAGAGAGAGTTAGAAACATCGATGAGAGAGAAACATCGATCAGCTGCCTCTTGCACATCCCCCACCGGGGATGTGCCCGCAACCCAGGTACATGCCCTTGACCGGAATCGAACCCGGGACCTCTCAGTCCGCAGGCTGACGCTCTATCCACTGAGCCAAACCGGTTTCGGCAAGATTCACATATTTTAACTAAATTAAATATGATCAAATACCTCAAAGGCTAGATTTTGAACCAAACCTGGGTGTATTAAACTGAAGACATGTTCTAGGCATCTGAACTTACATTTTAGGATTTTATGATTCCTAAAAGCTCGACTCTTCACCTTCTTATACTCCTTACACCTAGTCTAATTACAAAGAGAAGAGGCCACTCCCCAATGTCTGCTCACTTCTCCACTACAGAGTCATGTATAATGAATGTTAACTGAAGCTCAATACAAGGTGAGAATTGCTTAAGAGTAATAGCCCATGGTCTCAAAGCAATCCAATGGCACCTTGCCCAAAGTCAGCTATGGAAAGGGAAACTCCATCACCATTAAATTGCAAATTGATGGATCATAAAAAATGCTGTTTATGCTGAGGGCTGGCAAACTGATTTTTTTGGTTTCACTGAAGAAACATCAAAAGCCACACCATCTTTCCTGGGAATTCTAAATAAATGGCCTGGAGAAGAAATGGAAACAAGAACAGAGGAGGACCTTTATCCCACCTGTCTCCTCCTCCTGTGTCTGGAACAGATAGACAAGCAAGAATATGAAAACAAGCCCTGCCAGCGTGGCTCAGTGGTTGAGTATCCACCCAGGAACCAAGAGATCACCGGTTCAATTCCCAGTCAGGGCACATGCCCGGGTTTCGAGCTCGACCTCCAGTAGGGGGCATGCAGAAGGCAGCTGATGGATGATTCTCTCTTATCATGGATGTTTCTCTCTCTCTCTCCCTCTGACTCTCTCTGAAATAAATTTTAAAAAAAGAATATGAAAACAATGCACACAAAGGAAAACAGATAACGTCTCAATCACTTCTGACTAGAAGTTTCTGAATCTGTGAAATGACAATGTTAAATACAGAAAAAATGTTCACCCTCACCAGCAACCAAAAAAACCCGTAAGCTTTGTTGTAAGGTGGGTCATTCTGGACCAGTTAAGTTAGTTTATTAAAAAAATTAATGAGATCCAACATTGATGAGTCCTCTGGGAAACAGAAACCATCATAACATTACTGATGACAGAGTAAATTGGTAGTCATCTTAGAAAGCAACTGGGCAATGTGTTCTAACAGCATGAAATTATTCAAACCCTTTGGTAAGGCTTCCCACAGCTAAGAATTTATCTTAAGGAAATAGTTCAAATGAAAAGCATTTCATGCATAAAGCTGTTCACTGCAGCACTGGTTTCAAAGCAAAGAGAAAAAACAGGTAACGATGTAACAGCAGTTCAACACATCAGAAACATTTGCAGAATTTCTGAAAATCTTAACATTTGCCCTCCTGAGAAATCAGTTGTCTAATACCAGGAGAACAGTATTAGACCCAAAGACAAGGCAAGTAACCATTAAAGTCACATGTACGATAATGATGTTTAAATAGCCAACACATTACCAGATGAAGCAGGAGGAGAACAAAGACGTGATGTTAGTGTGCCTGTGTGTTTTTTTTACAACATATGCATGTGGCCAAGGACTGTTGATATCCAAAATAAAAACGGTGATTATGCTGTGAGGTAGGGTTCCTGGTGACTTTTTATTTTCTTCCAGTGACCTTGTGAACACCACCTTTGATTTACTGTCTAACTCTATTATTAAAGTGGAAAGAGAGAAAAGGGTGGTCAGGCCCACCACCTCTGTGATTGACAGTGGCACTGAGTCACAACAATGCTGGCACACCATGAAACCATGTGGGTGCCTGGCCCTCCCTCTTACAATCCTCACGTCACACATGGAGAAACCGACGTCTAAAGGAAATGACTTGCCCAGGATCATAAAGCAAGATTAGAGGCCACATTCTTTGCCTAGTCCTTTCTCCAGGAAGCAGAAACGGAAAATTGGGACATACTCTAGATCAGAAATAAAGCTGATAAATTCAGCTTTGTTTTGCAAAGCAATACAACCCAAACAGGACTGCAACAGCACAAGGCCAAGGCCATGCCGTCCCTCAGCCAACAATGGTATCACAAGAAGCGGTCCCCGTCTGTCAGCAACAGGGGCACTGCATCCTTATTGCCCTGCTATGGATGTAGGCATTTTACAAGGGACCTCAGTTATCAATTGTGAACCTTAGATAAGCAAGTCACAGCCAAACTGCACTTCAGTTCTTTCCTCAGGCAGAGAGTGTTAGTGTATCAGTACTAACATCAATCTGGCCCACCAATAGAGCAAAATCCACAAAATCACATCTACAAATACATCTCTATTTCCTGCAGATGACATTTATATACCTGGAGAAAAGTCAAGATGTTTAAATAAAAACCACACACCCAAAATGACAGATGCAAAACACTGAAAATAATCTACTAATATAGCACTGTCTATTTTGGAGGGGGGAGGAGGGACCTTTGCCTAGAGACCTACTTTAGAGTACCCAATATTCACACCAGATTTACTACTACCCCTCACCATACACCTCATGAAAGGGCTAATTTTACCTTAAATTTTAATGCATCAGAGTAGCTTTCTTTTAAAATAGAACTGTGTCAATAAGCCGACTAATCACATTTTGGGTAAATCCAAATGAAAAGAATTTGGGGCCCTAACCGGTTTGGCTCAGTGGATAGAGCATCAGCCTGAGGATTGAAGGGTCCCAGGTTCGATTCCAGTCAAGGGTATGTACCTTGGTTGCGGGCACATCCCCAGCAGGGGGTGTGCAGGAGGCAGCTGATCAATGTTTCTCTCTCATCAATGTTTCTAACTCTCTATCCCTCTCCCTTCCTCTCCGTAAAAAAATCAATAAAAATTATATTTTTTTTTTTAAAAAAGGAAAGAACTTGGGGTGTCATTAAGTTGAGGTTGTAATGAGGTTATGAGGAATTCTCAAACTTAAGAATGCTTTGGAATCACCTGAGAGACTTGCTAAAAACATGAGCAGCTGGGTCACCCTCCCAGATTCTGAGTCAAGCGACCTGGGGCCCCAGCATCAGCACTGCTCTCAAGTTTCCAGGTGATGTGTGGTTATTGGACTAAGACCACAGCTGAGAACCGCTGTCATCCCTTAACCACAACAGCGGCAGAGCCTACTGCTTAGCACACTGCGGGTCCTTCTTACACCTACTCTCAAATCCTCAATCTGAGCAGGTCCCCTGAAACTAGGGTTTATCCAAGTGGGCCGGTAGGCCAGGTCTGCCTCTCTCCAGAGCCTTGCCACAATGCCATGGCCGCCTTCTCCACACATTTTTTTTTTTTTTACAAAACAAGACCAAGGCAAGATACACAAACGGGGGGTGTTGGAACACATTTGCCTACTGTGGGAAACAACCTCAAACGATATTCATTTAAATGATTCCACCCATGGCAATGTAATCTCGCCCCCTCCTTAAACCCTATGATTAAAACAAAACAAAGGGTACCAGATGACAGAAACCCTTTAGTGGCTCAATTAATCAGAACATAAGTCACCAATTACTGGCAGATAATAACTTTTGTGTTCCATCTCCCCCTCACTTGGCAGCTCCTACCGCATTCTAAATCTGAGCCCTTTCCAACTGGGCGCGCCGACTCTATCCTTTCACTGCTCATCCTTCACTGTGGCTTCTTTGGAAACAAGGAGGGGGTTAAGAGAAAGGGGGGAAACCTGCTGAAGGCTGCTGGGGCGGTGATAGCAACACTAATTGCTCCCATTCTCTGGCTCCTCCTGAGACAGATTGCAGGGCCTGCATCTCCGGAGAAAGCTCTTGCTCTTGTATCTCCTTCGTGGCAGCTCTCAGCAGAGCAACTCAAGTGCCCTTAATTGTTTATGTTCTTAATGCAGAGTCTCTTGAATGCATTCATTTTTAATAGCAGGCTTGAATATGGGGCCTATCAAAGAATGACAAAGCAACTCTATTCATTGGTTCTCCTTTCTAGCAATGATGGTCTTTTGATTTATTTGCAAATGACAAGCTTTGCTGGCCCCACTTGAGGGCTGCACTTATTTTTTTTAAGAATTCAGTTGCATTTCCAAGATGAAGTTGAGTCTGCAACACTGTGTATTTGTGTAAATTCCACCTCCCCCCTTCAGTTCCTTCTAATTAATGACTTAAATGTTTTGACCCAACTGTTGCCAAGCAGAGCATTTGGAGTTTAATTTGTCAGTTTGGTAAAGATGCATCCCTGACAAAAGCATGGCAGCTGTTTTGGTGCCTAAACAGCACATTTCCATTATTCAGAAGCCCTTGTTATGGGGTTCAGACAGTGTGCTGTTCACATGAAATCATATTGACTTGTCCCATGATAGAAAAAGACAGCATTTGGCAGCCTCAAAGGAAAATGCACTCTGTAAAGCCACAGAAGGTTTTTAAGACAAACTCAGTAGGGTGAATCACAGAGCGCCTCTGTGAAGTCATCACCCATTGTTCTCAGAAGGGAAAGCGAACAAGCCTCCCTGAAACACATCCCAGCAAACACACACCTTTCACCCTCTTCACAGGTCTTAGTCATGAGGGAATTCTTCAGAAATTAGATAATATCATACAATAACAGAATTAGTGGGAGGAAAAGCCGACTACATCATCATCATTGCAGGAAGGCTAAAATTACAATTACGAAAATAAAATATGTAGAGACAATGGCTGCCCAGGAGTATGCAAATATCAAGTTACCTATGAAAACTGGGTTTCTGAGAAGGTTCTTCCTTCAAATTTTGTAATGTTATTTTCTTTGCAATAAAATTAAAAACACTTCTCACTGTAACTACCTTGTAGGCCTATCTTTGGTTGGAACTGACTTTCAACTGTCTGGGATCACTATCTCCATACCTTCCAGCATGACAAAGCAAGCCACCAGCGCACTGTTGATCATTGGTTTGAGCATTTCCCATCACCCTGCTCCCCACATCTTCTTTGGAGAAAACTGGCTCAGCAGTTTGGCATGAATATTTCTCTAACAGGTTGGAATCTCTAGCCAATCCAGATAGTGGGAAAAGAATTTCCTGCCTGAGGTGACTGTGGACAGTGCGTCCTAATTTTTTGCTGCACATGAATGACACGGCCACTCTTCTCCCAGAGTGACTTCTTAGGGAAGCAACTAGTCCACCAGGACACCATGTGGCACAAAGCAAAATGGCCACAAGTTAGAGACATCAGCGACGGTGAGGCCCCAGGGCAAAGCCACTGAGCCCCCAACTCCATCTCAGCCTGGAAGCCCCCCCCAGACCATTACTGCCCCACAGTCTGAGTCACTGGAGCGGTGGTACCTGGGAAGGAAGACAAGGAAGGTTCTTGGCCTTCCCAGCTGGAACCTGGGATTTACTTTTCAATCAACATCATGCACCAAGAAACCTGCACAGCACCAGAATGCAATTTACTCTGAGGGTGGCCAGAAGACTGTTTAAGGGAGGGGACTCCACCACAAATTGGGAGCCTGCCTCTGCTTTAGGAACAGCATGCACTGCTGTGCCCAGCAAACATGGGCATCACAGGTTGCGAGCCACTGAGGTAGAAAAAAACTTGTGCGCAGTGAAGTCAGCAGGGGAGAAAAAATTATTTTCTCAAAGCATCTTACTTAGCTCATGATTAAAATGAAATCTGGAATGCTGGTGAAAATTTTTCAAAGCATAACCTTTTGGAAAAGCTTTTAAGTATTTAAGAAGATGCTAAGTACAAGGATCCTAGATGACAAACTTCACTAGTATATTGAAGATTCACAGAATATTAACTCAGCTATGCAGGTGGGGGCAAACAGGAATATCATTTTAAATACAAGTTAAATTATTCTTAAAAAAAAAAAACCTAATCAATACATCATAATACAATCCACACAGAAATCTAAGCAAGAGAAAAATAATGATCATTTCTCCAAGATAACAGTCAAACTACTTTTCAGGGGGATGTGTGGTGTATGAACGAGAATTTATTCAGAGTTGCATGGATTGACAAAAAATATATATATAATTAAAAGTATGCCAAAGACAAGCCCCGGGTCCTCTTATGCCCGGTCATGACAATTTGCAATTTTAAATTGTTGCAATGTGAGTCTAAAATATACTGGGAGCTGTTAAATGAGAGGGGAGAACAACTAAATCATGAAAGTGAGAATGATTTATAAAGGAGGGGCCCCCAGAAGTTACCACTCCTGTAATGCACCAGTTATTTTACAAGTAGACAAATCAATTTCTGTGCTCGTGTTTTTAGAAAGCATCCCAGATATTCTTCCATTAATTATGTGGGTTCAGGACATGTCAATTCTCATTTCCCAGAGCACCAGAAACCAAATTTAACCCACAGATTGTGTTACACTGGTCTGCCCTCACAGGGTTCCCACAGGGCTGGCTTGGTTCAATAATGCCGAGCTCCTTCTGGAAGAACAGCATAGACTTCCTGCCATTTGGACTGTGAAACACAGTAATTCACCAGGGAATAAAGGTCAAGGTTGCACTTTTGGTCATTACTGAATCATTTGAGATGATCTGTGGTGAGGATGAGAGGAAAATCGAAGGCTGTGAGAATGCTGCAAATGGCTTGACCTCAGACCAATTTTCGTCTCCATCTGTCTAATAGACATGTGGATAAAGAGCCCTCCCTCCTTCTGGGCTGCTGGGCTGTTTTCAAATCTGCAGCACAAGCCAGGAACCAGTTAAACAATACATTAATAGGGGGAAATAACCTTCTAAGCCCCAGAGTGACGCTTACTCAGGTTTTGGGTCATTGGCTAAAGTTTGGAAGGCAGTTTCTCTAGTCTGCAAGCAGTACTGCAGCTAACTCAAAATTGTAACGAATACAGAGAATCATCTGCAGCGCAGGAGCATGTCAAAATTTCCTTATTTGTACATGCAAATATATGCATACCTACACCTCCACCCCCCACTAAAAGACATCCACATTCCATTATGTCTGTTAACACACACACAAAGGGAGCAGCAGTTCCAAACACTGCATGCTGCTGAGAAATCAATCTTTTTTCAAGTGTCCAATTAATGCTATTTAATCATTATTAAGGCACTTCAATCCTTAAATACAAAATGGGAACCCAGAGCCTAATTATCATTTAAGCACGGAATCAATGTTAATATCCAATTTTATACTAATACTCCCCTTTACTAGTTTGGCCGAGCTACTTTTTTAAGGGAATGTTGTGCCATATATAAATTTAGGCCCCCACAGTACATCAATGTCAAACAACATCGTGTCAAGCTAAGATTCAATTCAGGTAAGTGCCACTGCCAAATTTTCTTGTTCCCAGACGGGCTTTAAGATTATTTTATTGCTTAAAATTTAATTTGTTCCAACTCGTGTCTCCATGACAACGTTGGCTAACCCTGCAAATCATTTGGGTAATTGGATATCTTATCTTTCTATTGCTCTCAAATCGAATGATTCTGCTAGAATTGTAACAGCCAATCAAATTTACAGTCCTCCTGAGTAATAGACTTGGAAAAGTAGCCACATTCATCTCCTCTTTACAGCCATATTAACCAGTATGCGACAAACAGTAGAATCTGGTCTTCAAACTATACTCCAAATTATAAATGGTGTCAATACCAATATTCTCACAGTGCAAAGTCTACTCAAAAGCCTCTTCCCTTTTACACTGTTTTGAGAAGCAACAATTGGGACTCATTCCATATAAAGCTTGAGCAATTTCAGTACTTTGAGGGAAACTGACAAGAGTAATTCTAGTAGCTAATCAGAAAAAAATAAAAAGAAATCACAGTTTTGCAGGATATTTGACCTTGTGATAAAATAATAACCAAACCAATGGCTGCACAAGATTATAGTGTATGCTGACATTGATGTTTCTGCGGTTCTTTAGGGGGCATAAGCCATATTAGATCCATTCGTCAAGAAATAAGAATACAGATTTAGCAACCAGTTCAAAAAATCCCTATACCCTTAGAGAAATCCAAAATGTGACACCTCTTTATACTTTTTATCTCACAAACATCACAGCATTCAGGGTAGTCAATTATGGAATACAGATTTCCTATAAGATTCAAAAGTCAGCAGATCCCCTCCTGAGTTACTGGTATGATTTTGGTCTTTGATCAGCTAAAAAGTACAAATGTTGGATACACTTCAGTGGTCCAAGTCCAATCTCTTGGTAGCTGTGCAAGGAGATCGTCCAGACACTGTAAAAGCCAGTCAGCTTACAAATGAAAAAGGCTTCGGAACCAGGATGAGGGGGTTGTCAAGAACCTTGAACTTTCCCTGCAGACACTCAGGACTTCAGGACTCCTCAGGCTAAACACAGAGAGACAGAAACCTGGAGCTTCTCAGTACACAGGTGTCAGGCAGTTGAGCTTTTAAGCAAGTGTGAGAATAGGTACTGGCACAATTTGTCTCAGCTGTCTTCCTTTATCCCCAATAGACATACACAAGTTTCTACTGCATCCTACTTGGCCATAACAGACAAGAGCCTAAACTTCCAGTATATCCAATTCCAATGGCCCTGCTTTCCTGCCCTGTGCATTTTTTTTCCTGCTTTCCCAAATAATTAGCACAGAGCAGAAGCTGTGAATGTGACAGGACACAAAAATCTCAAGCCCAGGATGTACATGAAGAACATAATTTTTGCAAAGCACCTTACAAGTTTTCATAGCCAAAAGATATACCTCACCAAAAGATAGACATCATCAAGGCTGAAAACGACTTCTTTCTCTAACCAAGCAACAACTTGGCCTTGTAATTCATACGCACCCTCTTACCCACCCCTCTTTTTCAGGGTGATAAATTAAGAGTTGGATTTTCTACATTACATTAAAAAGAAAAAAATCAGAAATGCACCTCCCATCCTTTATTCTGCCAAAACTCACTTCAGTAAAATGAACCAAATCCTCTTTGTTGTTCATCCATTCCCTTAAATGAAAAAACTCAACACAACTCTATTTTCACTGGTATTTGTATTAACTACTTAAGGCTGCCGCCTTCCAAGGGCTTATTTTACTGTTTGGCCTAAATAGGTCATTTTAATTCCTCTAGATTCCTTAGACAACGGGCTGCCAATGGGATTTGCATTAAAAAAAAAAAAAGTTTCGCCAGGGGATTGTCAAGGGCGGGGGGGAAAAAAGGAGACATATGTAATACTCTTTGTAATACTTTAAGCAATAAAACAATAAAAAAAAAAAAAGAAAAAAAGTTTCCTTTGGAGCCTTAAGATAACTGCTTCTGATCTTAGAAGGAAACAAATAAAAAACTTAGTCATTGAGGGAAAATAATGAATAGTGAATAATTTAGATGGAGGGAGGAAGGAAACTGGGCTTGAAAAAACACGATGGGAGTGTGGCCTGGAATTCAACAACAGGGTACAGTTTCAAATGGATCAATAACAGATTTCGAGAAGAGCTATCCTCAGAGTACCCAAGTGCCAGGCACCACTGTGTCTGCGTAAAGAAACTCACTCAATCCTGTAGGGTAGATGCTGTCTTCATTCCTAACCTACCAGCCTATTAACTCTTTTGTAAGGAGGAATACTTAATATCCACACAAAGTGGGGACAGAGGGGCTAGAAGGATTTTACAGAGCACTCCTATAGCACAATTCCTAGGGCATGTGGGAACTCAATGGATGGGGACTATGACTACTCACTCTAATGCCCCAAATAAGCTTACTCATCAATCATAAACCCACAAAGCTGACTTTTGAAAGCCAAAGCTGAAAAAGACAATGCTAGAGACCCAAATGGGTACCTGTAGCTGCAGGCTGCATAGGACCGGCTGCCCTTCCTCCATCCCGGTGGGCCATCCATTCTTTATTCTCTCCATACCAGACCTAGATGCAGATCAGTGTTAAGACCCCCTTTCCTAAACCTAAAGCAACCTTTTTATTTTCACTCACTAATCCATAGAAGCCTTTCAAATGACATATATAAAGGCGGCTGCATTTTGTTCTCTAAAATCAATTTTCTCCCCAGCCATCAAGTAGATGTTCCCGCACAGAGAAAGAACAGCCCTTCCCTTCTAATTCAAAAATCCATACTGTCATTGCCCTTGCAAACTGCTAAACAAGCAGTATTGGCAAGTCACTTGTGTTCTGTAATATATTTACTGCAAATCCCAAAGGCTTGCCTCCTAATGCAGTTTTCTATTGTGTCTGTGCGTGTCAATACACTGGCTGGTCACCTTACTTGTAAGAGGCTCTGACTGGCTGTTTGCTCAAGGCATCAAGAGGGGACTGAGGCTGCACTCCAGGAGGCCCCTTGCCTTGGAAAGCCTCCTCCACGTACAGGAGTACTCAAAGAGGTTTTGTTTTCTGGTATTTCACACCCCTCTACCACCCATGGCCTCTGAGGCCAACTTAACTTCTTCATTAAGACAGTTTCCAGCCACACAGTCCAAGGTCAGAGTCCTTTTGCACAATTATTTCCCAGTTTTCCTACCTATCAACACTAGAGCTATTTCCCCCAGCAAATATAATGACTGCATCTCAAAGGTGCATTACACAGGGCCAAAAGGCAGGAAGGCTTGGGGAGGGAAATTGGCTTTCCTGTCTTAAGTACAAATCTCACTTTCAGGCGGCAGCTGAAAAAGAAAGTACTGTAACACCGTATATAATTGTGGATCACCTAATACAACCATGCCAAAAACACAAAGGACAAGTCCAGGAGGAAAATGTTGTAAAATATTATAAATAACTACTAAAAAGGAATTCTTAAAATGTACTTAGAGAAAATTCCTCCTCCACATTATCAATTTAAAACAGAGTTGATAGCTAGAGGAAGGCTCAGCCTTCTAACAAGCCATTTTAAAGTTTTCCAGAATTACTCATTTATCCATATAGGGGAGGGTTGGGGGTGGTGGTGCAAAAGCTCTAGGTAAGACATTTGACAAGCAGATATTACAAAATGTTTACTTATCGATTCGGTATCATATAGGTGGGTACATATAAGTGTTCACTGTATGTGTCTTTCCTCTTTCTGTATATTTGAAATTCTTAAGAAAATGTTTGGAGGGCAAAGACTGTAAGTAAATAATTAATGAGTATATTCATTACTATTGAGAAACCTGGCAACTAAATCAAGTTTAATGCCTTGAACAAAACTTTTAATTCAATTTATCCACACTACTCTATCAGGCCTGTGGTCAACCTTAGGAGATAAGCAGTGGTTCCAGGGATAGTAAATGACACACACACTCAGTTCATATGGAAGCCCAGACCTTAGCAACATGCTACTTCTGTTTCCTCTTTTTTTTTTTTTTTTAGTACAAACCCAAATCTATTACAATTAAACTCCCCATTAAGAAGCCTCGGTGGATATTCTGACTACATATCACTTTTCCAAAAGGAAAACAACTTGAGCAAACATGGTTAGATGAGATTATTAGAATTAAACTCCTATAAAACATCTAGTGAAATCAAATAGAGTTCATTCTATTTGGCATTTTAGCATAAGGACCCATACTCTCAATTCAAGTTTTTAATCTGGGTTCCGTGGACTTGCTGAAGAATCCTAACATGTCCACAAAGAGCCCAAATTGCTGGGCAAAGCTATTGTGTACTATTTTTTGTACAGACAGCTTTCAACTCGTTCTTGTATAGATTCAGGATCCAACTACCACTCTACATAAGAAGCATTTTAAATGCTACTAAACAAGTGCCTACGCTGCCGGACTCATTGGGGAGGGTAGATAGATGTAAGTCTTAAACTCAAGCTTCAAGCAGACTGCAAGCTAGCTAGAGTAACAAGAGGCACATGAAAAAACATTATTACAGAAATCAGAGGAAAAACAGCGGTGAGACAGCTCCTGTTGGAGCAGTCGTGGAAGCCTTGACATAAACAGGCAGTGTTGTTACTGGAACTGGACCTTGAAAGATATCGAGGAAGGCCATGTGAAGTTTGACAAAAAGGCCTGGACTTTTTATACAGAAAAAAAGAAAAACACAAAACACATTTTAGGCATGAAGAAGAGACCCATTGGGCTGGATTAAAGGACCTGGAGAAAGGAAAGGAGGTGGCCAAGTTAAGATGGCCAGGGACACTAACCAGGAGCAGACACAAAGATTGTGAGTGACGGGCAGAGGCAATTATTGGAGTAGGAAGTCAAAATTAGAAAGGACAGACATAACTGAGTAAGTAAAAAAACCAACCAAACAAAAAAGCAAGCCAGCCCCTAAAGGTGTTTTGCATTCATTATCTTAAAAATACCCCCTTTCCAGGGCTAGAGTTCCAAGAGTGTTTGAAATGTAGGGCCAGTGGTCTGTAGAGTCAGCATGCCCTTGGGCCACACAGAACAAGCCACTGTGGTGTACTGAGAATAGGAGGACTTTTATTTCAACCCCTCCTTTGAAATTTTCCATTTATGTACAATAAAAATATACAATATATTAATATGAGAATATATTTACATAGCTTATAAATTTATAAGTAAACAGTCTGGTAATATGTTTTCAAACATTTTACTGACAGGTTACACAAAATACCAGACAAATAATCTGGTTAGATCAGTAATGGTACTAGTATCAAACCCAGCCTAGTTCCACATGTATTTTAGCGGTTTAACAAATTGCATGATTTGGACACACAAGTTCAAATACACCTCCTACATTGCCAGAAACAACTGATTTCACTTCATCAAGTGAATATCTACTAACACATTGAAAATAGTTATGTACACAACTCTACCCCTCCAGTGGGCACAGTGATATACACCCACCACACTTAATAGCAGTTTTTCTCTATATGGCAGATTTTTAAAAAATGTATCTGATGGATAGAATTCTCATTGTTTTTTCCTTCTATTCAAAATGAACTTTATCTTACTCTTTTTCAGCTAACATATTTTGTGGTCAAAGAATGACTAAGAAGGAAATACTACTACAAGAAAAACTAAAAATTAAAACATTACTTTTTTAAAATATATTTTATTAATTTTTTTTTACAGAGAGGAAGGGAGAGGGATAGAGAGTTAGAAACATCGATGAGAGAGAAACATCGATCAGCTGCCTCCCGCACCCCCCCACCGGGGATGCACCCGCAACCAAGGCACATGGCCCTGACCAGAATCAAACCCGAGACCCTTCAGTCCGTGCAGGCCAACGCTCTATCCACTGAGCCAAACCAGTTAAGGCTAAAATGTTACTTTTTATACCTAATATGAGAACATGTGGAGAAAGGGGATAAACAATGTGCTCACAATTATGACTTGATGTTGTTTTAAGGCAGGCAAATGAATCAAACTTAAAAATGATTAAAAATCCTATAAAGAGGTAATATGCAAATTGACCATCACTCCAACACACAAAATGGCCACCCCCATGTGGACACAAGATGACTGCCACAGATGGCCGGCAGGGGAGGACAGTTCGGGACGACCAGGACAGCAGGGGAGGGCAGTTGGGGGCGACCAGGCCTGCAGGGGAGGACAGTTGGGGATGACCAGGCTTGCAGGGGAGGGCAGTTGGGGGTGACCAGGCTAGCAGGGAAGGGAAGTTAGGGGCAATCGGGCCGGCAGGGGAGCAGTTAGGCGTTGATCAGGCTGGCAGGGGAGTGGTTAGGGAGTGATCAGGCTGGCAGGCAGAAGCAGTTAGGGGCAATCAGCCAGGCAGGCAGGCGAGCAGTTAGGAGCCAGCAGTCTTGGATTGTGAGAGGGATGTCCGACTGCCCGTTTAGGCCCGATCCCGGAGTCCCAGATTGGAGAGGGTGCAGGCTGGGCTGAGGGACACCCCCACCCCCATGCATGAATTTCGTGTACTGAGCCTCTAGTCTGAATTATAAAATAACGAAATAAGGATTTTGTGCAAAATCACAAGTTATTTGATAAGCGAGTTATTTGTGCCAACATTTCTTGGAGTTTCATAAAAAGAGTTATAGTAACTGGATAGTCTATCAATTGAGCCATTCTATAATCATCAGTTTTGCAAACAATTTTAGATACCATTTTTTTCTTTAAATGAGTGAATGGCAATACATGACTATCTAAATTTATTTTAAAATGTCAGTGTAAATCATCTTCACTTTTTAGATCAAACCATCCCTCAGAAAATTAGAAGATCTCTCCCACACATAAGTGCCTTCTCTCTCTCTCTCTCTCTCTCTCTCTCTCTACTTAGGTAAAACACCAAGCCACATACACACATGGAACAATCTTATGGCACATTTCTTACTGTGGAACTCACCAACCCTATTAGTGAGGACTACTTTGAAGATATAAACGTCCAATCTTGTCATATAAGTGGACAGACCAAAACAGCTATCTAAAATTTAATTAAAAACCATATATCCAACACATTCCACATTAAAAGGGGTTTGACACTCAGGACATCTTATAGTTCTGAGAATTTCAATTTTAAAATAATCTGACGCAACAGGAACTGGAGGGGATGAGATGACTGAGTACTGAATATATATTTAGCATAACCACCACACAAGATGATTTATTTAAATATTTGCTAAGGGAACAGATTTTTTTTCCCTCTGTGTTTCTTTCTTTCTTTTTTTTTTTTTTTAAATATATTTTATTGATTTTTTACAGAGAGGAAGGGAGAGGGATAGAGAGTTAGAAACATCGATGAGCGAGAAACATCGATCAGCTGCCTCCTGCGCACCCCACACTGGGGATGTGCCCGCAGCCAAGGTACATGCCCTTGACCGGAATCGAACCTAGGACTCTTCAGTCCACAGGCCGACGCTCTATCCACTGAGCCAAACCGGTTAGGGCATTTCCCTCTGTGTTTCTTAATAAACACTGTTTGGAGGAACATCTTAAACCCTCTGGCCAAAAACTCTCAATTGACACATGGGAGGTGAGGTGCCAGGTTCTGGTAGGGGTGCAGTGTGACTCCCCTACGGAGAGATGAACCAAATCTTAGAACCTGCCTAATCTAAACCCTCATTTTTCAGAGAGAAAAACTGAGGCCCAGGCAACTTGTTAATGACTTGCCCAGTCACTAATCGAAGTCCCGAACTGAGGGACCTCATCGAAGTATTTACACCAAGGCAGATCCTACAGATCACAACAGTTCCCAATGGGCCATCCATTCCACCTTTTTTCTGCTGTCTCTGACTTACTTCCCTCTTCTCATCCCTATTTCCAACCCTGGCTGGTGCTGCCTTTATATATTTCGTTCCTATTGGAGTTTTTTTATATCAATTTTGAATTTTAAAAACAACCTCGTTTATCCTGAGTACCAAGTTTTTTGATACCTCCCTTAACTTCTCCCAAGGCAAGAGCCTCACTTCCCCTCACCCTAGTCCAGTGATGGTGAACCTTTTGAGCTCGGCGTGTCAGCATTTTGAAAAACCCTAACTTAAATCTGGTGCCGTGTCACATATAGAAATTTTTTGATATTTGCAACCACAGTAAAACAAAGACTTATATTTTTGATATTTATTTTATATATTGAAATGCCATTTAACAAAGAAAAATCAACCAAAAAAATGAGTTTGTGTGTCAGAGGTTTGCCATCACTGCCCTAGTCAGTCAGCCCTGGACAGAAACCAGCAACAAGCCCAGCTGTTGAAGGGTTTGTGTAAGTGCAGGTTTCATAGTAAGGACTCAGCCCTGTATGCTGATAAAAAACAACAACAAAAAACCAAAGGCTAATCTTGCACCTCAGAATCTGGCTCTCGAAACACGGGGAGCTTTATCTCTTTTAACTTATGCTTGTAATGGACAGGCCTGGCTAATGAAAATAAAGCTGGGGACTACTCCAATCCTGATGACAGCTACCCTCTTTGTAGTACAAGATTAACACCTGGTGGAGCTTAACGCTGAGTGTCTGCACTCTAGCTAGTCATTTCCATTCGGAGACACTGACTTAGAATAAAAAATCTCAAAGTGAGAAAGTGTAGACAGAGAACGCAATTGGTTAAAAATAGGGAGAAAGGTAAAATTTGCAGACAAATAGCAAGACAGTCACATCTACGGAATCAACCAACAGGTAAATCCCTAACAGTTCCACCTAAATACTTTTTTTAAAACTACTAAAGAACAACTTATTTTTTAAGAGAGACTTTAAAAGCACACATCAAAACTGTGGAAGCAGGTCTAATCTAATATTGGCATGGTCTGAGAAACTGTGCTTGCTGAAATAATGCATGGAGCTTGGAAATGTTAAGCTCTCATCTGGTTTTTCCTTTTGCTCCTCTCCTTCCGCACCCCATTACCAGGACTGTAGAATATATCTTTACTTCCAGAGCTAGTCCTTTCATTTATGTTCTTCGCCGCCCTTGGAGAGCCCCCGGTGCTGACTCTGCCTGCTCTCCCGAAGAATACAGGCAGTGAGACAAAGTGACTGACCAAGCTCACTGCACCACTGGGCCTCAACCAGGAGTCCTGGCCATGTTTCAAATTTTCTTTGATTCTTCGAAGTTATTTTAACCTGCAGACAGTGTTGCTAGGTTGGTTACAAGTGCAATCAGTATTGCTAATTTTCATAACTTTTAGGAAATGCGCCCAGCCCCAAAGTGTCTTGTAAATCGTGAAGTTGGTCAGCACAGATCAAGAGTGAGAATAGGAGAGACAAGCAGCTAGGCCAGGGGTCCTCAAACTTTTTAAACAGGAGGCCGGTTCACTGTCCCTCAGACCGTTGGAGGGCCGGACTATAGTTAAAAAAAAAACTATGAACAAATTCCTATGCATACAGCGGTGGCAAAAACACCCGGAGGGCAGAATAAATGTTTTCGGCGTGCCGCATGTGGCTCGCGGGCCGTAGTTTGAGGACTCCTGAGCTAGGCAAACCTAAGTCACTACACAGAGGCCCAAGGGTGTTTCCCCCACTGGCCTGATCCTCAGGGAAGAAACACTGAATTGAGGACCAGGTGACCCAAACTGAAGCATCAACAGGTGCTCAGCCCTGACAAAGCCCAGACTCTGAACAAGTGCTGCAGGTAGAGCAAAACACCTACCCCCAATCTACCTCACAGCATGAGGCAAATCACTTTTGACAACGGGGAAGTGCTGTATAAATTCCAGCCACTAATGAAAACTCATGGCATGGATTCACCAGCCTGCTGAAAAGATACACAAATGGAACAAATAAGGCTTACATACCAATTTACAGAACACATTGTTCCCAAAATATCAAATGAGGTAATACCAGGCCACATGACAGAGAAAAAAGCCTTTAAAATCCACATGGCTAGCTGGGCCAGTGTTGCTCAGTGGTTGAGCACTGACCTATATGAACCAGGAGGTCACAGTTCGATTCCCGGTCAGGGGCACATGCCTGGGTTGTTGACTGGCTCCCCAGTGGAGAGCATGCAGGAAGCAGCCAATCAGCGATTCCCTCATCATTGATGTTTCTATCTCTCTCTCCCTTCCTCGCTGAAATCAATAAAAACATATATTTTTTAAAAAAACTTACACAGCTAAACACACTAGGCAGAAACCTCAAAGCAACTAGACTAGACTGACAGTAACCTGCTGGTTTTTATTGTACCCTAACACTTTGGTGGTATCAGAATTGCCTTAATTTTTCATGAGAAGTCTCCACCTTCCTTGTATAGAGTTAGCTAGAGTTTAAAATCTACCTAGAGAGAAATGGACAGGCAGAGATCTATACCAGTAAAAGACTCAAAAGAAAAAACATTTGTCTAATGCAATGATAAAAGATTTAAGTATCCATTACCACCACTAAGCCGTTGACTTCTCAGTAACCAGCCACAAATGGGAGCAGAGAAAGTCAGGGGAAGGCTTATCAGGAAGTGTTGACACAACATAAACATGGACTGTGGGCACCAAACCAAGTAAGGAAACCACAATTATACCACTCTTGATTTGGACGCACTTCCACTTTTTTTTTCCCAGACGGAAAAGTCTGGTGAGACTTGACACTGAAATCTCTAAAACTCACTCCTTCAACAAACCCGCTGAAAGGTGGGAAGGGAGAGCCGCCGTCACACTGGAGATAAATCTTAACATTAAAGCTCTCTCCACGGAAAGTTTCCCCATCACTGCATTTTTTTTCAGTAACAAAGATGTTGTCAGAAATGACAATTTTTTTGTGTCCCCAGATGATGCCTTGCTAGCATTTGGTTATAAGCCATAAAGCAGGACTAATTTCAGCCTGTCAGGAGTCTCGCTAATGCCCAGTTTCCCCCTAGAGAGAATTCCTGTCAAATCTAATGAGAGCTCCAAAGGCCCTCTCTACAATATAATGAGCACTTAGGCCATGCTGGTGATCAGGCGGCAAAAAGCATCAATTTGAGCCTGGCTACACCCTGGGGGCCAGACGTCACCAGTTTTAATAAGAATTATGATTACTAGCTGCATAGAATGTCTCCTCAGAACTTATTATTAATGTGTGACATTCAGGAGGATGTTTTTCAAATGTAAGGCCACTTTAAACTGAATTATAGCACTGCTTTGCATACCACTCTTGTTAAGGGTCTGTCAGCATTTACAATATAAACTAAATTTCAGAGAGCTGAATTCCCTACTATGAAGAATATGGCATCTCTGAGCTTTTCACATTTTTCAAATTACTGAGCCAATTACATACAGCATATTATTAATGCATACTGGCTCATAGATGGACAAATGCCTCATGGAGTACAGGTTATTAGAAAACTATTTTCACACCATGGATGTTCCTGACCCTCTTCTGCCCTTCTTCCTTTTCCTATGCAAAGAAGAGGTCACTGCCATGTAACCTATAGGAACCCAGAAGAAATACACACCTCCTTAGCTCCCCCAATAAATCCAGCACCAGCATATGTCACACAAAGGTGGCATTTCCTTGTAAAAGAGTCAGGGAGGTTATTAAACCCTTTCAGTTAAAAAAAAAACTTGATGTTTTCTTAATCTTCCAGAATACTTGTTAGGAAAAAAAAAAAAAGATGGAGTAGGGGGCTTTAGGGTTAACTTATTCTAAACAATGACAGGTTAGAACTTCTTGACCAAGTTTATTTGTGTAATTTATTTAAATGACCACAGATCTTCTAGGCCAGCCGTGGGCAAACTGGCCCGTTTGAAATGAATAAAACTAAAAAAAAAAAAAAAAGACCATACCCTTTTATGTAATTATGTTTACTTTGAATTTATATTAGTTCACACAAACACTCCATCCGTGCTTTTGTTCCGGCCCTCTGGTCCAGTTTAAGAAGCCATTGTGGCCCTCGAGTCAAAAAGTTTGCCCACCCCTGTTCTAGGCCAATTACTATCAACAAGTTACAAGTGTTCCAATCAGGCACTAGCCATTTAAACACACAAACACAAAGACACAAAAACTAAGGCAGAAACCCAACATAAACTAAGCTACCAACTCTGTAAATCAGAATAAAATCAGCACTTTGAAAGGCCCAATGGTATTATTAATGAAAGGCCCTGAATGTCACTATCTCTTTCCAAACACATATCTGAGAACAGATCTAATGTACAGGAAGATAACTTAACATTATGAAACCTATGATGAATTAAAAATCAAAGAGTGCAGAGTTACAAAAGCAGAATTCAACTCTGAAACACACTTGCTTAATGAAAGTCTTTGAATATAAGGAAGATCTGAAGCCTGAACTAATCAATTTCTCCACTGTGCCCCAGCCGGTCAGCCATGCTCTTTAATTTAATGAAACAAGGGTTTGAGATGAAATAGCACATATACATCAAGTAAGAATTGTATTGTTGCACTTTGAAATGTGTCCAACTGTGCAACTTCATCTGATGATAATTTTTTAAGAGGCAATCGATTTCTAAAAGACTTATTGTACCAGCGTCTTGATGAAAAAGTGAATGTCAGCATATCTCCAGAATACTTACGCCCTGCCATTAATGCTTTCTTTGGCAGACAATGACTACTCAATCGAGGGTCCTTTGGGCTGAGCAATCATTTAGCTTTTCTTCTCTTATGAGGTCCTTAGTGCCTTGTTCCAGCTCAATACTCTTTTTATACACCATTATAGTAGCCATAAGTGTGAATTTTATGGGAACTTGCAAACTCATAGTCATAGCTAGAGCTTTCCAGTCACTAATCTTTTCATGCTTTTAAAACCACTAGGACTGAAGCAACTCCCAACATATGCTGTGGCTATAAAGGAACACTTTTTTTTCACCTCCAAACCTGCACCAATTGAGAATATTTTTTCCAAAAATATATATGCAAATAAGCCACTAATTCTGATTAGCACTTTATGCAGCCACAAAGCATAAAGAAAATTCCATAGTTAGTCTTATACCTTGTTTAACCTTATTTAAAGACGGGAGTCTTTCACAGGCACCACACTTCTTTCCAAACCAGAACAAAAACATTAGCAACTTCAGCAACTCTACAGAATGCCAAAATCTTTCAGGGAGAATATATCTATCCAGGTAGAAAAGGAAACTCAGAGTCTCAATTCCCATCTGCCTATATAAACAAGCTAGTTTACATTTCCAAGAACCTCTCACTCAGTCATTTAAAAATTGTGTAACTGTCAAGAAGCAACCCTTGCTGCAGAATACTACCACCAGTTTGCAGGAAGGGAAACCAAGGCAGAAAAATGGCATACAACCCCCCTCCCCCCCCCCAGAAGACAAAGCCAGTATTAAAAAACCATGACTCATTTGTTGTTTTAGCTTGAGACTGAATAAAGCTTACCTGTTTGTGCATTTCTATGTTTAATCCATATGACATTTCATAATACTGTAAAAAAAAAAAAAAAGAAGCAAGCATTTCATTAACTCACATTTTATAATGCTAAAAACACATATTTGCTCATATTACATGAAGAGGAAAGAGTCTAATCTTGGATACCTACCATCACGTAGTGCCTCTGCATTTCTGTCTTTTCACTTGCCAGTTTCTCACATTCCAATTTAAGGCTACGAAAACAAAACAGGCAACTTAATGTAAACATTATGTCACTTGTTTTAACATCTGCCTCACATATTTGCACTTCAAGTAAAAACACAGACCAATTGGGAAAAGCCATAAACTATCTAGGTCAGTGGTCGGCAAACTGCGGCTCGCGAGCCACATGCGGCTCTTTGGCCCCTTGAGTGTGGCTCTTCCACAAAATACCACGTGCGGGCACACATGTACAATGCGACTGAAACTTTGTGGCCCACGCGCAGAAGTCGGTATTTTGTGGAAGAGCCACACTCAAGGGGCCAAAGAGCCGCGTGTGGTTCGCAAGCCGCAGTTTGCCAACCACTGACTAGGTTAACACCCAAAAACTTTGTCCCTTCCTTTAACAGAGAAAAGAAATTAAGTGAGCATTATAGGGTACCCACTCAGCTATCCTTTTTCTTCTTGGTGCATCTGACCTGGTCAGATGACAAGAAGGAAAAATCTGTCTAAACCTCTGATCTACTCATAAGACTGTTTTCTCCTGGTGGTCATCTGTTCACTCCTACTTCCCTGCATCAAGGTTAGCTTCTCCACCAAAATCTGGCTGTGGCTTACTCTTCAGTCTCAGGCATAGGCTGTACTATCTTTGCCAACTCAGTCTCTAGGTTGTAAAGTTACTTCTACATTTGTTGGTCCCTTTTAAAAACTTTGGTTTTTAAATCCCTGCCAAAATATGTCAAGCCAATACTGCAATAGTGGGTTGAAGTCCCTCCCTGATTGGTAAACATGGTGTGGGCAGGTATGCCTCAAGCTCTAGAGATTATCATCTTCAAGTAGACAAAAGGTCAATAATCAGAAAGCCTCTGACAAAATAAGAAAATTCAGCCCTAGCTGGTTTACTAAGTGGTTAGAGCATTGGCCTGAAAACTGAGGGGTCTGGGGCTTCTTGATTCAGGTCAAGGGCACATACCTCATTGCAGGCTCAATCCCCACCCAGGTCTGGGGCACATGTGGAGGCAACCAATCCATGTGTCTCTCTCACATGGATGTTTCTCTCTCTCCCTTCCCTTCTACTCTGTCTAAAAATCAATGGTAAAAAATATCCTTGGGTGAGGATTGACAACAAAAAAAGAAAAGAAAGACAATTCACACTAATGCATGTGTGTGCCTTTTCTTAACCATGACAAAAATAAAGTCAATTACAGCGCTAGCTGGTTTGTTTCAGTGGATAGAACGTCAACCTGCAAACTGACGGGTCCTGGGTTCGATTCCAGTCAAGGGCACATACTGGGGTTGTAGACTCAATCCCTCAGCAGGGGGTGTGCAGGAGGCAGCGGATCAATGATTCTGTCTCATCATTGAGGTTTCTATCTCTCTCTCCCTCTCCCTTTCTCTGTGAAATCAATAAAAGTATTTCTTAAAATAAAATAATAAAATTGTCAATTGCAGTTATTTCTTAGCTCTGATCAGTTAAAACTTCATAGAAACAAGAGAAGAAACTTAACATTTTTTTTGAAAGTCCACCATGAATTGGTTGCTTTACAGTTTTCACTTAGAAATCTTTTGAAGTAGGTCTCATTAAATGAGACTAAAGCTGAGATGGATATAAATGTAACTCCAATTCCCTGTCCTACCCAAACCAACCTAGAATGACACCAAAGCTGGTGAGTTTCCCTTACACACATCAACCCCCTCATTGCCACCAATACTAGACACAGCAAAAAGCATCTAACTTTCCATAATGGACTTTGCCTCAGACCACCCAATTCTCTAGCATGGCAAACAAGTGATTTCAACATTGGCTTTAACTCCCTGAACCCGCACCCCAGGGCTGGGCCATTGGCTGAACCAAGGTTTTAGCTCAGTCTGTTGCAAAATAAATAAATGTAGTGCAAATATTGATGGTTCTCATGCAATTCCTAAATACACGAAAATAGACTCCCTGGAACAGCAGCAAACGGGTAAAAGGGAAACAATGGGAGTAGGAGGAGACAAGAGAAGGGGCTGCCCAGGAAGAGCCAGGAAAGAGGGTAACGTGAATGACAGATCTTTACTGCGACTCCACACGCCACCGCCTGGACGCCTGAACTAAGTACAGCCGTCACCACCGCCTCCACCCAGCTGGGCGACGAGGAGCACCAGGCTGTCCCGGCGAATATTCGCCCGTCAAGGCCGGACACGCACCTGTGATACTGAGCCTGCAGAAACTGGAATTCCTCTTTAATGCGGTCCAGGGACTCTGGAATAGTGAACTTGAAGGGCTGGCCTGCAGCCTGGTGCGGCGTCTGGGGCGACAAGCGTGGGGGACGGAGGGTCGGAGATGTGGGCGGATGGATAAAGCAGTAAGTCAGAGGAGAGAAAAGTGGGTGGGATACAAACAAAACAATAAAGTTAGAAGTGGTGGAAAACGGAGTCTTGAATTCGAGTTTGCGCTTTACTTTGAGGGAGAAAATGAACCCTTCTCCAACCCCCAGCTTCTAGAGAGGCTCGGCGCCTCTTCCAGCCTCCAGGGTGGGTCGTGGTAAGTGCGCCGGGTCACCCGGCTGGAAGGAAAGGGGTTCCCCAGCCGCCTCTGAGAATCGGGCCAGATTGTGGAGATCGCCGCCCCCTCCCCCCGGGGGCGAAAATGACCCAGGGGACTAGAGGAGAAAAACAACTCCCAATCGCTCCCAGTTCCCAGAGTCGCCTGGGCCACCTCCAGGCGCGCCAGAACGGGGGGCCTCATTGATATGCAAATAGGCGAGACCAGAAACAAAGGGGGGGGGGCGCCCTACCCACCCCGGGAAGGGGAGGATGTGGTGGTGGGAGCCAAACCCCAGCCTCTCCGGGCGCCCCCGCCTTCCCTGTCTAGACGTCAAGTAGGAGTGAGCCCACGGGAATTGGGGGGAAATTGGGAGTTTCAGCCCATAACCCACCCCTGGAGGCCAGCAGCCGCGACCTCCCAGCCTTGCACTTCCAGAGACCGGGGGTAGAGTGTTGGGGGGGGGGGGGGTCGGCCAAAATGTAGCAGTCACCCACCTCCCTCCGGCTAGGAAGAGCACCTCCCCCCACCACAGCCCTGCCCCCCCACCCCCACCCCAGTCCCCCAGCCAGCCGCGCCTCACCGGGTGCCGGCTCTGCGGGAACATCGCTCTGGCGGTGGCCGCGGCCCTGTTCCCGGGCAACTCAATTCTCCGCTCAATTTCCAACTTTAATCCCGCCGAGGACAATTAAGCTGGGAAGCAGGCAGAAGCGGGACGCGCCGGGGGCCCGCCGGCCACGCACGCAGGCGCGCTCGGAGGGGCGCACCGGCCACTCGGCGCCCCGCGGCTCCTACTCCAGCCGGTGCGGGCTCCCACGTTCAGGGCCACATCGCGGGGCAACCCGGGCCCGGCTGCACCCAGAACCTCCGCGGCGACGCACTGTTTTCCAACCCGCGGGCCTCGACCGCCCGGGCGGGGAGGTGGGGGCGCGGCGGCTCCGGCCCGCTCCCGGAGGCTATCCGCGTGCGCGGCAAACGTCCCGGGCAAACAAATCCAGGCGGGTTGCTTTCCTTTGCTCTTCTCCCGGGGCGTCTCTTCCCCCGGGTTTCCCCGTGGCGCCGGCGGCGGACGAAGTGCAGGTGGTTCGGCGCCCCCGGCTAACCCCACACAAACAAACCTGGTGACGTTCGGAGCCGACCCCCGCGGGCCCAGGCAGCGCCTTCGGGCGGGCGGTCGCAGGCCCCCGAGAGACGTGAGGGGAGCGAGGTAGGGGCCGCGGTGGAGCTCAGTCCCGGCAGAGGAGCGCTGGATGACGCCGAGGCGGGGAAAGTGCGGAGGACGCGCCCGGAGGCTGCTCGGCACACCCCGCGCGACCGGCACTCGATGTTCCCTCCGGTGGCACAAACGTTCCAGGCCCGATGGGGGCTACTCCACGGAAGGTAGTCCCCCGGCCGCCCGCGGCTCCTGGAGGCTGGGGCGCATCCGGACGCGGCGCCCGATGAGCACTCTCCCCGCACGACCGGCCCGGCCGCTTCGGACCTTTCCTCCGAGCCCCTTCCTCGGTCTTCTTTCCTTCCCTTCGTCTGCCTCCACGTAAAAGGCGCTCCAGCCCGCTGCAAAGTTCTCTTACGACCCCGGGTACGACATCTAGAGATGGTGGCGAGGAGAGCAGAAGTGAGCTCTGCGGCTCGGCCTCCCTGCCGGCCGGCAAACTCCGCGGGCGAGTCTGGAGTAGTCGCGACGCGGGCAGCCGGCGGGGGTTAAGTCACCGCCGACCGGCTGAGGTCCGGGCTGGTGGCGCGGGTCCCGCCCGGCCTGGAATAGGTGTGTGGGTGGGGGGGGGGGTACGCGGAGGGGTGCAGCCAGCTGCCTCGGGGACGCGGGGCACAAGGAACCCGCCGACGCCGCCGCTGCTCCTGCAGCCGCCGCTCCAGCCGCCGCCGCCGCCCGCGTATCTCGCGCCGGTTACATTAACACGCGGTTTCACACTCCGGAGCTAACCAGCGCGAACCCCGCCCAGCCCCACGCGGGCCCCGCCCAGCTCCGCGCAGGAGGGGGACGCCAGCACCGAGCAGGCGGGCGACGGAGGCCGGGGCGGTTGGGAGGGGGGAGCTAGCCAGCGTCAGCCAATCGCGTGTATCGCGCCCAACGTGGGGTGCAGACGCCATACCTCCCCGGAGCCTATGGCGGCGCAGCACTGGACTGGCCGCCCTGCTCCCACTCCCCCTCCTCGTCCATCTTACTGGCTTCCATCCCCGCTGTCTCCCCCGTCTCCCTCCCACCCCTCCTCAGCCAGCCGCGTCCTACCGAGCTGGGTGAGGAACTGTTCCTGGAGGAACCGCGGGACGCGAAGCCAGCCAATGGGAAGCGGCGAGACGCGGAGATTGGCGTTGTGGATGGGAAGGTCGGTGGGAAGGAGAGCCGCGGAGCCGGGCTGTCAATCAAAGTAACGTGGGGCCGACGAGGGAGCGCGCTGGGCGCGCGCGAGCAGGAGGGACCGGCAAGCGTGTCTCCTAGGAAGCCGGGGGCCCGAGTTTGCCAAAATCCTGCCACTTGTTCACTTTTCCCTGGAATGAAAATCCTGAGATTTAATGAAAGTAACTCAGAGACTGACTATCCGCGTAGTTTGTTGGAGGGGGATTAGGGGAAGAGGAAGGTAGGCTTTTTGTAGTTGAAGCCAAATGCATCTTTAGGGTGTTGGCCTCTTGTTTGATTCTCTTTTGAGAGTGAGGTCACATTTATATATATGTGAGCTCATATATATATGAGAGCGAGAGAAACATCAATGATGAGAGAGAATCATTGATTGGCTGCCTTCTGCACGCCCCCTAATGGGGATCGAGCCGCAACCCGGGTATGTGCCCTTGACCAGAATGGAACCCTGGGACTTTTCAGTCCACAGGCCAAACGGGCTAGGGCGTGAGGCCACATTTAAAAATTTCTCTGAGGTTTGTTTTTCCTTGAGTTGCCTTTTCGCTGTTGCACAAGGAGTGGTCTGTGCACTTAGTGGAAAATGCATAAATGGGCAAAGCATTGGCTGTCGTAAAAGACTAGGCTTTTCATGTCCACGCCCCCTTTGCACCCAGCATTGCAGGATTTGGTTTTTATCTGACGATTTCAAACCATTTTTGCAAAATAGTCAATCTGCCTTCCTTCGGCAGCAAGTATACCCAAGGTGCTGCCAGGGTAAGGTCACAAATGCGATGCTTTGCCCTGCTACTTGAAATTTAGGGTCCCCGTCTTAAAAGTCCCAACTTCGCAGTGTTGGGGAATAAGAGGCTGCTGAGAGTTTTAGGGGCCTCAGCAACCCTACCGTGGTTCTGTCTGCAATTCCTGGAAACAAAGGGAGACAATAGGATAAACGTGCATTGAGACCTGAAAAACCAGCCCTGCCCACCCCCCACCCATAGTTTGGGTGGTACCTCAGGGCTGAGTCCTAAGGAGCTACATGGGAAGCGTTGGTGTAAATGCCTTGACTAAAATTATTATGAAGTGGAAGTTGACTTAAAAGGGATTTTGAGATTTTCAATAAATAGGCATACTGTATAAATTTCCAGTTTTTGTCTGTTTTTCCAAATACCCCACACAGCAGAAAACCTTCAGTATTGCTGCATTTATACTCCTGTTTAAAGAACAGTTCAGTGGAGCTATTTCCACATGATTAGTGAATGAATAATGCTGTTTTAGCCTAATGGTGGTGAATTCTTCCTTGAGAAAGACACATCTTTGACAAGCATTCATCTTATGTTGGATTGTACTTACCAAGTTTTTAGTGCTAATAACTAACACTGTGGTCCTATTATTTTACGTTCCAAAGACTTATGGAAAGACACTTATTTAAACAGAAATACAATTTATTTGATGATCTGCTTTTGCAGAGATCTTTTTCTTGAAATATTAAAAGCATCCTTGTAGATAATACATTTCACTATTGGAGTTGTTTTTAAATATGTATGATATTGATTTGTTTATAATTGCATCAATCCCAAATATCAATTATAAATAAAAAATTAAAGGAGTGATTTTTACCCAGCCTTTACAAGACCATGCTAAATTCTTAAACAAGTTTGGCTTTGTGGCTTTCAGTGTTCTTATTAAAGAGGTTTAGGAAGGAGGTCATATTATTCATTTTGCTAAAATAGAGAATGGGAAGGGGGCACTGCCTGTCTTTTCTTGGTTAAATTTAGTGATGACCGGAACAGGCTTGTTCCACACACGCGACTTCTTAAAGTTGTATGATCCACAGGCCCTCTGGCAACCTCTCTGCCTTGAAATCTTCACCTAGTGATTGGGACACAGACGCCACGTATGATCAGCTCCAGGACATTGTAGAAAGTCCTTGGATATCACAAATATGCCTGTGTGTTTTTGGCTGGAATAACTGGGGCCACTGAGACTTCTCCCTGGTTTACCCAAGTTTTACTTTGATTTAGTGGCACAGGCTGATGACTAAGTTTAACAGGAAGGAAAACATTGCTACTTCTCTTCTCTCCTTTCCATCCCTTTCAAAATCACTTCTAACACGGTGCCTTTAAATGTTCTCTAATACAGCTATTCAAAGCAGACATGTCTACTCACTGTATTTTCCAGTTTGCCATGGGTGACAATTTGAAAGTCTCTTTTGACCAATGCTTTGTTACCAGTAGAGTTTGAAACACTGGGCCGTCTGATTTCCGTATACTGTAATAACTGGAAAAAAGAAAGAGTAATGACTTTTAAATTGAAAGGCCTTTAATTGTGTGCATAAAGATGGTGGGTTTTCGATGGCTTCTTTCTAGGCCAGCGCATTCTCCTTGAGAGAAGGGCCCCCTTTCAAGGTCATATTTTCTCTGTGGTTGTCATGCTGTAATAACTGCACTGTAAAACTCTCCTCAAACTGCATTACAAGTGATGGTGTTTAAATAATCAAGTAGCTTTAATCTTATGTTTTAAATAAATAATACATGTGCAGACTGCCTACAGCCTGTTTAAAAGAAAATAGTCCTACTCATGAAATCTATAATTTTGATCTTCTATTTAAAGTCTGTTAAACATCATCTTCTTTACCTTTAACATATTCATAGGTTGATGATAGTTTTACATGAAATAATATTAAGCATTCTGCTTCCATAGGAAAAAAAATTCTCTGAAAAAAATAGTTGTATTTTTATCTTCTGAAAAAGAAACAAAAAGATCATCAGATTGTTTACTTTATCACTGGTCCATATATGTATATATTTACATTGATTTGTTGCTGATTACAAATGCTCAACTTACCAATGGTGTAAGTAACTACAAAATTAGATGCTACATATAGTAGCAATAGGAAAAATTATGGCTGCTGGTTATAGAAATGATGGGTCTTCTTTTAAATTTGTTACTTTTTTATTTGCAATAAAGAATAATTATATCAATGTTTAAAGGATGTTTTGTCATTTTCTCTATCTTTTAACTGTGAGTTATTGTGTATACATTTCCTCATTTGCCTTTTTTTTTAGCTGGGAGTTCCTTAAACCTAAGAATGTAGGGTACAGAAACGTTTTTTTCCTAGAATTGCTTTATAACCTACCCTTCCCACCTCTTTACCAAAGAAAAGGACAGGATGGGCATGGGGGCGGGGGTGGGTGGGTGGAGGGGAGAAAGCAGAAAAGAAAAAAAAAAATCAGTAGCAGATCCATGGAGCAGTAAAACCTCAAATAAAATCACTTCCAAAGAATCTCTTGTGGTTTCACACAATATGGTAAAATTAGAGATTGCAGGAAACCAACTAAATTAAACTGGGAGCATTTGAAGAGAAATGAGCAGACTTTATGAAAATGACACATTGACTGACCAGTATGCTTTTTTATCAACAATTTTTTGTTAAGACGCAGATCAAAGGAACCTGCATATGTTTTCATTTTGTTCTAACTAGAAAATTACATCCAGATGTTTAATAGGCATTCGGTTGGTTTTTCAGCATTGATTAGATATGTTGGTTCTGTTTGCTTACAAGTGTAGCCGGATCATTAGCTAATGCAAAGAAATGTTTGCTGTGAGTTGCTAATTAGGGCTTTTGGAAACCCTCCATACTCAAGAACAATTTGTACAGTGGCCAGAAGAACTTGTGGGACTCCGGGAAGTTGTTTTCCCTTTTATGTCTGGGTGGGGAGAAGCAGACAACCCCGTTCCCTAATCTCCCTTTGCCCACGGGGATTGCGATGCTATCCCTGAGAACTGGAGTGCAAATAAATTAGGAAGAGACCACACAGGCACTCCCAAACACAGAGATAAGTGTGCTCTTTCTGGAACAGCCACCAAGTGTGTCTTTGGGGCTGGGGGGAGCGAACATCTAAAACGCTGAACATTAACATGTGGAAGATGCTTGGTGCTAATGTTATCAAATACACAGCCTTTTTAAGTATACTTTAGAGACAGATGGGAAAGCCCTTTATGATAAACGAGTGTACTTGAATTCATTACTGTAGTACTTATAATTAAAAATGTCTCCTTTGCAATTTCAGTACTTTAACAGGGTACAAGAGACCAAGCTTGGAAAGGGAAAGGCTGGGGCTGAGCAAGCGGAATTTGGGGCTGGAGGATGAGCCTGGGAGGAAATGCAATGTTTACTTTCACAGCCCACCCATTTGTTTACCTTGTTAAAGCCCCAAAACTTGTAGGAGATTACCCATTCAGGAGGCTTTCAAATAAACTGTTTGAGAATTTGAGGCACCAGGCAGATAAACATCTTGGCTGGCCAATCATGTTTTTTAAAACCACTTGGCCTGCAGAAGAACACCACCTCTGCTGGGGTCGAACTTTTGTTTATTTAAGTCTGTATTTCTAGAGAGAGGTATTGGGCCAGAATAGCCAGTGTTTATAAACCGTCATAGAAGTGCAGATACAAATGCTATAGTTGCGTGCTCTGCGTATGCATGCCCCTTCCAAGCCTGTTTACATCTATCTTGTACACATGTATGGCACACTCCTATGTGTTAAATGCAGAGAGATTAATTTGGGATTTTCACACCAATAGAATAGATTCATTAGGTGTTTTGTTTTGTTTTTAAATAGTTCAAGCAGAGGGCTTTTCCATCTGAGCTTCCCAAGTTCACTTAGGGAGATGTACTTGAGAAGCAAGAACAGTATTTGGGGGCAAAATCAGATACTGCCTGGAGCTCAGGCCATAATAATGGGTCTCAGTAAAGTTAGCTGTCCTCACACCCCACCCCCACCCCGCCTTAACCTACTCTAAAGTCTGATAAAAGTTGTGATAATATACTTTTTTTATTCTTTCATGTTAGCATTTAGCTCAAAAGAAGCTGAAGGGCATTTGGTAGAAAAAAGAAAAAAGTAGTTAAAGGAAGCACCTTGGATGCTCCTTCCTACATAACAGGAGCTGACCTTAGCCCCTTCACTGCTCTTGTCTTGACCCACCTTGCTACAGGCTCTGGACTTGCTGGAATATAACATTAAAAACTGAGACACCTTTCCTTTTATCTTGAAAGTTTTTGCCTAAGCAGTATCATTTAAATAACTTTCTTCCTGGAGTTAGCAATTTCTTTGAAGGGTTAAAGTTAGAGTTCAGCTAATCTGTGATCTCTTTGTGTTCATGGTTGAAGGCAGGTGAGCTCTGGGGATGGAAAGGGGCAAGAAGGCAAATAAATATTCCCTATACCTCCATGGGTTCTAGAGTGGCAAGTCTAAGCCTAGTGGAACAAGTCAAATGACACAAATACAGAATGCTGAGACATTTCACAAGACAACTGTCCCGGACTGTTTAAAAAGGCAATGTCGAGATGCGGGGGAGAAAGTGGGAGGACTATTCCCTAAAAACAAAGACATGATGAAAATGTAATCAGTGAATATTTATTGGTTCCTGGTTCAAAAACAAACCAAAAAAAATCCAGCAATTATGAAGGATGTTTTTGGATAATTTTAATGTGGGCTGGATCTCAGTAATATGGAATTACGGTTAAGTTTTTGATGCAAAAGAATTGTGGTTGCCTATGGGGATGTTATTCTGAGAAGGTGCATGGTGAAACATGCAACTTCAAATGATGCCGGCAACTTCAAATAGTAAGTGTGTGTGGAGCAAAAGAAAGCAAATTTAGCAAATACTATACAGTTACAGAATTTAGGGATAAAATCTGCAGTTATTCATTTTACTATTCTTTCAACTGTTCTGTATGCTTGAATTTTTTCATGATAAAAAGTTTAGGGAATAATTTTAGGTTCTTGTCTACATCTTTTTCTTCATATGTCAAATGGAAATTTCTTTGGGAGTTAAAAGATTAGCTTGCAATGTTTCTAGTTTTCAACAGTACAAAAAAAATGATCTCTTTTTTTTTTCTGATCATGGAAAACCTGTCATATTAATAACCAAAGTATTACCCAGTGTTTTTACCCTGGATCTTTGAGTAATTTTATTTTGTTATTTATGCTATTTTATGTTTATTTGTTTTCTGTAATCTCAAATATCCATTAGTTGTCAATTAGTAGAAAATGAAAATCTTTAAATAAATTAAGGCATTACATTAACAATCTGTTAATGCATCGTTTTGTGGCCCATCAAACTCAGAATCACCAGAAAATCTACTAAAAAATAAACTATATGTTAAAAATAAGATAGCAGCAAATACATTTTATTTTAATTTTTTAATTCCCATTATAGATCATTGTTATGCTCACCTTTTCATCACTTAAGCCTAGCAGTGAAATTTATAAATTTGATTTGGAACTTTCCTTGATATTTTGAAATATAATGCTGAAACGGATTATTGCTATGAACTAAGCTTTAAAGATTACTCTTGCAAAGAAATGAAAATAGCACTAAATGTTGAACAATGATGTTATGCTCATCTGGAATCACAGAAGCACATGTTTATGAAATGCTAATAAATTGTTTTCTAGCCCGGCCAGTGTTGCTCAGTGGTTGAGCATGGACCCATGATCAAGAAAGTCACAGTTCGATTCCTGGTCAGGGTACATGCCTGGGTTGGGGGCTGGATCCCAAGTAGGGGGCGTGCAGGAGGCAGCCTATCAGTAAATGAGTCTCTCATCATTGATGTTTCTATCTCTCACTCTTCCTCTCCCTTCCTCTCTGAAATCAATAAAAAATAAATATATTAAAAAAAAAAAAGTTTTCTAGAAAAGTCCTGAAAACTGACAAGGCATTATCTGAGAGGTAACAGTTGGAATGTGGCATCCATTTTTTTTCTTTAATGGTAACTAGCGTGTTTTAAAATTTTCCTATCACCATCGTGTTTATTAAAAGGAAAAATTGCTGTGACAATGGTAAACAGATTCTAATTTGCATATGAACAGATTAAATCTACAACCTCCCATGAAAAACTTGCCTCAGAGACAAATATGAAAATACAGGGAAACCAGGACTTTTCAAATACAGTGACTAATCAGTCCATACAATATTTCCAGCCACCATGCACACAGCAATGATTATATAAAATGAAAACGTTAAAACAACTGCTTCACCATGACAGAAAAAGCCCCATGGGGACAGAGTTATTCTGGTTTCCCCCATTCGCAGTCTCCACACTTCAGAACTGGCAAGCTACAACTGACACTTGAAAAACTGTTACAAAACACTGACAAGTAATAGAGAAATGTTGATTAATGTAAACAGCCTGCCTCAAGGAATAATACCTTTCTTAAGAAAACTGGTTTTCCAATTAGCATTTCTATGGTGACAGGTATCCTCAGGTAACTCCAGAGAGCAGTTCAAGAAGTTTTTCGCCTTTGCTGGAGAGAGAGGGTGTGATCATATCTACATGTTTGAGTTCTGAAAATTCAAAAAATAATTGATAGGTTAAAAAGTCAATGTGCCTTAAAAAGAAAGGAAATCCTGACACATGCTACAACATGGACAAACCTGGAGGACATTATGCTAAGTGAAATAAGCCAGAAACAAAAAGGTAAATACTGTGTGATTCTACTTATATGAGGTAGCTAGAGTAGGCAGAGATAGAAGGTAGAAACAATAAAGGTTGCCAGGGGTTGGGGAGAAAGAGGAATGAAAATTATTGCTCAATATGTGTGGAGTTCCAGTTTTGCAAGATGGAATGAGTTCTATGGATGTGTGTTGGTGGTACCACAACAATGTGAATGTACTTAATGACACTGAACTGTGAGGTTAAAAATGGTCAAGCGCTGGCCTGGTAGTTCAGTTAATTAGAGTGTCATCCCCATTACAGGTTCAATCCCCGTCAGGGCACATACAAGAATTAACCAATGAATGCATAAACAAGTGCAACAAAAAATCAATGTTTCTCTCTCTCTCTCTCTTTCTCTCTCTCTCTCTCTCTCTCACCCCCTCTCTCTCTTCCCCCTTCCTATGTCTCTCTCTCTCTAAAATCAATCAATAAAAATTTTAAAAATGTTTTTAGAACATGGTTAAGGTGATACATTTTATATTTTGTGTATATTACCAAAAATTTAAGTCAATACGATACCTTTTTTTTGTCTTGTACTAGTTTTACTGTGGATTCTCATCCTATTCATTTCCTGAATTTGTGCATACCTTTGTTTATTGAGCACTTAGAGTGTCAGACATTGTTCTAAGTGCTTTACTTGTTCGTATTACCTCATTTGACACAGTATATTGTTGCCGGTGGAAGTGGGGCTCTTGTGGTGTCCCAAGGAAAGCATTCCAGGAGACCCACAAGGAGGATGAGGTCTGGTGATAATATTTATTTGTGGTGCCAGATGCAAAATCAAAGGAGTTCCCCTGGGTTTCCAATGTCCATCTCCATCTGTCCTGCTATGGAAAAAAGTCCAATCTTGCCTTCATCAGGCCTAGAAATAGAGCCAGTCTCCAGACATTTTGTGCCATGCTAAGGCTAGGTCAGTCCAGCCTTTCTCCCCATCTGGCTACCCTTAGGCTGGGGCCCATGTTCAGAATCCGCATGGCTGCTGGGCCACAGGTGGCTGTTAGAGCCACATGATTACTATGGAGGGAGAACACGCAAATGACCTGGGTGAGTGTGTGTTACCAGGCCAGAGAGAGAGAGAGAGAGAGAGAGAGAGAGAGAGAGAGAGAAAGGGCTTTGTCTTTGTTAGTCTCAGGTTATATTAACTCATGATTGGGGAAGACCATGCACTTTTTCAAAATAACCAATCAACTTCCCAAGCTTTCTCAGGCTTCTTATGGGTCTACCTTCTATCCCATCCATTCTTTCCCCAGGTTAGACTCACAGAACTCTATGGTTGCCATTTTGGCTCCTATTGTACATGTGCTTAACTTCCCCTTTATTGCTCTATCCCTGGGGAGTGTGTGAAGCTGTTACTTCCCAAGGAAGCAACCTATGCTTCTTAGTTGATTACTAGGGGCCCGGTGCACGAAATTCGTGCACTGGGTGTGTGTGTGGGGGGGGGGGGGAGTGTCTCTCAGCCCAGTCTGCCCCCTCTCACATACTGAGAGCCCTCAGGCGTTGACCCCCATCACCCTCCAATCGCAGGATCGGCCCCTTGCCAAGGCCTGATGCCTCAGACAGAGGCGTCAGGCTGGGGCAGGGGACCCTCATTTCCCCCCATCACTGGTTCTGCCCCCAGCCCAGGCCTGATGCCTCTGGCCCAGGCGTCAGGCCTGGGCAGGGGACCCCCAGACCCCTCCAATTGCTGGCTCTTCCCCTTGCCCAGGCCTGATCCCTTGGCCAGAGGCATAGACCCCCATCACCCTCCGATTGCCTGATCAGCCCCTTGCCCAGGCCTGACGCCTCTGCCAGAGGTGTCAGGCTTGGACAGGGGACCCCAATCACCCCCCGATCACTGGCTCTGGCCCCCGCCCAGGCCTGAGGCCTCTGGCCCAGGAATCATGCCTGGGCAGGGGACCTCCATCTCCCTCTGATCGCTTGCTCCACCCCCCACCCAAGCCTGATGCCTCTGACCCAGGCTTCAGGCCTGGGCAAGGGGACCATCATATCCCCCCAATCCCTGGCTCCGCCACCCACCCAGGCTTGATGCCTCGGCCAGAGGAGTTGACCCTCATCACCCTCCAATCACCAATCACCAGATCAGCCCCTTGACCAGGCCTGAGGCCTCCGGCAGAGGCATCAGGCCTGGGCAGGGGACCCCCAGCTCCCCGCGGTTGCAGGCTCCATCCCTGCCCAGGCCTAACGCCTCTGGCCTAGGTGTCCGGCCCGGGCAGCGGGGACCCGAAGCTGCAGCGGCCCCGCGATCATGGGCTTCGCTTTAGGCCCAGGCAAGGGACCCCTAGCTCCTGGGACTGCCAGCTTCGACCGTGCCCAGCTCCCATCGCTGGCTCCACCCCTACTTCCTGCTATCACTGGCCAGGGCGGCAAAGGCACCTGATTCTCTGATCATGGCTGGGGGGCAGGGCAAAGGCGGCCCCAGGGCCGCCTTTGCCCTGCCCCCCAGCTCTTAGCTCCCCCCTGGGTTTCGGATCACTGTCAGTGGCAGGGGGCTTCTTCCTGCTTTCCCTTTCGCCTCCCTGCATTGTGCCTACCTATGCAAATTAGCCGCCATCTTGTTGGCAGTTAACTGCCAATCTTAGTTGGCAGTTAATTTGCATATAGCCCTGATTAGCCAATGAAAAGGGTATCATCGTACGCCAATTACCATTTTTCTCTTTTATTAGATAGGATGCTTAATAATGTCTGATTCCCTTTGCTCCCTTCCTTTATTAATACCAATCTACCTATACTAACACTATTGTCATCCCTGTCTTACTGACAAGAAACTTGAGACCTAGTACTTTACCAGAGTGACAAGTGCTGGCTGGGCCTTGAACCCTGGCACTCCAGAGAGCCCACTGGCAGCCACTATCCAGAGCTGAGTACTTAGTTACCCGACACAGTGCCATTTCTCACTCTGCTTTCACTAGGTCACATCCCCCATTGATCTAATAGGAAAACATTTATATGTGTTTTGCCCACAAGCGTGGTAGGATTTCTCTTGGTACTTTCGAGGTGAGGTTGATACTTTAAGAATTTATATTCCTGTAAACAGAGCTAACAGTTGCCTCAGGGCTCTAGAATTGTGTCTGCCAGCAGAGAAATGCAGCCACCTTCAGTTGTGTGCTTTCAGGCAGCACCCAATCCATACCCAAAATTACAGTTCAGCAAAAGAGAGAGAAAGAGAGAGAGAGAGAGAAAGAGAGAGAGAGAGAGAGAGACTCCATAACCCGCTAAAACACAGGAATGAGAGTGACTGCAACACCTGATTTCATCTAGGATAGCAAAGCAAATGTCCTTATTTACAACTTCAATAATAACATTACAAATATAAACATATGCCAGGCCAGTGTTGCTCAGTGGTTGAGCATCAAACTATAAACCAGGAGGTCACAGTTGATTCCTGGTCGGGCCCCATGCCCGGGTTGCAGGCTTGATCCCCCTTGTGGGGTGTGCAGCCAATCAATGATTTTCTCTCATCATTGATGTTTCTATCTCTCTCTCTCCTTTCCTCTCTGAAATCAATAAAAATATTAAAAAACAACAAAAAAAACCAGGGGAGTCATATATAGTTCCGTGATTAATAATGGTTTGGGATATCTTGATAATAGTAGACATGTACTCTGGGTCCTGATAACATGTTTGGAAATATTTGATCTATTAAATGTAAATGGATTTGTTTCTGTCGTTCAAAGCCCTCTTAAAATCAATGGCTTTCAAATATTGTTGACTACAATCCATACTAAGAAACACATTTTTAAAATCTCAGTCCATTCTCTCTTTTACATACACACACAGGTCACATCCACAGATTGCAAGACACTGCTTTAAATTATGCTGAGAGAGAAAGAGAGAGAGAGAGAGAGAGAGAGAGAGAGAGAGAGAGAGAGAGAGATTTTTTATTACAGGAATTGGCTCACATGCTTATATGGAGGCCACAAAGTCCCACAATCTGCCATCTGCAAGCTACCGAACCAAGAAAGACAGTGGTATAATTCAGTCCAAGTCCAAGGGGCCACTTGTGTAAGTCCCAGAGTGGTGTGAAGTTAGAAGAATCAGATGCTTGATGTCCCAGCTCCAGAAAAGAAGAGAGTTAGCCCTTTCTCTTCCTTTTATTTGGGGACCCCCCCAATGGATTGGGTGACTCCCACCCACATTGGTGAGGTCCATCTTTACTCAGTCTTTTGTATCAAACGCTAATCTCCATAAACACCTTCACAGACACACCCAGAACTGTGTTACCAGCTCTCTGGGCATCCCTTGGCCCAGTCAGGTTGACACATACAATGAATTATTACAGCTATAGAGTTTTTCAATTTAAATATTAACACCTCCAGCTATGGAAAGTCATTAACCCTAAAACCATATTCATAAAAAATGGCAACACCAGTCTACTCAATATTAGGACAGATTGTTCTTTTCTTTACATTTTTTTGCAATGATAAATCATAATCCCTGCCTTAAATGAAGTTATAGTCTAACTTCCAAATCAGTAGAATTCAGAGCTCTTCAGAGAATTTCCTGAATAATTATTTGTCATCCCTTCTGCTGTTGTCCCATTTCTGGCTTTCCCTCTCTCCCCTCTTAGAATCACCCCATCCTCCACAACTTCTGGCATCCTTCATCTATCTCCAGGGACCACCTGGAGCTTAGAATGATACAACAAAAAGAGCACCAGTCTCAGAGACAGAGTCCGGAAATGGAATTCCCTCTACCTCTTACCTACGACCTTCGGCAAACACTTCTCTCTGGGCCTCAGCTTCCTCACCTATAAAAGCGGGATAATAGCACCGTCTCTCAAGGTGGTTGCCTGGACTGTAAGAGATTAGATGGGATTACTTAGTATAGTACTTAACACAATGGCTGGCCCTGACAACCTGGATCTCTTCATGTTTTTTTGCCTGGGGCTTGATGAAGACCCTGCCTCAGGTCACTAGAAGCAGGGGAAGTGCCACCCCTGCTAGTATGCACCCAGGAAAATCGGACTGCAGCAGGATTCCAAAAGTGTGCCTTGTCATACATAGCCCAATACTCAGGCCCAATAAATGCATCATGATGGTGTTTCTCTGTGGCAGGATAAATGGTTCGTAGGGAAAGGCCAAGCCACCGACCTAGAATGCCCTACGACCTCACGCCCATTCATACGCTGTTTGATACTCAAGAAAAAACACTAGTAAACATGTTATTGGAAATAAAAATGCTATTTGGGGAGGGAAGGTTACATACATCAGTTATTTTTGGTGGCTAACTGCCCTGGTTGCCCATTTAGATAATGTAATAAGAAGAAAAATGTGGCTAACCAGCAATAGGTTAATGGAATTAGGTCTCAAATATGCTGTTCTTGAAGGTCATGCCATCTCACCCATTGAATATGAAGATGTGCATTGGAATGACCTTGAGAAACACATATAGAAATTACAAGGTCAATTAGATAGTAACTGAACTCTTTTTAGGAATGTGATCTGGGCCAGGATTATTTTTGAACTGGAACTTCCACTTTCCTCCCAGAGACTTTTCTTTCACATCATCTATTTTATTAGCGATGGCCAAGGTCTCAAATCTGTGAGTAAGGTTTAGTGAGAATTGATGAGGCCTGACTAAATAAGAATCCTAATGGCTGTGGGTTGCTGTTATGTGGTAGAAGTCAAACTCAATTATCTTTAAATTCAACAATTCTCTGTCTACTGAGAGACTCTTTAGGACCTCTTCATTTGACTTCCTTCATTTGAAATCTTTCGTTTGAAATCATTTCTACTTACAAAGACAAAAAATATATATCAAAATACAAAACCTTCATTTACGAGAAAAAAAGAAGAGATTTTATTTTCTTCTCTAGATTTGGCCTTTTCCAGTAAGGAAAAATAAGACCATCAGGTAAACAATCAGATCAGGGTTAAAACAAAAACTCATGATTATAAAGCATAAGTATGTTGAGCTGCTGTATACATAGTAGACCAATTCTACCAGCTTTTACATCACGATTACTTCCCTCCCCCCTGCAGCCATTTAGGGAAAAGTTCTGTTTGGGAGGATAGAACAAAGCCTATCTTTGTGCTGTGAATAGTGCAGTGAGCTCCCAGGGTTGGAGGAGGAGAGAAGAAGAAGGAATAATGAACAGGGAGAAGGTGGTACCTCTTGTTCTTTATTTTCACTCAATAAGAATTCCTTCGATGTCAAATGGGAAGGCATCTCTAAAATTTGCAGTCTGTCAGCTGTTATGCTGACACACACCTCACTTTTTCCACAAGCGTGTTCACCTAATGCATTAGCAGACATTAGCACCAGCATGGACTGAAAGGGCCACAATTGCACGGGCTAGAATTAGGAAATGCTTTTCTGGGAATGAAGTATTCTCATTACCAGCATCCTTTTGGACTGAATACTGGTATAAACACCGAAATGGTTTGGGAGAGGTGGTGGTGATGGTGGGGTGTTGTTGGTTGTGTGTGGTAGCTGTCAATGTTGAGAGTTTTTATTTCCAGTGCAAAAAGAGCCTAAAGTGTTCCTTCTGTGAACTTTATTATTCACATTTTTAAAACCCCCAGGCTCAGTTTTAACTCCCAGAATGTTTCTGAAAAACACAGGTAGAGGTCTCTCTAGCAGTTGTATTGTCAGTTCTGGCATTAGTAGCCTGGTTGGTGATGTTATTATTATTACATTGCTTTTAAATGCTCCCTGGCTTTTGGTAACCTTGTGCTCATTACCATTGCCAAGAAGTTTATGGAAGTGTGAGCCAGTGAAAGTTTATTCAGTCTAAGTTTTGAAAAATATTTCTTTCTTCATCGTTATAGATGTACACTTTAATAACGACAACTATATAAATATGGTAATATCAGCTCAAGACCTGGTAGCTTTGTTAGTTTAAATAGCACAAATCCGTGCACTATATACTTTACTTGTTCAGTGTTCTTATAAAAATGGTTATGAAGAAGTTGTCGTTAGCACAGGTATATAGGCAATCTTAAACTCTGATAAATTGACTGTTTCCCCTGAGCTTGAGAACAGCGTCGGATTCCCACTTTGGAAGTCTGGCCAACAAATCTGGGGAATGCAAATAGAGTCAGAAACCTGTGAAAGCTTTTATTCCCTTCACAGACTTATATTGCAAAGTGAATTGCTTTGCAAATGTTAGGGGGGGGGGTGGTGGTGGAAAGAACAGGGAAGAAAAGAATGTGTTGGCTTTGTCTGCCAGTGGTTGGAGTATAGGGTGACTTGTGTGTGTGTGTGTGTGTGTGTGTGTGTGTGTGTGTGTGTGTGTGTGTGTGAAAAGTGGGATTTTAATGGGCACTCACAGTCGGCTTAGGCAGCCTCTGAAAGCTCTTCTTGTCAGATAGCAGCACCCTAGATAGAAGGACCCATTGTTTTCTAAATCTGAAGTTATCACCCTTCCCTTTATCCTTTCTTTTAGACCTTTTAGTGTTTGCTTTATCAGAGTATTTTAATCCCTAGTGTGGTGACTTGGTGTAATTTATCTCATTAAGCCTCTCCTATTTTCTTCTGTTTACATGGCTAATATTATTGTGTTTTATAGAGCTTATACCAACAAGCCACTTCTTTGTCCCATTGTTTCATCTCTAGGCCAAGAATCAACAAATAAAGTCTTTATCTTTCCAATCTTGGACCTTACCTACTTGTCATTCAGTTTGTATAGATTTCATGAAGAACATGTTCCCTTGAAAACAAAGCAAGGATTCATTTTTATGACCTAAAAACAAACAATTACCTTCTCAAAAGCTCCTGGTCATCTCTTTTATGAATATAGTCTGGCAAAGACTCACCTTACATGGGGGGGGGGGGAGTGGAGGGGAGCCTCTATATATACTTCCTTGTGGGATGAAAGCCCAAAGTCCCAGAGCAATAATGCCCTGCTCTCTCACTTGTATTTCTTTCATAATGCATAATATCCTAGAAGCAGGTAACCTGAGCACTGGACGGCACCTCATGATGTTATCTTGTCCAAATCCCTGTCCTTCAGCAAGACCACACCCGAGCCAGACAGGAAAATCAGTCTTGTTTTCAAAGTTCTCTGAATCAGCCACATATTTGAAATGTCATGTCAGAAAATTCCTTTTCTAAAATAGTAGCCTAATAAAAGCGTTGTCATTTCCTCAATCTTTTTCTTCTCCAGACGGAAAATCACCAAATACCGTCCTCAGGGTATGAACACTTTAATGAGCAGCAACTTCCTATAAGGCGGTGGTTCTCAAACGTTAGTGCACATCAGAACCACCCTGGGGGCTTTTTAGGGGCTTATTAAAAACATGTTGCTGGACCCCGAACCCCCAGGGTTTTCTGATTGCAGAGGTGAAAGAAGTCTTGAGAATTGGCATTTCTAGCAGATTTCCTGGGGATGCTGATGCTGTTGGGCCAGGGATCCTACTTTGAGAGCTGTTGATTCTAGGAACTCTAAAGGAGAAATAAGAGGGTAATTACGAGGCAGAAACAAGGGGATTCACAATAAGTTAAACAAGTTAACCTCCATATGGAAAATGGAGTCAAGTTAACCTCAACGTAGAAAACACTAAATGCCTATCAGATGAGTTCTTTGCTCTCATGGAGCTCACAGGGTCAGAGTCCAGTGCGGGAGGTTGATGACAAACAGTACTTTAGGATATTAGCCTGTAACACAGGGAACCGTGTGAGTGTAGACCAGGAAGGCAGTATTCCGGCTAGGCAGAAAGAAGCCTGGGAAGCTTCCTGTAGAACTGACCGGAAGCCTGAGGAGTAATTCCTGAGTTGATTCTTAAAGAAGGGAAGGTAGCCCGACCGGCGTAGCTCAATGGTTGAGCATCAACCTATGAACCAGGAGGTTACAGATTGATTCCAGGTCAGGGCACACGCCCAGGTTTTAGGCTCGATCCCCAGTGCGGGGGTGTGCAGGCGGCCAATCAATGATTCTCATCATTGATGTTTCTCTCTCTCTCTCTCTCCCTCTCCCTTCCTCTCTGAAATATATATATATATATATTTGGAGCATTTTAGGTCTAACATTTTTTATTTTTAAAATTTATTTTTTTATGGATTAAGGTATTACAGATGTGTCCTTTTCCCCCATTGCCCGCCTCCCCCCCACACCCCCCCCCCCCCGCTCATGCCCTCACCCTGCTAGTGTCTGTGTCCATTGGTTAGGCTTATATGCATGCATACAAGTCCCTTGGTTGATCTCTCCCCCCTTATTCCCACCCTCCCCTGCCTTCCCTCTGAGGTTTGACAGTCTGATTGATGCTTCTGTCTCTGGATCTGTTTTTGTTCATTAGTTTATGTTGTTCATTATATTCCACAAATGAGTGAGATCATGTGATAATTATCTTTCTCCAACTGACTTATTTCACTTAGCATAATGCTCTCCAGGTCCATCCATGCTGTTGCAAATGGCAGGAGTTCCTTCCTTTTTACAGCAGCATAGTATTCCATTGAATAGATGTACCACAGTTTTTTAATCCACTCATCTGCTGATGGGGACTTAGGCTGTTTCCAAATCTTAGCTATTGTAAATTGTGCTGCTATGAACATAGGGGTGCATATATCATTTCTCATTGGTGTTTCTACTTTCTTGGGATATATTCCTAGAAGTGGGATCACTGGGTCAAATGGCAGTTCCATTTTTAGTTTTTTGAGGAAACTCCATACAATTCTCCACAGCGGCTGCACGAGTCTGCATTCCCACCAATAGCACACAAGGGTTCCTTTTTTCCCCCATCCTTACCAGCACTTGTCATTTGTTGATGATAGCCATTCTGACAGGTGTGAGATGGTACTGCATTGTCATTTTGATTTGCCTCTCTCCGATGATTAGTGACTTTGAGCATGTTTTCATATCTCTTGGCCTTCTGTATGCCCTCTTTCAAACAGTATCTATTTAGGTCCGTTGCCCAATTTTTTATTGGGTTGTTTATCTTCCTTTTGTTAAGTTGTAAGAGTTCCCTATAAATGTTGGAGATTAATCCTTTATCAGAGATAACATTGGCAAATATGTTCTCCCATGCAGTGGGTTTTCTTGTCATTTTGTGGATGGTTTCTTTTGCTGTGCAAAAGCTTTTTATTTTGATGTAGTCCTATTTGTTTATTTTCTCTTTAGTTTCCATTACCCTAGGAGCTGGGTTGGTGAAGATATTGCTTTGGCATATGTCTGAGAGTTTGCTGCCTGTGGATTCTTCTAAGATTTTTATGGTTTCCCATCTTACATTTAAGTCCTTTATCCATTTTGAGTTTATTTTTGTGTATGGTATAAGGTGGTGGTCCAGTTTCTTTCTTTCTTTTTCTTCCTTTCTTTTCTTTCTTTTTTTTTTTGCATGTATCTGTCCAACTTTCCCAACACCATTTATTGAAGAGACTGTCTTGACTCCATTGTATGCTCTTGCCTCCTTTGTCAAATATTAATTGAGCATAGTGGTTTGGGTCAATTTCTGGGTTCTCTATTCTATTCCATTGGTCTGTTCTTGTGCCAGTACCAGGCAGTTTTGAGAACAGTGGCTTTGTAATACAGCTTGATATCTGGTATTGAGATCCCTCCTACTTTGTTCTTCTTTCTCAGGATTGCTACAGCTATTCAGGGTCTTTTTTTATTCCAGATGAATTTTTGGAGAGTTTGTTCTAGGTCTGTGAAACATGCCATTGATACTTTAATGGGGATTGCAATTAATCTGTAGATTGCTTTGGGTAGTATGGACATTTTAATGATGTTGATTCTACCAATCCATGAACACGATATGTTCTTCCATCTGTTTATGTCTTCCTCTATCTCTTTTTTTCAGTGTCCTGTAGTTTTCTGAGTACAGGTCTTTTACCTCCTTAGTTAAGTTTATTCCTAGGTATCTTAATTTTTTGGTGCAATGGTAAATGGGATTGTTTTTTTAATCTCTCTTCCTATAAGTTTACTATTGTTGTATAAAAATTCCATAGATTTCTGGACATTAATGTTTTATCCTGCTACATTGCCGAATTAATTTATTAAGTCTAATAATTTTTTGATGGAGTCGTTAGGGTTTTCTATGTACAGTATCATGTCATCTGTGAATAATGACAGTTTTACGTCTTCTTTTCCGATTTGGATACCTTTTATTTCTTCTTCTTGTCTAATTGCTAGCACTGTCGAGCAGGAGTGGTGAAAGTGGGCATCTCTGTCTTGTTCCTGTTCTTAGGTGAAATGGTTTTAGTTTTTGCACATTGAGTATGATGTTGGCTGTAGGTTTGTCATATAAGGCTTATATTATGTTGAGGTACGATCCCTCTATTCCCACTTTGCTGAGGGTTTTTTATCAAGAAAGGGTATTGGATTTTCTCAAATGCTTTTTCTGCATCAATTGATATGACTATGTGAATTTTATTTCTCAATTTGTTTATGTGATGTATCAAGTTTATTGATTTGCAGATATTGTACCATCCTTGCATACCCGGGATAAATTCTACTTGGTCATGGTGCATGAGCTTTCTGATGTAATGCTGGGTCCGATTTGCTAGAATTTTATTGAGGATTTTGGCATCTAGAATTTTATTGAGGATTTGCTAGAATTTTATTGAGGATATAGGCCTATAATTCTCTTTCTTTGTGGTGTCTTTATCTGGTTTTGGAATTAGGGTAATGCTGGCTTCATAGAATGATTTTGGAAGTGTTTCTTCCCCTTGAGTTTTTTGGAATAGTCTGAGGAGAACAGGTTTTAGTTCTTCTTTGAATGTTTGCTAAAATTCCCGTGAAGTAGTCTGGCCCCGGGCTTTTGTTTGCTGGAAGTCTTTTTGATGACTGCTTCAATTTCCTCCATAGTTATCGGCCTATTGAGATTTTTAGATTCTTCCAGATTGAGTTTTGGAAGGTTGTATTTTTCTAGGAATATGTCCATTTCCTCTAGGTTGTCTAGTTTGTTGGAATAGAGTTGTTAATAGTATTTTTTTTTTAATAATCCTTTGTGTTTCTGTGAAGTCTGTTGTTATTTCACCTCTTTCATTTCTGATTTATTTGGGTCCTCTCTCTTTGCTTCTTGGTGAGCCTGGATAGAGGTTCATCAATCTTGTTTATCCTCTCAAAGAACCAGCTCTTGGTTTCACTGATCTTTTGTATTGTTTTTTTGGTCTCTATGTCATTTATTTCTGCTTTGATCTTTATTATCTCCTTCCTTTGCTCACTCTGGGCTTTTCTTGTTGCTCTCTTTCTAATTTTTTAAGTTGTAGAGCTAGATAATTTATTACCATTTTTCTTGTTTTTTTGAGGTAGGCCTGTAGAGCTATAAACTTCCCTCTCAGGACTGCTTTCACTGTGTCCCACAGAGAGCATATGGCTACAAAGCTGAAAACATTTACTGTCGGGCCCATTAGAGAAAAGGTTTGCCAACCCTCCGACTTACACTGTTAGTCTCAGATGGGACAGTGACTTTGACCAGAGCCCACCAGAGCATCTTCTGTGTTTAGCGTTGCATGACCTCCACAAACCCCACAAGGCCCCATCTCAGAGTGCAGTCTATGGTGCTGCAGGGAGAGAAGGTGTTAATTAAATGGCTTAATTAGAGGAATCATTCCTGAAGAAGGTGGGGAGGGATGAGATGAGAAAACACAACAGTCTGGTTCAAACACTGGTTTCACCGCTTATAGCAGTAGGACCTTGAGTTAGTAGTGTCTTAACTTCTTTACAAAACTGTTCCCATACTCTAAAATCTACATAATTATACTCTCAAATACATAGTGATGTTGGGAGGACTGATGAACTAATGGATACACCAATGCCTGGCATATAGTAGGCACTCAATAGTCACTACTATCACTACAACTGGATGGAGTGCACTATTGGAAAAGTTGGCCTTCGAGAGGAAAATGCGTTCTTGTTTGTGCAGTATGTCGAAAAGAGAAAAAATAATGGACATGGGAGATAAACAGCCCTGGGTTCAATTATGTCATATATGTATGCTTCACTGCTGTATGATCTTAGTAAAGTTGATTAACTTCTCTGAGCCTCAGTCCTCCCTTCCCCCATTCCTTATGTAACCCAGATGTCAAGTGTGGGAAACATTTATTTCCTTATGGGACCACCTGTCACCATCTCTAGTGAAACAGGTGGGGCTTCTGTTTCACCTTGTGCCAACAAGCCCATTCAGAAAATTCTCTTTCAGCAAGCATTTAATGAGTTTAGTAAATTTATTGGAGAGTTGAAAGAGTTACACTTTCGAGATTGGGTCATATTATGCCCCACACAGCCTGTTTCTATACCTCCTGCTCACTTCTTGCCTCTGTGTCTCTTCTTTCTGTGTGAGGAGGCCACAATACCTTCCCCTCCCATTCTCCACACATTTCCCCCAGCTCCCCAACCCCGACCACCAACAGAGCCCAAATGCCCAATGATCAAGGTATTTCCCACAAAGATGGTTCTGTCCCCAGGAGGAATTCTCCTACCAGCTGCTAAAAGAATAAATGTCCCCTATCACCTAAACAAGCAAAATAGGAATAATGATGCCTACCTCACAAGGTGTTTGTGGGAATTCAATGAGGTAATGTGTTTGCCAGCTCCTGGCTTCTAGAAGGCATTCAATAAAGGTTACTTGTCTCCCCCCTTGATTCTTCCTTTGAGATGTGAACAAAGAGAGAAGCTGAAAAATATTTTGAGGTGGGGATGAGGATAGATAAAGCAGCCAGGAAGGTCATCTCCTTGACCGTCGCTCTCCAGTAAGTAGAACAGATATTTGCCAAGAGAAACTGGAAGAGGTGGAAGGGCCCAGGTTGGAAGCCAGACAAGTTTGGTTTGTCTTGGAGTCCATCCAAAAGAATTTAGTTACTAAAATAGCAGTTCTTCCACATAAATCCTTCAGATTCTTGAAAAATATTATTAAATCACTCCTGCATCATAAATAACCCTAATTTTATTCATCTTGCCTCGAGGCCAACACACAGCTCTTGCAAGGCCCCAGCTCCCCCTGAGCACTCAGCTGAATGGGGAAAGTGCCCGGCCCGGCCCACACAGCATTAGGTGGCCTGCCATTTAAACTGTTATTCTCTGGTGGTTTGTTTCCTGGCCCGTTCAGATTTGGGCTCTTCTTAGTAGTAATCTTTCCCTAGGTGTAGGAGGCACAACAGGAGGTTTATTAACAAGGTTCTGTGGCAGGGGCATGGGAATTTGGGAACTCTGTTACTTCTCTATTTGGACTTGTGTGATGTCCTGTTCGTATTAGTATTCTTCTTCCTTTTTCTTTTAACCACAGAATTAAAAAAAAAAAAAAACTTCTTCCAAAAGAGCTCTCTTCTAGTATTTTACTGTGGGCCAAAGATGTTTCTACCCAATGTTGTGAAAACAAATAGTTGGATTAGTCAATGCCAGATTGTATCCTAAGACCTTAAAAGGTCCTTGCTATCCACACCTCTCTCTCTCTCTCTCTCTCTCTCTCTCTCTCTCTCTCTCTCTCTCTCTCTCTCAGATTTCTCATAGCTTCCTTCCAAAGCTAAATAAATAAAAGAGTAGTAATGTCTGTTTCTGTTATGTGTCATTGTTTGGGGCTAAAAAAATTAGGAGTTTAGGAAACATGGGTTCAGTTCCTGTTAGTCCACTGTGTGTCTTCTGAAAGATTCTTCAGTAAATATTTTGGTTTCATGACTTAATGTTTCCCCCAAATATAAAGATAATTTGTGTTCATGTGTAAAAACATGGAGACATAAAAAATATAAAGACATGTAAATAAAAATCATGCATGAAGGCCTTCACCCCCACTGTTATCAGCTCAATACATTTCCCTAGAGTTTTGTTTTCTCTGGAAATGTGTGTACATAGTTGCCAAACTATGGGATCCTGGTGTACACACAGTTTTGAAGCCTGCTTTTCTACTTACTGTTCATTTCACCAGCATTTTCTGGTCATTAGAAAGTCTTCTAATCATCCTCTTAGTGGCTGCATAATATTTGTAGTATGTATTGCTGTGCCCTAACTTATTTAATCACAGATCATTGTACCCATAGGCGGTGTCCAGTTTTTCATCATGTAAATAATGATGCCATGAGCATCTCTGCACCTTGTCCCTGCATCTATGAAAATCATGAAGAAGCTATCTCTAGAATTAGGATTGCTGGCAAAATAGAAGCTTGGAACCTCATTTTTGTCATCACTGACTTTAGTCAACTGAAGGTGTTTCATCTCAGGTCTCGTAACAGCATAGCAAAAAGACTGGCTAATTTTTGCCTATACGGTGGTTTCATGGTTAGCAACTGGAGGACAGTATAATATAATGATGTGGTATCTTAATTATGACTTGCAATATTCTAAGGTGATAATAATAATAATAAGCTAACATTTATGGATGGTTAATATGTGTTAAGCCTCATTGTTGTTGTTTTTATGTTTTTATTGATTTCAGAGAGAGAGAGAGAGAGAGAGAGAGATAGAAGCATCAATGATGAGAGAGAATCATTGATTTGCTGCCCCCTGCATGTCCCCTACTGGGGATTGAGCCCATAACCCAGGCATGTACCCTGATCCGGAATCAAACCATGACCTCCTGAGTCATAGGTTGATGTGCAACCACTGAACCACACTGGCCAGGTTAGGCACCATTTTAAGTGTTTTATAGATATTAACTCATTTCATCTCACCACAACTTCAGAAGGCAGATAGTATCATTCTTATTTTACAGACTGGAAAGCTGAGGCACAGAGGGTTAAACTACAAGGTAAGTGGCTGAGCCAGGATTCAAGTTCAAGCATTTTGGCAATGGCTCATGCCCTGAAGCACTTGATGATCCCATCTGAAAATAAGCAAGCAAGTAAGATTTCTCACCCTCCACACACCAAGGCTACCTAAGCTGGAAAGGGGTGGTGACTCCACCACTCACTGCTGAGCTGCGGCCCTTCTTTCCCTCAGCTCTTCCCCCTTCACTAGCTGTGTGCCTTCCTGGGAGAGGGCAGGAGAGAAACAAGCTGCATGCACCCAGTTGTGTATCTGAAAGGGAAGAGGGACATAGCTCAAGGTGGTCTCAGGAAGCTGCTCATTCAGGAAGGAAGCTAGTAAATAAATGAGAAAACACTGCTTCAGGGTTTGGGGTTTCTGCTTTGTTTTCATTTTTGTTTTTCACAGTTGTTAGTGAGCCAGCCTTGCCTAAATAGAAGCAATATTTTCCTTACATTTCTCAGCAATTCCATTTCCATGGGTTCTCAGCTCATCTGTCGCTGCAGTGCCAGATGTGAGCTCTAAAGCAGGAGGTACTAGAGACGATGGTGACTGTGCATTCTGAAGGAGGTAACTAATCATTTGTGCCCCCGTCCATTGCAGATCGCTTGGTTACAAATGACCTCCAACAACTGTTCAGCTTGGCTGGTTCTAAAGGCACCTCATTGTTCAGAGTGCTGCTTGGGACTGAAGTTCTAATCATTTTCTGTTGTCCCACCTTCTTATGCTTCCCTAACATAATACTGGTGTTACAAAGGCTACACGGGGTGTAGGTAAAGCCCACTGGTGCTGCGGTGATACAAAACAGAACACAGCTGCCGCAGCAAAATCCAACACAGCAGCAACTCAATCTGCTTCTCTTCCCTCCCTTGCCAGATTCCTCTTAGGGAAACTTAGCTAGAGGGTCTGCCAATCCCACTGGCTCAAGATTGAAATGTGTAAAACTCCGAACAGCACCAGAAATGAACGATGGAAGAAACGAACCACAGAACCTTTCAGGGAAGTTGCCTGCATAGAAATCCTCCCAAGGTCCCTGCAGTGGGGGACACCGAACAGCCAGAAATAAGTACCTGCTCTGCCTGTACCTGGCACATAGAGATGTTCAACAGTGTGTGCTGACCGGCAGTGGGTTCTGTTGAGTGAGAGTAGATGGAATAGTAAAAGGTGTAACAGAGATGCTTTCTCCTTTTACTTTTGGATAGTCTAATAACACAACATTAAGTGTTTATTATGGGCCAGGCCCTGTTCCAGGTACTTTATATGCATTATTTTTTTAAAATTTTCCTATGAGGTAGTTTTTTTTTTAAGGACTCTAATTTTAGAGCACTCTTAGGTTCACAACAAAATTGAGGTGAAGGTACAGAGATTTTTGCATATACCCCTTCTCCCCACACGTGCACAGCCTCCCCCACTATCGACACCCCCCACCAGAGCGTCCCATATATTACAACTGATGAACCTACACTGTCATATAGTCACCCACAATCCATAGTTTGCATTAGGGTTCCCTCTTGGTGGTGTAATTCTATGGGTTTGGACAAATGTATAATGGCATGTGTCCACCATTTTAGTATTATACAGAGTAGTTTCATTGCCCTAAAAATCCTCCATGTGCTGCCTATTCATCCATCTTCACCCCCTTCATAAGCATTTTTAATATTTCTATTTTACAGCTAAAGAAGTGAGGTTGAACAACTTCCCCAGGGTCATAAAGGTAGGTGTGGTAGGATTGGAACCTGGACAGTCTGACTTGTGCCATTTACCACTCCACTGCTCCTCAAATTGAGTATTTTCTATGAGAGATATATCTACATAGCATCCCGAAGAAATGTTTCAATGAGTTTGCTCCCTAAGAAACATATATTTATTTGTTTACAGAGGTACTATTTGTATCATTTAATCACAAACATACAGGGTTGGGCAAAAGTAGGTTTACAGTTGCTCATATGGGAAATAATACAATAATTAATAAATAATAATGCAAGAATGAACTCTGCTTCACATACTCACAACTCTAAACCTACTTTCGCCCCACCCCTGTATATATATCCACAGATTGATCAATAACATATAGTGAGGCTAGTTTGAACAATGGAACAATGTCTTATAATTAGTGAAATATTTTGAAGCATTTTGAAGGATAACATACATGCAGAAAAAATGTACATAGCATGATAGCATGTGTATAGCTTCATGAACTTTCACAAACTAGAAACTCATGAATCTACCTCCTAGAACAAGAAACACAGCGTTACCAGTACCTAAGGCCTCCATCCAGTCTTTGCCTCCCCCAGGGATTACTTTTATCCTGATTTGTAACACAATAGATTAGTTAGCAAAGGGGAATTTTTTTTTAAAATATATTTTATTGATTTTTCACAGAGAGGAAGGAAGAGGGATAGAGAGTTAGAAACATCGATGAGAGAGAAACATCGATCAGCTGCCTCCTGCACACCACCTACTGGGGATGTGCCTGCAACCAAGGTACATGCCCTTGACTGGAATCAAACCTGGGACCCTTCAGTCTGCAGGCCGACGCTCTATCCACTAAGCCAAACCAGTTAGGGCCAAAGGGGAATTTTTAACAGTGAGAAAATTATCAAAGTTCCTCCAGAATCCTGTGTCCCCGAGTGTCTCTGTGATCTCTTGTCAGCCCAGTTACTTAGAGACCCTAACAGCTAAAAGGCAGTTAAAGTAAGGAGTCAAGTTCATGTTAGAGGATAGACCTCAAAAAGCAAAAATGAAATAAAAATCCACTCCACTTCCTCTATTATAGAGAGTCCAGAACCAACCTCTTAAATAATCGTGAGGATGGGATGGGAATAGAGATGAAGTTAGTATACACTTATCCTATACAATAAAAGGCTAACATGCAAATCAACCAAACAGCAGAACAACCAGTCACTATGATGCACAGAGACCACGAGGGGGCAGATGCTCAATGCAGGAGCTGCCCCACAGGGGAACCACCACTCAGCCAGAAGCCAAGTTCACGGCTGGCAAGCACAGCAACCGTTGTGGGAGCCTCTTCCACCTCCCCTGAGGGCTCCCATACTGCAAGAGGGCATAGGCTGGGCTGAAGGATCCCCCCTCTCCCAGTGCACAAATTTCATGCACTGGGCATCTAGTCTAACCATATTTGTAAACAAAATGACAAGCAAATTAAAGGGGGGCAGTCTATGGTAGGGTACAGATAAAAACATCCCAATTGTGTTCTAACATTCAAGAATTACATTAGACATATTATTTGGAAGCCTCTGAGCCCATCTTCTAAGAATTCTCATGGGAAGTTGAGGGTGGGAGTAGCAGCTGTGTTGGTACAATGTGGTCCTTTCCCCACATTGATTGACTAGACCAGAAGCACACATCTGATTCACTGGAATGAAAGGGTGCTACTAGTGTGGGCTGGCCTCTAAAAGCAGGACATATAAACTCCGACTGCAGAGAAACGAAATAGTGTGCTGACAGAGATGAGGACTGTGAAGTAAGAGATTAGAGAAGACAGGAGAGAAAAAAAAGATGACTCTGGAGCAAAGTAGCTAATCGGTTTCTGCTGGGATTCTAATTCTTTTTCTTGTGCAACCCATCATGAGACCCAGGTTTGCCTCTTCATCTGGGGCGCCATTAGATATTCTTCAACCTTTATACTCTAACCTCTATTATTTGATAACTAGAGGCCCGGTGCACAAAAATTTGTGCACTCGAGGGGGGGGGGGGAGGGGGGTTCCTCAGCCCGGCCTGTGCCCTCTCGCAGTCTGGGACCCCTCGGGAGATAACGACCTGCTGGCTTAGGCCTGCTCCCGGGTGGCAGAGGGCAGGCCCAATCCCTAGGTGCAGCCCCTGGTCAGGCTCAGAGCAGGGCCGATTGGGGAGTTGGGGCACCGCCCCCTGTCATGCACAAAACAGGGCGGATCTGGAGGTTGCGATGCCACCCTCAGTCACGCTCAGGGTAGGGACAATAGGGGGGTTGGGGCACCGCCCCCTGTCACACTCAAGGCAGGGTCGATGGGGAGGTTGCGGTGCCACCCCCTGTCATGCACAGAGCAGGGCCAATCAGGGGGTTGGGGCTCTGCCCAATGTCACGCACAGAGCAGGGCCCATCAGGGGGGTTGGGGCTCCGTACCCTGTCACGCACAGAGCAGGGCCCATCAGGGGGTTGGGGAGCTCCCCCCTGTCACCCACAGAGCAGGGCCGATCAGGGGGTTGGGGCGCCACCACACTCACACTCAGGGCAGGGCCGATGGGGAGGTTATGGCTCTACCCCGTCACACACAGAGCAGGGCCCGGGGAGCGGGGGAGGGGGGGTTGGGACGCTGCACCCTGTCACACACAGAGCAGGGCCGATCAGGGGGTTGTGGCTCCGCCCCCTGTCACACACAGAGTCGCAGGGCTATCAGGGGGTTTGGGCGCTGCCCCCCGTCACACTGATCCCGGTGCCAGGAGGCCTCTTAGCTCCACTGATCCCGGTGCTGGGAGGCCTCGCGGCTCTGCTGATCCCGGTGCTGGGAGGCATATTACCCTTTTACTATCTAGGATAGAGGCCTGGTGCATGAGTGGGGGCGGGCTGGTTTGCCCTGAAGGGTGTCCTGGATCAGGGTGGGGGTCCCCACTGGGGTGCCTGGCCAGCCTGGGTGAGGGGATGATGGCTGTTTGCAGCTGGTCACACACCCTTCAGGGTGGGGGTCCCCACTGGGGTGCCTGGCCAGTCTGGGTGAGGGCCTGAGGGCTGTTTTCAGGCTGGCGGGTGACTGAAGCTCCCAACTGCTCCTTTTTTTCTTTTTTCTTTTTTTATTCTGGGCCAGCTTTAGCTCTGGCTCCAGCTCTGCTGCTGAAAGCAGGTAACTGTTTGTTTGGGTTCTACAATTGAAACACTGTATCAATTCCAGCTCCAGCTCTGAGATCCCAGTGGGCTGAAAGCAGGTTTCTGGGGTTTTGTTTAGCTTCTATAGTTGTAAGAATGTTTCAAACTGCAAGCTCAGAGGCCGGCAGCGGCAGGCGGGGAACATTGGAGTCCTCCATCACTGAAGCAAGCAATCCTTTTGTTAACTTCAAGCTGCCTGGCTGCCGGCCGCCATCTTGGCTGGCAGTTAATTTGCATATCTCGCTGATTAGCCAATGGGAAGGGTAGCGGACGTACACTAATTACCATGTTTCTCTTTTATTAGATAGGATGCTAACTTGAAGGGCTTCTGTTACTCACTATTCTAACTACAATGGCTGTATCACATATCACTCCAGAATTTAGTGGCTTCAAATAAAAACACTTATTTTGCTTACAAATCTGCATATTGAGCAGGGCTTAACATGGATAGTTTATTTCTGCTCTAACTTGAGGCAGTTTGAAGGCCTGGGGCTGAAATGGTCCGAACTCTCGCTCACGTGTGCAGCTGAGTTGGAGTTACATGGAAATCTCTCTGTCACTTTGTGATCTCTTCATCACAATGGCTTCAAGAGTAGATGGACTTACACTTGGGAGGCTCAGGGCTCCAAAGGCACAGGTCTCAAAGAAAGAGGACCAGGTGGAAGCCATATCCGCCTTTTATGACCTAGCCTCCAATGTCATGCACTGTGATATCCACCTCATCCTATCTGTGGAGGCAGTTACAACAATCCACCCATGTTCAAGGGGACCCCACCTGTCAATGAAGGAATGTCACTACATTGTGAGAAGAACATGTGGCTGGACTGTATATCAGTGTGGACATTTATAGATAATTGAATTGGTTAAACTTATAAATAAAATTTGATTAACACATGGAATAATTCATAAAACTTGAAAATCAGAGTTCCCAGAAAATTATCAATCTTGTGATGGAAAATATCCTGGTTGGTGGGTACAATGAGAATTCTTTCTTTCTCTTCCTTCTCTGAATTAATGAACATCAAATTTACCCACAGGTGGTCTCACTGGGTTCTCCCTAGGAAACAGCATTTTTAAAAGCTGACTTGTCTCCTTGATTTCAGATCCATCTTATATTTAAACTTTATCATATAATGAGGTATGGATGAATTCAAATCCCTTGTTTGTAGTGAAAGGTTCCTGGTCATCTTGTTTTCAAATGTCATTTGTAAGCATATCCTTTTTTGCTTGGTGAGTGAGGTTTTCCCTTCCAACTTGACCCTTCTTGTATTTTTAATAAATAGTGATCCAGGTTTTCAGGGTCCAAAATACTCCACAGCTGTAAAGTAGGCACTACTGAAAGATGTATTCACTCCTTCAGGCCTCCAAGGTGCTATTTAAAATGTTATTGCTTCATATCCCATAATAGAAGCTTGCACCTTATTGATGGCCTATCTCTTGACTGTGCATGTGTGGAGGAGAAAGGCTAGGAGAGGAAGAGCTGTGAACTGGAACAGGAAGCTGAATTAACTCTTTCAGCAAGGCTTAAAAGAAAAGGTTTAGTCTCAAAAACTCTCAAGCCTGAAAGATGATGAAGCTTTCAAAATAAATAAGTAGCTAAGACAGTGTTATAAATGCAGTAATTACTAGAATGAAGTCCTTGTTAATGCTGGCTGAAAATAGTTATGTTCTATACTTCATAGCAACACGTTCAATACAGTACTAAAATAAACTAAATTATGAAAATATGCACATTCTGATTCCATATAGAAAAAACTTCAAATTGTCATTTGTTTAATTAATGAGGTTTACTCAGGAATGTGTAAACATCTTCAATTCATAGGTTCACCCTGTTATTTGAAATATGGAATAGAAAGATAAGACCATTGATGGAGTTTTAAAAATTCTACCTTATAATAATAAATGAATAGGCATGAATATAGGGCCAGCCTTAATAATAGCTATTCGGTTCTGTAAAACTAGCAGTCTGGTAAATAGTTAATAACCAGCTCAGGTTGGGGAGAGTGGGATATGAGGGCAAGGAGAGCCCTAACTGGCAGCATTTACCAATTTCTGTGGTGTAAATATTTCTACCATGGCTGATTTCATACTATCAACATGGCATCACAGAATACAGATTGGATGGAGGAAATGGGAGATAGCTATCAACAATAAAAGTATATATATTAAAGAATATAGAATTGGGAGGAGATATGTTCTGTGGGCTCTTATAAGCTATAGGTGCCAGTCCTATAAGCCACTATTTACAATTTTTGGAAAGGTAGTCAGATGATTCTTGAATACACCTTGTTATAATACTAGTGTGGGAAAAGACAAGTTTTAGGTTGCAGGTTCTGTGGCAGAGACATTTCATGCTCACTGACTCTCCACTTACTCCCTCACATTTCTCATTGGCCAATGGACTAGGGAAAGAGGCAGAAGCATTTAAAAGTTGGTATGCAACCCTCAGCCCTCTCTTCCCTTGCCACTACAATAAAGGAGGTCACAAGCTCCCAATGGTGCGGATATAAGATGGTGGAACCTAGGTCAATGTGGTTCCATGAGTGTGTGGAGCCCGGCCCTCGTACCATACGTCAGTTAGTGATTGCTGTCCAACAAACCATCCCGTACAGAATGGCCTAAAACAATGCATTGTCATATCTGTCAATTAGCTGGGCTCCACTGGGCAGTTGTCCTGGTCTTCTCACATAGGCTTTCATGAGGTTTTAGTCAAATGGCGGCTGATGCTGGAATCCTTGGAAAGCTTGACTGGGATTGAGCTAAAGATGACTTCTTTAATCAGGTCTGCACCTCAGTACTCCTCCACATGGAATCTCATTCTCTAGACATCTGTGCGTGGCCTCTCTTGGCAATAGGATGGTCAGACATTTCATATCATGAGTGACTTCAAATGCAGAGGCTGTCAGGATTTCCTAAGGTTTAGGTTGGGAACCACCATAGTTTCACTTCTGCTACATTTTCTTGATTAAAGTGAGTCCTGGGATCAGTGCTGGAGACACGGTGGGAGGTGACAATACCAGGGTGTCACTATCAGGATGTAAGAGTCATTGGCAGTCTTCTATAAGGATTAGCTATCACAACAAGTAAGTAACAAACCTTTGTTATGCTAAACCACATAGCTTTAGGGTTAATTTGTTCCCTTGGCAAAACCTAGCATAATCTGACTAATCCAGAAATTTGTACTGTGTTAGTGAAGATAAGGTAGGCTTTGCTGAAAAAACAAACCTCAAAATCTTAGTGGCTTAACACATGGTCCTCTGGGTGGTTTGATGGCTTTCCAGGATGCTGCCTTCCAAGGGTGACTCGGGGGTCCAGGCCACTTGCATTCTCTTGGTGTGCCATCTGAAACGTGGCTTCCAGCTTACTGGGGCAGGAGGAAAGAAGAGAAAGGGAAGCTCATGGCTCTTAAGTAACTACTGGCCAGAACTAGTCACTTGCCCCAATTATAAGCAGGTTGGGAAATTTGGGGGAGCATGTGAATATTTGGTGATTAGTAAATGTCTCTGCCATAAAGTTATGTGAACTTATTTGCCTCTTGAAGGAGGGAGAGAGGAAGGAAGAATGGAAAAAAGGAAGGAAGGAAGGAAGGAAGGAAGGAAGGAAGGAAGGAAGGAAGGAAGGAAGGGAGGAAGGAAGGGAGGAAGGAAGGAAACTGGAAGGAATTTATAGAATGCAAACAACAACCACTAAGACTATTAACAAAACAAAACTATTAACAAGTACTGCTAAGCAAAAACTATTAACAAATAACTAATAGCAGAGGCTTTCACTGTGTTTTTAATCTGGTTTTTTTTTTCTTTTTAATCAGCAATGATAAGGAAACTAAGCCAGATTAAGAGTTATCTTATTGGAGGAACAAAGCAAACAAGAGGAAAGAAGTGATTGAAGAGCACTTCAGAAAGCTCAATACATTCAAATCAGCGGGGCCTGATTACTTGCATCCCAGGGCACTTAAGGAATTGGCAAATGTAATTGCAAGACCTCCAGCCTTTATTTTAGAAAAGGAAGGTTGAACAGGAGAAGGTGGAGTCTGAGTCTGACAAGTGGAATCTGCAGATGGAGTATTTTATTTAAACACACACACACACACACACACACACACACACACACAAGGGAATAGCACAACCATGGTAATTATAGACTATTCAGCTTATCTTGGATACCTGGGAAGATATAAGAACAAATCATCAAACAATCAATTTGCAACCACCTAGAAGAGCACAAGGTACTGGGTAGTAATTCACATGATTTTGTGAAGTACAAATTATGCCAGACAATTTAATTCTACCCGTGAGAGAGTGATGAACCTGGCAGAAGAGGGGGAAGCAAGACCTACAGTTGGATTTCAATAAATTTTGTTTTCTTTCGATTTTTAATTCCATCCCCTGATATTTTCAGCATCAACTCTCCATGAGGGTGTTAACTAGATTGACAGTTGGTGGGCATGACTCTGGATGATGCACTCAAAGTGATAAAAACAAGTTGGCATCGTTATTAATAATAGTTATTATTTTAATCAACTGATGTGGACAAAGAAGATGACAATAGTGAAGAACATGTTGAGATACAAATAGCATTCTCCACCACTGATGGGAAATATGAGAGAAAAGAAGAGATGCAAAAACCAATCTAAGAAATTCAATGTGAGAGATCTAGAAAGGGAGAACAAAGAAAATGGTAAAAGGGAAGTTACTAGAGAAAATTATGTGAGAAAATTTCCCAGAAAAGGACATACATCTTTACATTAAAAGACCCCCATAAAGGCCAACTACAAAAAAGGGAAAATAACCCACTTTCACACAACTTGGTAAAATTTTAGAACTCTAGGAATAAATAAAAGTTTCCGAAAGCTTTCAGAGAGAAAAATTAGGCCACTTAGAGAGGAATGAAAATTGAGAGATGTTACATTCTCATTAACATCTTTGGCTGCTAGAAGATAATAGAGTAGTTTTATTTTTTTTCAATTCTGGGGGAAATTGAATTTGATACTAACTTTCATATTCAGCCAACCCATCAAGCTGTGAGAGTAGAATATAGGCATTTCACGTAATACTCAGAAAGTTTACTTCCCAGGAACCTTTTGTTAGGAAGTTACTAGAATGTGTACTCCAGCAGAACGAAGAGATTATCTAAGAAAGAAGGCAGCAAGGGATCTGACACAGGAATAACATAACTACCCCAAACTGGGAGAAGTTGGAAGAAGATAACATAAATGAGCTAAATTCTTATATGGTGGCCATTCATAATCAAGACATAGAAAGAGGAATGATTTTTCAAACACCCCATATATTCAAAGAGTGCATAATTCATGAAAGATTTTTCATAGGCATATATGTAAGGTTGTGGGGCACAATCTCAGAGCACAGGTACCAACAATCTCTGTAGCTTAAGGACACATTATGTTGCTGATGGTCTTGCATCCACGGCATTTTTTCCCATCCATTATGCATGCCCAATTAGGAGATTAAATTTGCAAATTTAAAGTCATATCTGCTTTAATGCTCTTTTAAATTTTCTCAGAATTATGCCTAATATTTCACAGAGTACTCTCTCCAAAATTAATAGCATGGTGCATGGTCTCTTTAGTGTTTTATTGCAACTAATTTCCATTCCAAAGAATATGTTCTCAGAATTTTTTTTTCTCCCACTGAATGATAGCTTAGGTGACCTTGTTATAGGATGAAAACCATTTTAAAATTATAATTCTAAAAATTAAAATAACAAAAGTCACTTGAATCATTTCTAGATGTTCCTGTGCATTTCAATAATAGCTTCGTTCACAAGTGGCTGTTAAATGATGGCAGGTACAAGTAAAAACTCTGTATGTAACATGCATCAACATGTAGAACCAACTTAGTGCAAAGTTAATGAAATGACCAAGGTGAGCTGGCTGCAAGAGGACAGGAGCCAATCACTGAACTTGTCATACCCTAATCCCCATGATCAAGGACTGTGTAATTACAAGTTCCACTGTACTTCTGATTACTGGCTAAGATGGTATGCCACATAGCCACACAGATAAACACAGTTGCCAGACACACTGCCTGCTAATGCAATTCTTGATTACTCTTGGCAGCAGTTAGCCTATTTCAATTTTTGCACAAAATTGGTACTTATCTAATAGGCTAATTACACTATTTCAAATATTCATTATTCTAATGTATTTAAAATATGAGCATATTGTAAAGGTAGTATTTATTTTTATTTAAAGTGGGGGAAGGGAGTGGGACGGGCTGTTTACAACTGGAAGAACTAACAGCAGACATGTTTATTTTTTAAAATATATTTTTATTGATTTCAGAGAAGAATGGAGAAGGAGAGATAGAAACATCAAGGATGAGAGAGAATCATTGATCGGCTGCCTCCTACATGCCTCCTACTGGGGATGGAGCCCACAACCCAGGCATGTGCCCTTGATGGGAACTGAACCTTGGACCCTTCAGTCCACAGTCTGATGCTCTATCCACTGAGCCAAACACGTTAGGGCTAATAGCAGACACGTTTAAAACAGTATTCACAGGAGATGGGACTGGGGCTGGGAAGGAATTTATTATACAGTGCATTTACTACTGTAACACAAGTATCACATTATTGTAATTAAATTCATAAAAACAATAACAGTTGCCTCTCTTAATATTGCTCAAAGAGTAGGCCGTGCAAAACTTGTTAAAAATGCTGAACTACTGGTTCCAAATGCACTCCTACTGAATTTGATACTCTCTATTGGGAGCTAGGAATCTGCATTTGGAACCATTGGTTTAGGCATGGATTGTAATAAAACCTCATTTGTACATCCTCTTCAAGTGTATTTCAGGACTGAGATGCTTGTGAGATCATCATGTGCTGTGTTGCCTTCTGTGTTCTTTACCATATTGAAGCGCCCTTCCTTTCGTTTTTTTTTTTTTTTTTTTTTTTTTTTTTTCACCACCAAGATGAAAAAAACAAGGACCTCTCTTTCTCTCTCTTTCTGCGTATGGTCTTATCTTGGGGAACAACAGTTCTTGTCAAGATCCTTTAAGCTGGGCCATCTCTTGAACTAGAACAGGTAAGAAAATCTGCTAAGCTTTAAAATACATGACAATGACTGGGTTTTTCAGTTATGTAGGGAGAAACATTTTGAGACTGTCTTTGTATCTTATTTTGGTGCTGATCATTTTGTCTTACTCTCATGACTACAGGAATATTGATCTCAGCATTATTTTGACCATTAATGAATTATGATGGCAATAAGCAGAGACATACACCTCCTGCCTCCTGGGAGCTTAATCTTCTGCCACACATTTGCATTTGTAAGCCAGCACCTGTGTAGTCTATATTCTAACTATTTGTTATTCTCCTTTAATTACATATTGATAGTGGTCCATTTGCAGCTGAGAGCAACCAACTGGAGAGTCAAAGAGATTATTAAAATATTGACTTTAAATTAAAAGGCCAAAAGGAAACACGGCTGGGTTTGTTCCTACCCATTCCAACATGATGGTCCAGGGACAGTTATAACCTTTCATGTGAAGGCAAGTTGGGTATAAAAATTAGTACAGTAGTTTCACCTTAGAAGAACGTTTAACCTTAAATATTTCCTTTGGCACCAATATTTCTGTTAGCTTCAGCCTTCCTCACCGGGAAAATACCATTTTGTTTGGCAGGTGATACATTTTCATATCCTGTACTTTCTACGTGGCACTGATCAGTCACTCAATTTAGGGCTTAGGGCATTGTGCATGGCTCAGTAAGAGCCAGAAAACTTTTCCTTTTTGCATTTTGGTAACTTTTTATCATAATTTCAAATTTGTATAAAAGTTTCCAGAATTACGCAACCCCCCCATATATCCTTTACTGAGATTCATATTTATTTATATCTTGTCCCATTTTCTATCTCTCTTTCTATGAATCTATTTCACACACAGTCTTCTTTTCCTGAACAATTTGAGAGTAATTTGGAAACATTATGTCCCTTGTCCCCAAAATATCTTGGTATTTTCCTAAGAATAGCATTATCTTTATAACTATGCTTGTTATCAAATCAGACTATTTTGATATAAGCCATAGTCCAAATTTAAATTCAGATTTTCTCACTTGTCCCACTGATGACCCAATGATTAGTTATAAACTAATTTTCCCCAGACCAGCATCCAGTTCGGGATCATATACTGTATTAAGCTATCATGTCTTCTTTGTTTCCTTTAATCTGGAAAAGTTTCTTAGCCTTTGTCTTCTGAACTTGACAATTTTTTTTATAGAAGACAGAGCAATACTCTTTGTTTAGTTTTGTAAAAGGCCCTTCATTTTGGATTTGATTGGAGTTTCCTCATGTTTAGACTTGGGTTCTGTATTTCTTGGCAGAGATACCATTGAGGTGATGTTGTGTCCTTGTCAATGTATGACGTCATTGATGTCCATTTGTCCCATATAAATGAGTTAGGTGTGATCACTTGGCAAGATGTTTTCTCCACCATAAAGTTACAGCTTTCCTTTTTATTAGTTGTAAATTACAACTAATTTGTGGAGAGATATTTTGAGACTGTGTCAATATCCTGTTTCTAAATTTTTTTCTGACTACTGTGGCATCCCTTCAGGATGTTCTGACTCCATCATTCCTCCTAGATTTATTAGTTGGCATTTTGCTGTAAGGAAGATCTTTCCCTTCTCACCATGTACTTATTTAAGTATGAACTCATGGATTCTCATGTTATTCGGTGAGTTATAATCTATTAATGTCACTTTTTATGTTGATTCTCAAATTTTCCCAGATTTGGCCAGTGGGCAGCTACTTCAACCCGGCTTGTCTTTTTGGCATGCATCCATGATCAAATCATCACCTTAGTCTGTAGCAACTGGATCATTTTGTATTTTCGCTGTCCATCCCTGGAATTAGCCGTTTCTCCATTGAGCCACCATGTAAACTGTGGTAAAAAAATAAAATTTATCTTTTATGCATGTCCCTCCCTTTTCTCTTCACCTTTCAGTAACCTGTCCCATGAGTCCCTAGTGTGAACATGATTTTCATTATTTCTAGTTAGAGAGAAAATTCTGATAAGTTCATTTACCTTAAAACTCTTTTGGAATGATTGCATTATCTTTTTTACTGTTGTTTACATTTTCAAAGAGGAACACAGAAAGCAATACTCAATAAAAAATTAATAGTCATAGAATGTTACTGATGGAGATATTTTTTTTGTTAATTGACAGAATACCAAACAGTATTTTGTTTTCTATTATTCTGAAATCATCCTTTTACTATGGTACAGTCTTCATTACTCCAATTGAAATTTATATATTTTAAAGAAAAATTGTAAGGTTTATTATAAATCATTATATAAACATCATAAAGCATCTTAAAGACAACTGTTTTAGTCAGTGTTGTGTTCTACTAAAACCTCTAGTTTTATTACAGTATAACAAATATCCATGCAAAACTTAAAACTGGAGTGATTATTTGGATACTGGTGCAAGCCCATTTCAAAATTCCTGTATCTCTTTTTTCTTCCAAATGAGAGTGAACTTTATATAAATTCTCCACTTCATTTTTCCCGATATAGTAAAGGTAGGAATAATATTTCTCCAAGATTTTAAAGGGAAAAATATTTTCAAAATGTATGTTAAATGTTAAGACCTCTAATTGCATCTAACATCCTGAGATGATTAAAAGAGGATGTAGAGGCCAGGAAGCATTCAGTTTAAAGTCCTTCCAAACTAGATTTAAAATAATGTTCATTTAAAATCTAAGATCAAATATGGTTCTGTTCAAATGTAATTCACTGTTGGTAAATGCTAGGTTGTTCTTCCTGTATAATTTTGTGAACCAGTGTCATCCCAATAAATTCAATAAAAAGGAAAAATATGCCACGTTGTTCTTGAAGAAGGTATTACTTCAATCTCTCATGGATTAGCTTCTTAAATTTAGAATTTACCATTCTTTTCACTTTTATTTTGTCTTTATTTCCCTTTTTCTCATTTTGGGAGAGGGGAGTTGATTTTATTTTTAGGAAATATTCACTATAGTGAATCAAAGTGCAACAGTCACCTATTATCACTGAGCCTGAAATTGATTGCATTAGCATCAGTATCCTGTATTTGATAAATTATGGTCCATATGTATGCTTTCCTATTATAACCTTTTAACTCATGGATATTGGTTACCTGCATTCTAATTATTTTTTTATCTTTTCCTATCAAATAACTTATCATTGAGTTTGTTACTTTACTAAGCCAATTTGTTATTGGACATGTGAATTTTCCTTTTCAAAATTAATTTTTATCACAAGACTATATGCATAGTTATTCTGTTTCATCAAGAAACAGTTATTAAATGCTCACAGGATTCTTTTGAAAAAAATATATTTTTATTGATTTCAGAGAGGAAGGGAGAGGAAGGGAAAGAGAGGTAGAAACATCAACGATGAAAGAGAATCATTGATCGGCTGCCTCCTACATGCCTCCTACTGGAGATGGAGCTTGCACCCAGGCATATGCCCTGATCAGGAATGAAACCGGTGACCTCTTGGTTCCTGGGTCGAAGCTCAACAGCTGAGCCACACCTGCCAGGCTCACAGCGTTCTTAGATGTATTCCAATTGTTTGTTATCCTTTCTTTCCCTTCACTTTTCTCTCTTGAGTCTGTCTTTACCTTTTAAGCTTAAGACATAAGCTTAAAGACATAAGGCCTGCCTCACAGGCTATTGGGAGAACTAAATACATCAATGAATATGGAAGTTCCAAGCACAATGCATGACCCCAGTATGGACTTTCACTTTTGTGTCCTTTAAGGATTCTTACTTTGACAAGCTTGACATGTCATCGAAACTGCTGTGCTGGGAAAAACTTTACTTTCAGAAAATGAAAGCCTGTGACTAAGCATGGCTCTTTTCAGGTTTACATGGACACTGCAATAGGCGGATTACTAGTTTTGACAAAGGTGGAAGCAAGACTGTGGTATGAAGGAAGGAGCCTTCTTTCTGGGACAAAGGACTGCGGCTTACTCACTAACGCACCAGGGGACTTAGTCACCTTGTTTTGGGGCTTCAGTTTCTTCAACTGTATTAAGGCTTGGGTGATGTCCAGGGCATTTCTGGTTTTAAAACCTGATCGTTCTACAGATACAGCACTTTTATTTTATTTTTTAAATCCTCACCCGAGGATATTTTTCCATTGATTTTTAGAGAGAGTGGAAGAGAGAAGGAAAGACAGAAAGAAATATTGATGTGAGGAAAACACATTGATTGGTTGCCTCCTGCCAGGGCCCAGACCAGGGCCTGGGCAGGGGAGGAGCCTGCAACCGAGGTACATGTGCTTGACTGGACTGGGACCCTTTGGTCTGTAGGCCGACACTCTATCCACTGAGCCAAACTGGCTAGGGCAACAGATGCAGCACTTTTAAAACGGATTTATCTGTGTGGTGAAAAATGACCTGGAGAATGTACAACATGCTCATCATGCTGGGTATTCATGGGTGATGGGGTGAAGGATGATCTTATTTCCTCCTTTCCTCCCTCTCTCTCTCCTTTCCTCCCTTCTTCCTCTCTCTATCCTTCCTCCTTCCTCCCTCCCTTCTTTCCTTCCTCCCTCTGCTTCTCTCCTCATGGATTACTGCTTTTTTTCATAAACATCATATAGATTTGCAAACAATTTAGGGCAGCAAGTGGTTGTCTATGTGAGTTTGCGGTTTCTAAAGTTAACTTTCCTTCTTTCAGCAATTATTGGTAGCTCCTTTCCTGATCCAGGCACTGTATCTAGGTCCTGGGACACTCGAGTGAACAAAAATGTCTAAGGACTGCATTCATGGAACTTACAGTCTTTTTTATCTGTGTCTTTCTTTTTTTCCTGAAAAATGTCATACATATAGAGAATCTAAAAGAATAATATCAGGAACATCTGTATCCCATTGATAAGCAATTGTTAATATATTATGTTCCCTCTGTGTGTGTGTGTGTGCGCACACACACACACACACACCCTCAACCAGAGTCACTTCCTTATCTTTTTGCTGTGATAGGCACTATATGAAATTCTGTTTGAAGGAAAGGATCTGTGGTTTTATAAAACAAGTTAGAAAACCACTGATGTAGTCCAGACCCACTTTGCAGATAAGCAAATTGAGGCTATCTAAGGGTAGCCGACATTATCATAACTGTTAGTGGCAGCATTAAGGCTAAAACCCTGGTCTTCTTATGCCTGGTCTAAACTCTACACACACACACACACACACACACACACACACACACACACACACACACTTTTTAATTGTTTGAAAGTTGCAGACACCATGCATCATTCTAAGTACTTTAATATGCATCTCCAAGAATCACTACAGTCTCATAATTAAACATAATACCATTATCAAACCTAATCTGGTAAACAAAAATTAGCATCAGCCTCATAGAATTGTGTAATGTCTATTCCATGTTCAGATTTCCTTAATTATCCCAAGAATGTCTTTTACTGCCCTCCCCCCACCTGTGCCCTGATCAAGGTTTACACAGTAAATATGTTTTTTATACTTCTGTAGTTTCTTTTAATATAGAAGTGTTCCCCAACCTTTTTTTTTTTTTAATGACACTGACTTTAGAAGAGCCCAGGCTAACTGTCTCACAGAATGTACAGAACTCTGGATTTGTCTGATTGTTTTCTTATGATGTCATTTAACTTGTTTCTGTATTTCCTGTAATATGGAAGTTCCAGCTAGAGCAGTGGTCAGCAAACTCATTAGTCAACAGAGCAAAATATCAATAGTACAACGATTGAAATTTCTTTTGAGAGCCAAATTTTTTAAACTTAAACTATATAGGTAGGTACATTGTTATTAACTTAATTAGGGTACTCCTAAGGCTCAGGAAGAGCCACACTCAAGGGGCCAAAGAGCCGCATGTGCTTTTTGCCGACCACTGGGCTAGAGATTTGATTAGATTCATGTTAAGAGTTCTTGGCAAAACTACTTTATAGATGAAATTGTGTTATCTAGTTTAAGTTTTATGCAAAGATCACTTATTACTTATAATTAAGAAATAGAAATTTAAATCTGTATTATGTACTGCCTCGTGGAAAAAGCATGAGTTTTGCTAGTAGAGGTCTGACTTGAATGTGAGTTCTGTATTCTCTAGCAGTTTGACTAAATTAACTAATTTAGTAGTTTAGCTCTCCACAAAAGACCTGAGCAGACAGAATCACCCCAGGGCATGCTTGTCCTTAGTATTTCTTTAGAAGGAGGGCTCTTCTATACCACCCTTCATTCTTGCCACCCTTCACAGCTCCACCCCAGCTTAAATGCCACCAATTCTGTGCCATTGTCCTCCTTAGAGAAATTGAAAAGTTTCTACTTTGAAGGGTTTTGGCAAGAATTAGAGATGAATTATTAAACGTGTAAAGTACACAGCACACACTGCTCATTATTATATGCTCAACGTACCACCACTGTTATTAGTATTTACAAAAACAACAACAACAAAAAGAGAGGACTTGAAAAGGGACAGGGAAATGGGCCAGTATGGACGAGAGGAATATTCAATTTCTTAAGTGGTGACTTCAAAAACCTTCCAAGAGTGTTCGTGCTTATGTCATGACCTCTATAAATGTTCAGCTGGGACAGTGCTATGACACAACAGTCATTAACGTTTTTTGCAGCCCTTTACAGTTTACAAAGCACATTCACATTCATTATTATGTTTGACACACACCCTCTTTCAAGGAGATCAGATGTGCATAAAGCCTAGCCCAAGGACACAAAGCAATTAGTGGGGGAGCTCAAATTAGGAGTTCTGTTGGTAGAACAGACTTCTTTTGCTGAAAATGTACAGCCTGGAAGAGACACCAAATGTCTCCTTTCTTAATTTCTGACCAAGTGATTCGTTCCTTATGGTGAAATGTTTAGTTAAAGCTCTTGGAATTTATTTCAGACTTGCAGCCTCATCTGTCATATTTTATCTGCGTTGTGTGACATTTCTTGTAGTGTCATGAGTCACCAGAAAGCTTTAGTTATTTTTTGCTCTCTGCTCTAACAGAGAGAAGTTCTGGTTAAAATGAACCTGAATTAACACCGTCACATGCATATTAAAATGCACTCAAATCTCTGAGCTGGACTAAGTTCATTGCTCAAATTGTATAGCACAGGGCAAGTTAAAGACTCACACAAACATTGGCTCTTGTTTTCTGAAGGAGCTAGAACAGTGAGAATATTTTTCAATGTCGACCTTGATATTTTTTGCTTATTTCTGTGTGGCTCTCTTTTTTTTGGAATAAAAATGTATTGCTATTTTAAACTAAAACTGATGATCTTTGGTTTGGCAAACTAGTGTAGCATAAAACATCTTAGAGATGATTTATCCTTTATTATTCAATTCAAGATGTGATCTCATTTCTTTTGTGATTTCTTCTCTGTATCACAAAATATTTAGAACTATACAGGGGTGGGCAAAAGTAGGTTTGCAGTTGTTCCTTTGGAAAATAATACAATAATTAATAACTAATACTATAAGAATAAACTATTTCCCATACTCTCAACTGTAAAGCTACTTTTGCCTACCCCTGTATTTCTTAATTTTCAAATATTTGTGAACTTTCTAGTTATCTTTTTGCAATGGTATCTACATTTGTAACCATACTGATGTTTTAGCATCATTCTGTGATGTCCAGGGATCAGATTTTGTGTGACTTCAGTCACGTGGATGTTGCTGAGACTTGCTTTGCTGTCCAGGATACATCAGCTTTGTAAACGTGCCAAGTGTACTTAAAGAAGAAAATGCTTTCTGCAGTTGTTGGTGGGGATGTTTCTTGTGCATCAGTTATGCCAAGTGGGTTAATCTTGGGTTCAAATCGTCTATATTTTTACTGACTTGTTTCTTCCCCCTCTGCTTATTTTTACTGCTTACCCTATTATTTCCCGAGAGAAGTATATTAAAATCTTTCACTAATATATGAATTTCTTTCTTCAGTTTTTGCTACATACATATTTTGAGATAAAGTTACTAAGTGAAGGCAAATTTAGAATTGTTCTATCTTCTGGTGAAGATAACCATTTTTTGTGTCCCTGTTCATCTCTAGTGATGCTTTCTGCTTTAAAGACCACTTTGATATAAATATAGCTTCACAATGTTTCTTCTGCTTAATATTTTCATCCTTTTAATTATCCTTTTCCTTTCTCTAGCCAATTACTCTCCATCTTTTCAATATTTCATGTGTCTCTCCTTAATATTTTGCCACATTTCCTTTATGTATTTTTGCTGACCTTTTATTTTTTTAAATACATTTTTATTGATTTCAGTCAGATAGAGAGAGAGAGAGAAGGAAACATCAATGATGAGAGAGAATCATTGATCGGCTGCCTCCCGCAGGCCCTCCCTGGGGATCAAGCTCACAACCCAGGCATGTGCCCTAGCCAGGATCAAATCGTGACCTCCTGGTTCATAGGTCCACACTCAACCATTGAGCTACACCAGCTTGGCTTTTGCTGACCTTTTAAAATTAAACTATAGACATTGCAACTGTTAAAACTAGTACTTTAGCATACACATACCGCTCGCCCCCCAAATCTCCTAATATCATCTAATACCCAGCCCATATTCAAATACCCACAATTGTCCATAAGGTGACTTTTATAAGTGTGTGGGTCATTGCATTTGACTGTGTGGCTCTTAGTTTCTTAAAACCTAGAAAGAAGCTAAATTAATTGATGCACTATTGTCTCAAGAGTGACCATAAGTAAATGAAACAGATATATTAGTCTTAAAAAAATATAAAAGTACCAAAAAAAGAAAAAGAATAGAAATGCAGTTAGTACATTCCATTTTTAATAATAATCTGAAAAATGCAGGAAGCTGAAGTGAGAAAATAACAGATACTTTTATGTCTTCCACCAACTGTGAGAATGGCTACCTTCCTGGTAGCCTTACCTATTTCTATCTGTCTACCTACCTATTTGTCAATATTTTTACATGGTTGAGACCATTCTGTATATATTTTTTCTTTAATATAAGCAATTTTATATCCTGTGTTACCTTTTTACTTTTAAAAATTAATGTAATTATAATTTTAATGGCTGCATAATGTACCATTAAATGAATGTCCATAATTTTGCAATCATCTTCTGTTGAACATTTAGTTTATAACAGTTAATAATAATAATGTTATGAACATGTTCTTGAAGAAATAGTCTGTTTCACATTATATTCATCATGTTCACATCATAAGGCTGAGAAGTGAAATTTTTGAGTCTAAGGCTTTTCAGACAAGTGTTCCAAATTTAAAACATTCCAACATGCCAAAGCTTACTGCATTGAATAAATGTTCTCTTTAAAGCAGACACAGCATGGTTAATGAGTTATTGTTGATATTTAGTTATGTGGATAATTAGTCATCACAGATCTATAGTGGATACTGGGTTTTTGCCCACCTATTGTAGAAGCTGAAAATGCCAGATACTTTCTCAGGCTCCTTGAAGCTAGGGCATTGGGATGTGACCTTGGATAGACCAAACTGGCTCCCTTCAGACTTTGAGAATGAAACTATTTATGTAAAGAAACAGGCACAATGAGGAATCCATCTGGGATGTGTGTGTAGTGGCCACAGCCGTGAGGGAGGCAGCATCTGATGTGGTCATTGAAGCCATTAGGTCCAACAGTCAGTAGTAGTGGCAGCAGTATCCTCAGCAGAAGGGCTTCAGCATGATTTTGGTTCTGGCCCTGACTGATGTCTAATATCTCTTCTCCTTTACCAAGCCTGGTTGTCCAATTTTTCTCATCCTCTGGCAAGTCCCAATATCCTTTAATAAATTACTTCTCTATTGAAATGAGTCGTTTCATTCCATTGCTTGCAAAAAAAGAACTTGACTAAATTTCCATGCAGGGATTCTCCCCAAGCAGCAGGACCTATTTCAAACAGCAGGAGAACCGGCATGCATGACAGAGATCTGGGGGAATAGAGAGGGCTCAGCAAGGTAACTTGTCAGGACTGGAGAGCTGGGATGAATCAGGATGCACAAACTGGGTTAATATTAAAACTGAATAGACCAGCTTCTTAAGAAGTTAACATTTATCATTCTTGGGCACTGAACTTGGTTGTCAGCAGAGTGATTCAGGGGCTGATTCAGGAGTCCAGCCTTTGTAAATGTGACACCAGAAAAACCAGATCTGGGAAGGTGACTAAATGTTAAGCCTCCAGATGGACAGTGAGCCAAGCAGCCTTATGTGGGACTCACGGTGGTTCTGCGACCAGGTGGGTGAGAGGGTCTGTAGTGGATGAAGCTGTCGGTGTGAAGTGGAGGCTAACAATTACCATGGAAGGCCCTGTAACCACTTTTGGAAAGTATCTTTGGCAATTGCTTCAGAACCAATTTTCAAGCAATACAACCAAAGCAGCCTCATTACATAAGAGGTCTACTTTGTGTCCGACCCAAACCGGTATTGATCACCTTTCCCATGAGGCTGGGCTTTGAATACATTTTGGCCATTTGAAACATTCAGAAAATCAAGGTTGTAACTACTGGGGGTGTTAGAAGCACAGAGCCAGCTCTGAAGGCCATCTTTGGAATAACTGTTTATTGGCGCTCTCCCTCTTTCCCGCAGGGTGGAATTTCTGCCTTTCCCTCTCTGAAGCTCCAAGGGCCCCTCTTCTGCTTCTGTAGCTTGTTTCCTGAGCCTATGCAGCCCAGCTGGCTCACTTGTACTACCTCTGAACTTTCTAAATAAACTTTCTCTTATAACTTGAAAGGAAAAAAACACAACTATTTAGCCTTTAGATGTTTCCAAAGTTCTAACAGTGCTTCACAGCAACTATCTTTTTAAAATCTCTTAACAGCCCTGAAAGGTAGGTATTAGTAACCTGATTTATGGATGAAAGTATAGGCTGAGAAGTTAATTGTCAGATAAGACAGCAAATGAGTGGTAAAGCAAGAACTCAAACCCAGACCTGGTTCACTCTGGGGCACAGGCTCTTCCTGTAGGCAATGCTCCAGGAGGTTCCAGAAATACTTCACATAACTTCAGCATTACTGCTGTCTCCTCAGGAGCCTGCTCTCAAGGGAATGATATACATCTGACTCTTTAAGTTTGAGATCTGAAAAGTCACAGTTATCTTATACAGAGGCCCATTTGCAAAACAACCCACAGGATTCTGCCCCAGTCTGTGAAGTCTTTAAGGGCTTAAAAACAGTAGAGCTCATAAACAGTGAATGTGAATACAACTCAAGTAATAACACACCTTCATTGATTTTTCATACTCAGCCAAAATATTTTAAATGATTAAAAAAAATGATCCTCACTCGACTAACTCAATGACACTGAAAATTAGCCTGGCTCGTGCCAACTTAAAGGTGGCTGCTGTCTGTGTGGGCATGGTCCTCTCTGTCAGGTACAGAAGAACAGGTCCATGTGTGAAGGGGTCTGTTTCTGGGCATTTCTTTTAGAAATTCTTAATATGTATTTGTTAAGGACTATACACACTTAATAGGTAAAGATTGAATCTTCTAGATTTCCTTTGGCTAACAGCAGGTCAGTCTTCAGACTGATGCTAATGCCTAGGTAAAAGGAGAAGGGGGGACAATCACTTAAATTGCACTGCTCTTTACACTTCCTCCCCAGAGACAGCGAGGGAGGGACTGTTGTGTAGGGGGGGGGGGAGAGAGAGAGAGAGAGAGAGAGAGAGAGAGAGAGAGAGAGAGAGAGATTGATTTAGAGTTGGCAGGGTGTGGTAGGGAGGTGGTAAAGATTTCAGATTTTCCTTTTTAAAACAATAGCTTGCTGCATGGGCAACAAGTGGAGGTAGAAGGGGCGCCTGTCCTGCTGGGAGACTTCACTGTGAGATTGTCTTTGTGTGGTTAGGAGCCAGTTGGGGGCCTGGACAGGGGGTGCTAAGTTGTCAAGTCTTAATTTATCTTTGCTCACCTTGGGTGGTACTCCATCCTCTTTACCTCCCAATTACTGACATGGTGGGAGATGTTGATGGTGGTGCCATGTTCTCTTAAGGTTTTCTTTTTTTAAAAAAAAATCAAACCAACAACCAATCAAACAAAAACTTTCTACTTCCCAAATCTGTCTCCTGAGGAAAGGTTCAAAGGCTGTTCTGAACCATGGGCACTGATGTCACTGCTGTCATTTGGATGTGGTTTTGGTGGTGGGAGGTGGGAAAAAGCTAAGCAGAGGGTCCTTCCATGCTATTCCCTTCCTGCTACAGTTGTTTCAGACGTTCCAGCTTCCAGCCAGACAGTCCCAGAATGTCTCTGCACAGAATGCAAAATGAACATGTTTTATAAAAATAACTCCTTTGATTTCTCCCAGCCTTGGACCCTGCTTAGTTAGGGGAAATGACTACGAGGCCTGTCATCTTAGGTTGTCCTGGTGGAGTGAGGAGGAGACCACCCATGGCTTCCCAGCTGCACTGCCTGTGGAGCAAAGGGTTCAGAAGCAAAGGATTTTAAAAAATAATGGGGGAAAAAAGAATGAAATAAAGACCTCTTTGAAAATCCTTACTGTTTCCCACTATCTCCTACAGTGATTCCCTGTTCATTAGTGTGACCCAACAATGTGGAGATTTCCCCCAGACACACTTTGATATCAGCCTAATCTCTGAGGTTAAACTTGTGGTAAGCCACCTATCAAGGTTAGTTAAAAGAAAGTTGTAACTGGGAATCATTTAGTCCTTTAGATATTGCACATTTTCACATTCATTCTTTGAAGAATAAGACAATAACAATATATTGTTTTGTTATTCAGAATCCCCTTGTTGCTGGCAACTGAAATCCAGATAGAATTTGTTTAGGAAAAAGGGAGAAATTTATTGGAAGGATATTGGGATATTTTAAGTAACTTGAAGATGGGGTTAAAAGTTAATCTATGGGAAAGAGAAGGAAACAGCTAGAAATTTAATACAAAACAAAATGAGACTGAAGCCAGAAGCCAAACTGCTACCAGGATGCTCTCTCTCATCTCTGCCCCTCCTAGTTGTCCAAATCATTCTGTCTCATTGTAGACCTTGTTTCACATATTCTGCATTAATACACCAAAGAGGGACTGACTTTATTTCTTTTTTTTAATATATTTTATTGATTTTTTACAGAGAGGAAGGGAGAGGGATAGAGAGTTAGAAACATCGATGAGAGAAACATTAATCAGCTGCCTGCTACACAACCCCTACTGGGGATGTGCCCGCAACCAAGGTACATGCCCTTGACCGGAATCGAACCTCGGACCCTTCAGACTGCAGGCCAACGCTCTAGCCACTGAGCCAAACCAGTTAGGGCTGACTTTATTTTTTAACTCCACACACACAAAAAAAAGTCTTGTGGAAGGCCCTAGTTGTCCTGGCTTTAGGCAGGGGTGCCAGCCTGGTCCAGTCAATTGTGTCAGTGGGGTGGTGCCATCTCAGAAATGGTACATAGCTCAACCCCCTTGCACCACATGCCCACATGTTTGGAGTATAGAAAAGCCATGCCAAAAGGGAGTTTCTTTCTTGGAAGCAGGGAGGAGTTCTACGCAAACAAAAGAGCAGATACCCACTATGAATACATATAACTATAAGTACTTGCACATGGACCTGAGAAATGTTTCTTGCTGTCCAACCAAAGTCTTGATAAAAGTCAGAACTCAAAAACCTAATCTAGCAAGAACTATTGGATTCATTCATTCATTCCTTCATTCACTCATTTTAATTTCAGACTCCAAAGAAGACAAAATATATTGAAAATGACTGGACCCAAACTCTAAAGAGAATCAAATACAAATAATAGTTTACACTAAAATTTATACATACCACATGCACATACACTATTCGTGTGGATCTGGGAATTTTCTGCTGGTTAGACTGGATTCTCTTCTGCACACTCTCCATTGTTTTTGTCTAAGTTGATTTGGTCTGAACTGAGATGTCCACTTTTTACCTGGGGGCTCTTATTTCTGAGTGTTGCCTTTGCCAATCGACTGGGAGAGGCCTGTTCCCTGCAGCCCCCTGCCCTGCGTGGTTTTCCTGTTCACACTCTGAAGGGGGTCCACTGTCATTCTGCTCAGGTGGCTGGCCTTCCAGGTGCTGATGGTGGAGGGAATGCTCAAAGCCTGCTAGGCAGGGTGAATCTTCTCCTCACTGGTGTCTGAGAGCACATAGATTGTTCCTTTACTCAACCACATGGTGTAATCTTGTGTAAGATTATAAAACATCCTTCTCTTCACCAACCATCTCACCTGACTCTCCCTGCCACAGTATGTTGCCATCCCATTGATATTACTGTTCATTAACTCATGCCTAACAGGTAGTGGCTTATACTAGGTGTTAGTGAATGTCTAAAAATATATACAGAGCCTGGAAGTGAGAAATGAAAATTGCAAAATGGCTGTGTGGAAAAAATGATGAGACGCATATAGGCTTTTTTATATTTTTCCCTGTGGGTTATCTTTTACAGGTTAAATAAGGGCATTTAGCCACTTCAGACATTTTACTTCTTCTTAGATGATTCCAACATCTGTCTTACTTATTTAATTTAACGGGACTTTGTCTTAAAGACCACTCTTATAACATGATTTGCTTTAAGCATTTGCCATCATGTTTGTGTGTTTGCATTTCTAAAGTTTTGCATTTCAAATCAGACAACTAGTTTCAGCCCATGTATTCCCATGTACACATGGCCATAACTCGGACAGAAGACTATCTGAAAACAAGCCCCCAAATAGTCACTAGGAATAAAAGGTTTTATGTTTTCTATTTATAGGAAGAATTGCAGGGGGGGGGGGAGCAGGCGGGGGGGGGGAGGGAGTAGAGAGTTTGGCTTTATTGTAAAAACAGCACAGTTGAGTATATAATTTAAATGCAAAATCGTAGGCTAGCATTTTTCTAATTGTATTAATAACCTGAACACCCTCACAGGGGCAAAGGAAGGTTGCAATATTCCTATCCACAATGATTACTGCCCAGCAGACATTTCTGCTTTCCTTGACTCCTGTTTCCCTAGAATAGCACGTCCATCAAGTGTTAGCACATTGCTTACTCTCCCCCTCTGTTTTCTAGGAAACCTGCCTGCGACATCTTCTAGCATGCTATAAAGATGCTTTCACAAATCATTTTATTACTACGATTTCACTGAATCTTTCTAACAAATCTATAATGTAAATATTCTAGGCCCACTCATAAATGTCACGGCTAGGTTGTGTATCCACAATTTTTTAAAAAATTATCTTTATTGTTGAAAGATTACAGATGTCCCTTTTATGTGTTTTTTCCCCCCATTGACCCCCTCTACCCTGCACCTGCTCCTCCTAGGCCTTCCCCAGACTATTGTCTGTGTCCATAGGCTGTGCATATATGCATATAGGTTCACCAGTTACACAATTTTTTATGTTAAGTCAAGAACCTTTCTCACTTCATTCATAGTTCTCAAATTAGGGTCTGAAGATCCTTGAAAGTCTGCAGTTGTTTCTCAAGGGGACTTGAGTTCTCTGCAAGAATTTAATTTTGTTTTCATTTTGATGCTAATAATTACTATTAACATATTTTGGTTCCTTTGGATGATCAACGTAACAGAGAGCTGCCATGTGCTTTCACGGCCTGCAGATTTTTCTGTGCTTAAGATTTTGTTGGTGCCAGGGAATGCCACTTTGTCAGAGACAAATGGTTTGGGGGTAGGGGGAAGAACATTCAGGCAGTTAATATGTAAAGGTTGTGTTCTCACTAAGTGAAGGCCAAATGACTTCATCACAGGATGTATGAAGAAAGGTTATGTGTAATGTAAATAAAGACAAGAGGTGGAAGCATTGAGTCATTGCACAGCATGTGATCAGCACACTGAACTCAGAAGAATCTGCGTGTTGATGGGGAGTGAGACACAGTGACCTGGGCTACATGCAAATGTTCTTTATGTCTAGTTTTTTACTATGTGAAATTATCTTATGTTTTATTTGTTTGCTTGTCTATTGTCTGAATTTTTACATTAGAATATAGACTTCTGGAGAGCAAAGGCCTTACTTACCTAATTTGCTCTCTCTCTTTTTTTTTTTATGACACCTGGAGCCTTGGGGATGGAAAGACTCTAGGGAGATCTTGTAGACCAAGTGCAAAAGAGAGTCTAGGATATAACTCTAAGGAAGTTAGGGATTTAAGAGGTGAATAATAGAAGTTGAGCTGGCAATGGAGACTAAAGGAACATCTAGGCAGAAAGAAAAGTGTCATATCATGGAAAGCAATGGAAGACCTCAAAAGAAGGTCACAAGATCAACCAAAGGACTTGTATGCATGCATATAAGCCTAACCAATGGACACAGACACCAGGCGGGTGAGGGCATGAGTGGGGGCGTGGGGGGGCATTAGGGGGGGGATAAGGACATGTATGTAACACCTTAATCAATAAAAAAAAAAGATCACAGTCAATAATATAAACTGATGCCTACAAGATAAATATAATAAGTGCCTATTGGCTATGGTGCCTTGGAATACACTGGTAACCTTGGGGCAGTATATTTCATTGGAATTATGGGGTAGAAACCAGACTTGAGTGGACAGAAGCATGAGATATGAAGAAGCTGAAGCAGTAAATGTGAATGACTCAATTTCTTCATGAAATTTGCCAATAGGAGATCTAAGGATGTAGCTAGAGTTGAACATGGGGTTGAGGGAGGAATTTTTTTCAACTATAATGGGATATAGTTGATCTGATGAGCTAAGGCTAGAAGAGAAGTTGAAGGACATAGGAGAGATGTGGGGGCAATAGATGCCACCAAGTCTGTGAGAAGCAAGAGGTATGGTATCAGAGGACAAGAAGAGGTAAGCTTTAGGTGGAGTAGGGCACCACTTCTATTAGGACAGGAGGGAAGGCAAAATATTTACTCAATACCTGCTGTTGGCAAACAACAAGGAACACGGTCCCCATCCTCAAGAAGCTGCAGTCTGGTTGGAGTGACAATACACTGCTATAAAAACAAAGAATAACTCTGTCTATGAGAAGCCTACGGGCAATGAGTGCTGTCCTATTTCAGAGGAGAGCACGATTAACTCCTGATGCTGTGATCAAGGAAGTTTTCACTGAAAGTGGCATTTGATTTGGAACTTGAAAGCAGAGTAGGATTTTACTAGCTGGAGAATCAAGTGATAAGAGAAAATAAAGGAGAGAAGAGTGCATTTCATGTAGAGGGACTGGCATGAACAAAGGATTGAAGTACTGTACTTCAATCAGTTTATCCTTCAGCAAAGAAATGGACTAGAAAAAAAAAATCTGTACTATGACATAACACAGCAATTTAGAGAAAGAAAGAGACCTTAGAGATGATCCCATGTAGTGCCTTAGCTTTTTAGGTATGAAAACTGAGGTTCAGAGGGATGGAAGTGAATATTGAAAGTCACAAAGAGAGTTGGGTTCTGGCTTTCAAATGTAGCTTACACAATAACATTATTAAAAGTTTTGGAAGGATAAGAATGCATTTAGCAACTCTGCACCTGATTTTATTGAATTACTTCAGAGGTGCAACAGAGTAAAAATCAGAAATTTAGGTTTTAAAAAAAAGTAATATTGTTACAGTCATGGTGATCAATTCTAACAAAATTTGCTACAAAGGCATTCATTGCAACTTGCATTAATGAAGAGATAAGGATAATTTGTTAAATAATTATTAACTAATGATTAGGAGGAGATTAACTAATGATTTCCTACAGTTCACCAGATCTATCTTACACTGGCCTCCTATGCCTCGCTTAAATTAAGACCCAATTGGGAGAGGTGTATTTTCAGGTCCTCTGCCCACTTTTTGATTGGGTAGTTTGTTTGTTTGGTGTTGATTTTTATGAGTTCTTTATATATTCTGGAAATTAAATCTTTGTCAGAGTTACTGTTTGCAAATATCATCTCCCATCTGGTTGGCCGCCTCTTTGTTTTGTTGTCAGTTTCTTTTGCCATGCAGAAGCTTTTTAGTTTGATATAGTCCCATTCATTTATTTTTGCCTTTACTTCCCTTGCCTTTGGGATCAAGTTTATAAAATGTCCTCTATGACCAAGGTCTGTAAGTTGGGTACCTATATTTTCTTCTATGTAACTTATTGTTTCGAGTCTTAGATTTAGGTATTTGATCCACTTTGAATTAATTTTTGTACATGGGGATAAACTGTAATCCAATTTTATTTGTTTGCATGTGGCTTTCCAGTTTCCCTGGGAACATTGTATGTTTCTGGCTCCTTTGTCAAAAATTATCTGTCCATATACATGTGGTTTTATAGCTGGGATTTCTATTCTGTTCCATTGATCTGTTTGTCTGTTTCTCTGCCAATACAATGCTGCTTTGATTATAGTAGTTCTGTAATATAATTTGAAGTCAGGTAGGGTGATACCTCCAGTTCAATTCTTTTTTCTCAGGATTGGTTTGGCTATTCAGGGTCTTTTGTGGTTCCATACAAATCTGATGATTTCTCATTCTATTTCTTTAAAAACTGACATTGGGATTTTGATGGGAATCACATGAAATTTGTATATAGCATTGGATAATATGGCCATTTTAACTATGTTGATTCTTCTAGTCCATGAACATGGGATATTTTTCCATTTTGTTATGTCTTTTTCAATCTCTTTTAATAATGCTTTGTAATTTTCAGTATATAGGTCTTTCATGTTCTTTGTTACATTTATTACTAGGTATTTTATTCTTTTGGTTGCGATTGCAAAAGGTATTGTTTTGTGGGTTTTTCCTTCTTTTTTTTTGAAGTTTTGTTGTTAGTATATAGAAAGGAAATTGATTTTGAAGACATACAAACATCCAGTAGATATATAAAAAGATGTTCAATCACACCCCCAATTAGGGAAATGCAAATCAAAACTACGAGATACCACCTCATACCTGTTAGAGTGTCCATTATCAACAAGACAAGCAATAATAAGTGTTGGAGAGGTTGTGGAAAAAAGGGAACCCTCATTCACTGCTGGTGGGAAGGTGGACTGGTACAACCACTATGAAAAGCAGTCTGGCAATTCCTCAAAAAATTAAGGATTATGCTACCATACCACCCAGCAATCCCTCTCCTGGGTATATACCCAAAAAACTCGAAATCATATATTCACAAAGATATATGCACCCCTATGTTCATTGCAGTATTATTCACAGTGGCATGGAAACAACCAAAGTGTCCTGTGATAGAGGATTGGATAAACATGTGGCTCACATACACAATGAAATACTGCCATTTGCAACAACATGGATGGACCTTGAGAATATTATTCTAAGTGAAATGTCAGTCAGAAAAAGCTAAAAACCATATTATTTCACTCATATGTGGGATATAAAACTGAAATTTGTGAACAACAAACAGCAGTGTGGTGGTTGCCAGAGGGAAAGGGGTTAAGGGAGAAAGGGGGTCCTAAAGTATGGTGACAGGAGAGGATGTGACTTTGGGTGGTGGGCACAGAGTGCAATATCAGATCTTGTAACATAGAAACCCACACCTGAAACCTATATGATGATGTTGACCAATGTCACCCCAATAAACTTAATTAAAAAAATATCCAATTGGCCAAAAGTGAATTTGAAGAAAAATTAATGTCAACTCAAAGTATGTATTTATACTAGAAGAGGAAGATGAGAAGGTATTAGTTTCTTAAGGCAGCCGTAACATATTACCATACTCTTAATGACTTAAAACATCACAAGTATCTTACAGTTCTCAAGGTCAGAAGTCTAACACACATCTCACTTGGCTAACATCAAGGTGTCAGCAGAGCTATATTCCTTTCTGGAGACTCCGAGAGAGAGTATCTGTTTCCCACCTTGTCCAGCTTTTAGAGGCTGCCCACATTCTTTGGCTATGGCCTCCCTCCTCTATATCCAAAGCTAGCAAACACTGCACCTCTCTGAGCCTTTTTCTCTAATCACTGGAGTTGATCTCCCTCTGATCATGCCAGGGAAGAGTTTCTCTGCTTTTAAGGATTCATGTAATTAGATTGGACTCACCTGGTTTATCCAGGATTACATCCTTATCTCAATATTCTTAAACTTAACGATGTCTGTAAAGTTGCTTTGCCACATAAAGTAACAAATTCACAGGTTCCAGGATTAAGATTTGGACAAATTTTGGAGGAGGTGCATTATTTTGCCTACCACAAAGAAGGAGGAGAAAAAGAAATATTATAAATTCTTAGAGAGATGATGGATTATTTAGTAAATATTATGGATTCTTTAATATTTATTATAGACTAGAGGCCTGGTGCAGAAAATTCATGCACTGAGGGGGGGGGGTGCCCCTCAGCCCAGCCTGCACCCTCTCTAATCTGGGACCCCTCGGGGGATGTCTGATTTCCTGTCTAGGCCTGATCCCACAGGGATGTCTGGCTGTTGGACATCCTCTCACAATCTGGGACTGCTGGCTCCCAACCAATCACCTGCCTGCCTGCCTGATTGCCTCTAACTGCTTCTGCCTGTCAGCCTGATCACACCCTAACCATTCCCCTGCCGGCCTGATTGACACCTAACTGCTCCCCTGCTAGCCTGATCGCCCCGAACTGCCCTCCCCGCTGCCATCTTTGTGATGGTGTGAGAGTCAATTAGCATATTTCCTCTTTATTAGATAGGATAAGCTGGCCATTGGGTGTGTTGGTTCTGGGGCTTTTTTTTTTTATTGCTTTAAATATTATAAAGAGTAGTACATATGTCTCCTTTTTCCCTTCCCACTTGACCTTTTCCCAGCCTCCCCTACCCGCCAGTGTTTTGTGTCCATTGGTTATGCTTATATGCATGCATACAAGTCCTTTGATTGATCTCTTACCACCACCCCCCCCCCCCCCCCGACCTCCTGCTCAACCCTCCCGGCCTTCCCGCTGTAGTTTGACAGTCTGTTTGATGCTGCTCTGCCTCTGTATCTATTTTTGTTCATCAGTTTATAATGGTCTTTATTATCCACAAATGAGTGAGATCATGTGGTATTTTTCCTTCATTGACTGGCTTATTTCACTTAGCATAATGCTCTCCAGTTCCATCCATGCTGTTGCAAATGGTAAGAATTCCTTCTTTTTTACAGCAGCATAGTATTCCATTGTGTAGATGTACCACAGTTTTCTAATCCATTCATCTGCTGATGGGCACTTAGGCTGTTTCCAAACCTTAGCTATGGTAAATTGTGCTGCTATGAACATAGGGATGCATATATCCTTTCTGGTTGGTGTTTCTGGTTTCTTGGATATATTCCTAGAAGTGGGATCACTAGGTCAAATGGGAGTTCCATTTTTAACTTTTTGAGGAAACTCCATACTGTCTTCCATAGTGGCTGCATGAGTCTGCATTCCCACCAGCAGTCTGTGAGTGTACCTTTTTCTCTGCATCCTCTCCAGCACTTGTTGTGTTGGTTCTGGGGCCTCTTGGGAGGGTCAGTGGTACAGGCCAATGTCAGACACTGCCTGTGAATGGCCCTGGGCAACCTGTTTGGAAGTACAAAGTGATTCACAGTTTGGGACAGTATGGATGGACCTGGAAAATATTATGCTAAATGAAATAAGCCAAACTGAGAAAGACAAATATCACATGATCTCACTTATTTGTGGAATCTTAATAAACAAAATGAATTGACCAACAAAATAAGACCCAAAGCATGGAGGCATGGAATAGATTGACATACATCTATGTGGGGTTGAGGGGATGAGAAGAGATAAACCAAAGAACTTAGATGCATAGCCCATGGATATGAGCAATAGGGTAGTGAAGACCTGGGGAGGGGGGGTGGTGGAGTGCAGAGGTAGGGGCTGGGAAGAGGGAGAGAAAGAGGGATGGGGAATTGGAGATATCTGTATACTATCAACAATAAAAAATATATCTAAAAATATTAACTCAAAATGGATAATACAAATTAATGAAAAACATAAAGTTCTAAAACTTTTAAAGAAAACCTAGGAAAAAATCTTCATGGACTTGAGTTAGGTAGAGAGTCTATATATATAAAAGCCCAAGCGACCATTTGACAGTTCAACTGGTAGCTATGACCTGCACTGACCACCAGGGGGCAGATGCTCCAACTGGTAGGTTACCTTGCTGCTGGGGTCTGGCCGATTGGGACTGGGTGAGATAGGCTGGACAGGCCCTAGAGCCCTCCTGCAGTCCCTCCCCAGCCCCGATCATGCACCGGTGGGGTCGTTTGGCCTGGCCTACACCCTCTCACAATCCAGGACCCCTCAGGGGATGTTGGAGAGCTGCAGGCCAGGCCAAGGGACCCCACCGGTGCACGCACTGGGCCTCTAGTTCTTAAATAAGACACTAAACGCTGGATTTATATGAGAAAACTTAACAAATTATATTTTGTCATAATTAAAGACTCTTTCACTGTCAAAGTTGTTAAAGAGAATGAAAACATGTGTTACCAGTTGGGAGAAATTTTTGCAAATCACATATTTGACAAAAGCATTGTCCTTAGAATACATAAATAACTTTTCAAAGTCAACAATAAGAAAACCAACAACCCAATTTTTAAAAAAGCAAAAAATTTCAACAGGTACTTCATCAAAGGAGACATGGCAAATAAGTGCATAGAAAGATTCTCAATATCATTAGAAATTAGATGTTATTGAAAGACAATTTAAAATAACAAAATAAGCCCAGCTGGCATGGCTCAGTGGTTGACTATCGAACTATGAACCGGGAAGTCACGGTTCAAATCCCAATCAGGGCACATACTTGGTTATGGGCTTGAATGTGGGGTGCAGGAGACAGTTGATCAATGATTCTCTATCATTGATAGGTCTATCTCTCTCTCCCTCTCTCTTCCTCTCAGAAATCAATAAAAATATATATTTTAAAAAGCACAAGATAAGCCCTACAACTATTAGAATTACTGAAATTAAGAACAGACAATTGCCAATACCAAGTCTTGAAGTTGTAGAACAACCAGAGCTGTCATGCACTGCTGTGAGAATGCAAAATGGTGCAGGCACTCTGAAGAACAGTTTCTTATAAAATTAGACATATACTTACCATATGATCCAGCTATTCTATGCCTGGGTATTTACCCTAGAGCAGTGTTTCTCAACCTTCCTAATGCCGCGACCCTTTAATACAGTTCCTCATGTTGTGGTGACCCCCAACCATAAAATCATTTTCGTTGCTACTTCATAACTGTAATGTTGCTACTGTTATGAATTGTAATGTAAATATCTGATATGCAGGATGGTCTTAGGCGACCCCTGTGAAAGGGTTGTTCGACCGCCAAAGGGGTCGCGACCCACGGGTTGAGAACCGCTGGCCTATACCCTTATACAGCAGAGAAAGATGAAGAAGCAAGTTCTCTGGCATCTCTTCTTATTTTTTTTTTTTAAATTTATTTTTATTGATTTCAGAGAGGAAGGGAGAGGGAGAGAGAGGTAGAAACATCAACGATGAGAGAGAATCATTGAACAGCTGCCTCTTGCACATCCCCTACTGGGGATCAAGCCCACTACCTGGGCACGTGCCCCTGACTGGGACCCTTCAGTCCACAGGCCGATGTTCTATTCACTAAGCCAAACTGGTTAGGGCTGACATCTCTTCTTATAAGGGCACTAATCCCACTGTAAGAATTCCAACCCCATGACTTAATTATCTCCAAATACCTTTACATTGGGATTAAGGTTTCAATAGGTGAATTGGGGGAGGGAGGTGATGCACTAACATTTAGGGCTATCGCAATAGACTCTCCTGAGTTGCCCAAATTGGGCTGCTTGTGTTGATGACATGGGGCTAGTTTCCTTGGTTAGGTCTATACTGAATGGAATAAAAGTTTTTCTGAAATCCTAACATTGCATAACCACATCCCCTTATGCTCTTCCTCGGTCATGAATAAGGAAGACTGGGTTCATCAGCTGATTAGTGTCTGGTTTTTCCTCACAAAGATTTTTCTAAGACAGCGGTCGCCAACCTTTCAGACCTCATGAACCGCCATGGTCCGCTGCTCTAAGACACTCGGCCACTCTGAAACAATGCATTCATTGGGACAGTTCCAAATTAATACACTTATTTGTTATGGACACATTAAACGATAGTAAACAACGAAGCAAAACAACCCAAAACCCAATTGTTCAATCTTGATGAAAAGATTAGTTAGAATCTAAATTATATGTTGAATTTTAAAAAGATACCCAACATTAAAAACATAAGTATTAGAAGATCAATGAAATAAAAATCAAATACCCCGGTATAATCTTGTAGAGGCCTTACTTTCATAAATACATGACTATTTTATGGCTTTTGGTTACAAATTCTTCAGGAAAGGAATGCTGGTTTTCCAAAGTTACTTGGAAGGATAAATAAAGCTAAAAGTCAATGTTCTCAAAATACAAAAATAAGTAAGAAAGAAAATTATTGAATGAAATTCACTTATTCATAAAGAAATATTTATTGACTTGGTATTAATATTAAGCATCAATTAAGTTTCAGGCTTTTCTTTCTGACTGGCAAAGTATTCTGGGTTGTTGATTCAATTCAGTGCAATGTAATGATTACTAATTTGCAGGGTTGGAGGTAAGATGGACATTCTTTTGTTAAAGTTGAGGAACCTGTTAAAGATACATACATTCCTTTTTTAAACTATAGCTAGAATACATAAATACTGTTGAATAAGGCCAAGATATTATGCATATGAATATATAGATAGTCAAATCTCAATTCCACCCCATGGAGTAAGGATGGCTAGTATCGACAGATGTTCCACTACCCCACTTGCCATGCCAGAATCCTTTTTAAATAGTGCTGTCGGCAGCCAAGAACAGTCACTGAGTGTATTAGTTTGCTAGGGCTGCCATAACAAAATATCACTGCATGGCTTACGCAACAGTTCCAGAAAGTGGAAGTCTAAAATCAAAGTGTCAACAGATTTGGTTTCTTCTAAGACCTCTCTCCTTGGCTTGCAGACAGATGCCTTCTTGCTGTGTCCTCACATATCTTTCATCTGTGCATATGCCTCCCTGCTGTCTCTTTTGTGTGTTCAGATTTCCTCTTCTTATAATGACACCAGTCAAATTGGATTAGGAATCAGTGTAATGGCCTCATTTTAGCTAATCACCCCTTTAAAGACCCTATCTCCAAATACAGTCTCATTCTGAGGTACTAGGGGTTAGGACTTCAACACATGAATTTTTGAGGGATACAATTCACCCTACTACACACAGATATAATGTATTTGCTATCTCTGCCACAGAGTATGAATGCAATCATTTTACTCAGAAATAATTTAAAATGAGTATAAACTACTTAGAAAAACTTTTTTAAACTGAAATGTTTTCCAACCCCTGGACCAGAGTACACTGCTTTGAGAATGAATGTTGATTGCATGATCTCATCTTCAGGTGACCTCTCAGTTCCTGGGGCAGTGTGGCGGGAGGTGCCCACTGTGAGCAACACTCCCCTCAGGGGGAACAGCCTATTGTCTGGAATGGCTCCTCAATGGAATCTGTGTCATGGCTTCCCTGCCTCTCCAGAGTCAACCAAAGCCAAAACCACAGTGGGGACTGCTCCACAACACTGAGTCAGTGTCCCTGCCTTGGGAAGTGCTCCTCTACCTCGTTAGCCTAGAGGGGAGCAGAGATTGTAAAACCTAAAGAATGTGAGCCACAGTGATGCTATCTCGCTGGAAAATATTGCAAACACATCTGTACGTAAGCACACAGATTAGAAGAGCATTTCCCAACCATCTTCAGTTAACAGCTATTGTCACTGGAGAGCAACAATAACCCTTTATCACTTCAGAAATTACCCACATCCACAGACTGAAATCTAGAAATGGTTCCATGATTATTTTAGATGGAAGACCCAAGGAAATTACATTGAGAAAAGTGACATACAGATAGGTAAGAGTTGCAGATTGGCATTTAGCAAAGAAACATAGGCATATATTTTTCAAGGCTTAGTGAATTTTCTGGAATTATGCAACAGATAAATGACTCAAAACAATCCACTTGAAACATTGCCCTCTAGGACTAGAAGGAACCTCAATGGGTCTGTGCTCTGATATCTCCTCAGATCTTTTCTCTTATCAGAGGTGTGTCCTAATACTGTTCTGGGAGGACTAAGCCTGCCAAAGGCCATGTGAGGTGCTGGCAAATGCCAAGTTCCAGAAAACAACACAGTGACCTTGATGGAAATACAATATAACATCTCTTAGCTTCAAGTTCATACAAATTTGTATAAATATAAATTTCAGAGAAAACCTCTATTTTTTTTCCTAAACACACAAAAATAAAAGCTACCATTTTGTTGTAAGCTAGAATAAAAGAACATTACCCCTTATATCACTGGAATATATTAAATGACTAATTACATCAAGAATAGTCTAGAAATTAGTCCTTTGGAACAATCTGCTTCATAGATTAGCATGAGAGCTTATTTGCATATATGCTGTAGCCACATTTGGAAGGGAGTGTGTGTATGTGTGTGTATATATAGCATATACGGCATATATAGTATTTTAAAGGGAGTAAATACCATATAGTTACAGTTAATTCTGGAGGCAAAAGACAATTTTAGTGTTTTTGCAACATTTGACAATCACTTCATCTTTGTAATATCATCTAAATTAGCATTTTTAAGAATCCCACATATTACTTAACAGAAAAGGCCTAAGTCGTATCAGAAGAGACTGGAGGCAAATTAAGTTTCCTTTTGTCCAACTTTGTGTCACTTCCTGCCTCCATAAATAGGGAAAGCAAAATATCTGTGCTTCTTATTCATGTACATCTGCCAAACCAATTAACACCTCCTGAATGTTATCTTAATTGCATTTATTAACATAACATTATCATAGCAGGGAGATAACATTCAGGAGGCATTAATTGGCTTGGCAGGCACTCTTGAAAGGGGAGCAGAAAGAAGGGCCCTTCTCAGTATCTTGCCTTTTTTTTTTTTTTTATGGTGGTGGGGAGGAAATGAGATTTCCTTGAAACAGAAAATATATCCTTACCAAAATGGCAGCCGCATCACAGGGTCACTTGATTCTCCTTCCTAAAAGTTGCAAACAGGTGTCTGCTGTAAAGCTGCCTCTTCAACAGTTTACCTAGATGCCTTCTCGGCACTAGTGTCTCTGCAATTCTGGCTAAGGAGGCCCTGGAGGTGGGGAGGCACAGAAATGCTTCTCAGGGATGCACTGGGCTACAGTCATAAATGTTTATACACCTCAACTGCTTTAGAAATAGTCTGAATAAGTTCCTCTGATGAGAATTTGATAGGACTCCTACTCTATTCTTATAGAATCATAGAACTACAGAATGTTATAACTAGATGCATTCATTAACTCATTCAGTAGGCATTACTGAACACCTACTGTAGTCCGGGGGCTGTAAAATACAGAGGTAAAGAGATAAACAAGACTCAATACCTGGCTCAAGATGTCCAGCTGGCACAGGAATTGGTCATGTAGACAGTGACCACAGGTGTGTGGCTTACTGTAGACACCCAATACATATTTATTGAATGGATGAATTAAGGAAATATGATGACTGTGGTTCCATTCTGGTAGTAGTAGAGGGTAGGGAATGTGGGGGTGTAGGGATATGGTAGGAGAAGGCAAAACTGAAGCCAACAGATGATTGTAGAAAGATTTGAATAGGGACTGAACTAAGGTAGAAAAACTAGGGATGAAGAGGAGGGCACAGAGAAGGAAGTCCACGTGGGAAAAATAGCTGCTAGCATTTATTGAGGGTTTTCTTTGTGCTTTTGTGTGAAGCAGTGTTAACACTTGATATGAATTTAATTTTTGTCAAGAACCATGAGGTGGTCCTATTCAATTAGAAAGTGGGAGGCTGAAGAACGCCTCCCTTGCCCAAGGATGTCTACTCTCTAATCCCCTGAACCTGTGAATATGTTACTTACATAGCAAAAGGGACTTTGTAGATGTAATTAAGTTAAGGATTTTGCAATGAGGAGATTATCCTGGATTACCCATATGAACCTGAGGTAATTACAGGTCCTTTACTTGAAGGGGACCAGAGTAGAGTCAGCGTGAAAGGTCAAGGATGGAAGCAGAGGCCAGAGAAGAGAGAAGATGCTGTGCTGCAGACTTTGAAGATGCAAGGAATGTAGGTGGCTTCTAGAAGGGCTTTCCTGGGATATGCTGTGTAATTCTCCAAGTTACTCTTCTCATTTTAAAAATATGTTTCTATTGATTTTATAGAGGGGGGGGGGATAGAAACAGCAATGATGAAAGAGAATCATTGATCGGCCGTCTCCTGCATGCCCCCTACTGGGGATTGAGCCTGCAACCCAGGCATGTGCCCTGACTGGGAATCGAACTGTGACCTCCTGGTTCATAGGTCCATTGAGCAACATTGGCTGGACTCTTTTCATTTTCTTTAGAGCACTTATCTCTATGGGAAGGTACTTAATTTAATTGCACAATATTTTTCTTTTTTGGAAACTCTTTCCCCCATTACATTCATCATTGATCCAGTGCCTGACACAACAAATGTGCTCAAAAAATGTTAAAAGAATATAGGAAGTAAAGAAGTTCTCAAACTTGCTCAGAGTGGCACATCCTGGCTGTCAGGAAGTCCTCCTAGAGTCTTGATATGTTGAAACAACAGGCTATAATCACTTTGTGACATGGAGGTGCACTGCTCAGATCTCATTTCAATGAAGAACTTCCTGACCCAGCTGCTGGGAATGTGGTCTGCTGACAGCCTTTATTGTTAGCTCCTTCAGGGATTACCTCACTATCTCATTACCTCAGAAAACTGCCTTACCCAAGGTTACACCCTTCTCAGGGTGGCTTACATCCAACCATTGATTGAGATGGGTTTAAAGGCCTGGCTGGCCATTTTAGTCCAGCATGGGACAACTCTGGCAGGCCATTTTAGCTCTGGAGTTCCTTGTAGGGTGGTCCAAGACTGTTGTTGGACCCAAATTGTGCTTGATTTCTGCCTCACCTGATCTGGTTTTCCCTTCCCCTCCATAGCTGTTGATCTCAAGGACACTCCTTACTGAACATCCTGCACACTAAACTCTGTCTTAGAAGCTGCTTCCTGGAGGACCCCCCAACCCCCCGCCCCTAAATCTTAAACAATCACTACGCATAGGATTCTCTCTTGAGCCAGGTAGTTATAAGTAAACAGAAAACAGAACCCACAATTTAAGAAAAATTTAAAGAGCTTAATATTAAGGAAATCCTCTCCATTAATTATTATCTTTTCACTGAATTAGGAAAAGACTTCTATTATTAAAGAATTATCAGTGAATCCTTCAAACATTGATGTCTCCCAGAAACATGGTTTGATAGTCACATCAAATCTCTGTCCTAAGTATCTCTTGATCTTGTCTCTTTGATTCATCACCATCACCACTCTTAATTCAAGCCATTCATTAGTTTTCTCTTGGTTTAAAGAACAATTTTGAGTCCCTTATTTTATCTCCCACCAATTTTGTCTCTATTGTTTAGCTTAAACTCCCCATCACCTTAGATTCTAAAACCTTGACATGAAGAACCAAGATGGCGGCGATATAGGCAGACGTGTCCCAGGTCGTGTCCGGAGCAAATGGAACGAGCAGCTGAAGCTAGTAACACTCACACCGAATTGGCGAAATTGCTCAGCTGGTGAGAGGGTTTACAGCCGGGAAGAGCAGAACTCCCCTGGTAAGGTAAAAAAAAGACAGGGATTTGGGCAGGAAAGTTTGCCAGACCTCTGAGCCCAGAGAGTCGGAGGGAGACCGCGTGGCAGACAGCCGCGTCCCCTGGGACAGGCACAGCCCCTGACGGGGGAAAGGAGAACCGCGGGATTCCTGGTGCTGCCAGGGAAATTGAGAGCTGGGTTCTGTGATCACGGAGGACTGAGCCTAAAGGGGGCAGCCTGAAGAGCTGACCTGACCATGCAGTCCCGGTAAGAGAAGAAGCTTACAGAAACCAAGCCTTCCCCGTTTCCGCGGCCGGCATTTGTTTGTTTTCACTGAATCCTGTTCATGGGACATTTCGGATACAGACACTCACCTGTGCTGAAGAGAGGGAGAGTGTGCTGGGGAGTGGAATCTGGGGAGAGACTGGGGAAAGAGGGGGAGCCGGGAGAGGTGGTAGTGAATTGAGTGCTGAGACACCCCAGAGCCCGGGACTGGGGCAGCCACCCGCTCCTGAGAGGGAGTCTCCTCCCCCCAGCCCCCAGGCAAGGAGCACAGCCACACCCAGATTCCACCCTGAACGAGATCAAGGATTAAGATAACCTGATCAGTCCCTGGGAGTTAACAGGGTCTGGCCTATAGGGGGATTTTCAATCCCAGCAACAACATAGCCCCGGTAACTAACTATTACGCAGTCAGCTCTGGGCAGTGAACTTCCACTGGACAGAGAGGCCCTATAGCCTCAGAGGCCAACCCCAGAACACTGCCACCCAGAGGCTGACCCACAAACTGACTCTTTGCTAAACACAAAATAAGGCAGTCTGGGAAATAAATGCGGCATGCTTTAAAATAAGGACTGTGGTTTACAACACAGAGGAACAGTATATCGCAGGGAAACTCAACACTCTCCTGAATACCTGGAAGGTCTAAGGCGAGCCACACTGAAGAATAGAAGAAACGAAGGACCTTCACTACTGTAATTTTTTTTCTTTTTTCACTTTTTAACTAAGAAACCAATTTTTTTTTCATTCTTTTTTTTTCTGTTCTCTTTTTTTCTTTCTTTCTTTTCTTCTTTTTCCATCACCTGATTTTACCCTTTTAATTACTACCTTCTTATTTTTAACCAGTATTATTACTGCTACCATTTTACCATTTTTTAAAGTGCCATTTTATTTTTTCTTTATTTTATTTTGGGATTAGTGTTCACCATTCTATTTTCATCGTTATATTATTGGTTGTTTCTAGTTTGCATTCATATCCAGGGAGCTGTTGCTGGAATTTGTTGGGATTAATGGCTGTTCTATAGGAGTATTCTCCTCATATAAAAAGTCTCTTCCCTCTTCCACTTCATTCTCTCTTTTCGCTCTTTTTTTTTTTTCTTTTCTTTTCTCGCTTTTATTTTCCCCCTTCCTTTTTCCCAATTTCATTTTTGCACTCCCTTTTTTTGGTCCCTACTTTTCTTTTCCTTTTTCTCTTTTATCTTTTTCTCTTCCTTCTTCCTTATCCCCTAATTCTCTTAATTCAGGTGGTCACCTTTAATTGGGGTTATTAATATCGTGAATATATTTGTGTATAGTGCCTGGTACGTGGTGCCTTGTTGTGTTGTATTTTGTGCCTTTAAATCAACGCAGCAGATCCAAGCAACAGCAACCTCCTGAGCACCTCATCCTCTGCTGAGGAACAGCAGCTGTACGTGAAACCTCGCCCCACCAGCCGGAAGAGCCACCACAGCTGTGAACAGCACCCACCAGAGGATCTGCTGCCAACTGAAGAGCAGCTGCTACCACAACCGCCCGAAGAGCAACCACAGACCAAGGAGTCACTGCCACCAAGGGAGCAACCACTGAACAACTCAACGTCTAGATATGTCAGTGAGATCAAACATGGGTAGACAAAGAAACCCCCAAAGGAAAGAGAAGGAGGACTCTCCAGAAAAGCAGCTAAGTAATACAGAGGCATGCAACATGACAGATAAAGAATTCAGAATACGGATCCTAGAGTGCATAAACCGGATGGAGGAAAAAATCGACAACCTCTGCAAGAAGCAAGAAGAAACAGATGAAAAAATCGATAACATATGGAAGAAGCTAGAAGAAACAGATGAAAAAATCGATAACATATGGAAGAAGCTAGAAGAAACAGATGAAAAAATCAACAACCTAAGTAAGACCCAAGAAGAAATGAAGAGTGATATAGCTGCAATGAAAAACTCCATTGAAAGTATCAACAGTAGACTAGGAGAAGTGGAGGACCGAATAAGTGAATTAGAAGACAAGGAAGCAAAACACACCCAAAATGTACTGCAATTGGAGAAAAAAATTAAAAGACAGGAGGAGAGCCTAAGGGAGCTTTGGGACAACATGAAACGAAACAACATACGAATAATAGGAGTACCAGAACAACAGAAAGATGAACAAGGATTAGAAAACCTACTCGAAGAAATAATATCAGAAAACTTTCCTGAGGTGGGGAAGAAAAAAGTCACACAAGCCCAGAGAGTCCCAAACAAGGTGAACCCGAAAAGACCCACACCAAGACACATCATAATCACCATGGCAAATGTTCAGGACAAAGAGAGAATCTTACAGGCTGCAAGAGAGAGACGGAAAGTTACATACAAGGGATCTCCCATTAGATTGTCAAATGACTTCTCAACAGAAACACATCAGGCCAGAAAAGAATGGACTGAAATTTACAAAGTGATGCAAAGCAAAGGACTGAATCCAAGAATACTCTATCCAGCAAGGCTATCATTCAAACTTGAAGGGGAAATAAGAAGCTTCACAGACAAAAAAAGACTAAGGGAGTTTGTCACCACCAAGCCAGCAATGCAAGGAATGCTAAAGGGACTGGTATAAAAAGAAGAAATAAAAAGCTCGGAAAGAAAACAGCCACACACACACACAAAAAGAAATGGCTACAAACAAGTACCTTTCAATAATAACTTTAAACGTAAACGGACTAAATGCTCCAACCAAAAGACATCGAGTGGCTGAATGGATAAAAAAACATGACCCATACATCTGCTGTCTACAAGAAACCCACCTCATTAGAAGGGACTCACACAGACTGAAAGTGAAAGGATGGAAAAATATCTTTCAGGCAAATGGAAAGGAAAAGAAAGCTGGGGTAGCAATACTTATATCGGACAAAATAGACCTCAAAGTGAAGGCCTTAACAAGAGATAAGGAAGGCCACTTCATAATACTAAAGGGATCAATACAACAAGAAGATATAACCCTGGTAAACATATATGCACCCAATGTAGGAGCACCCAAATTCATAAAAAAACTCCTGGAAAATATCAAAGGAGAGATCGACAACAATACAATCATAGTAGGGGACTTTAATACACCATTGACAGCACTGGATAAGTCCTACAGACAAACAATCAGCAAAGATACAGCAATCCTAAATGACTCACTAGATCAGATGGACTTAATAGACATCTTCAGAACACTTCACCCCAAAGCCAGAGAATATACGTTCTTCTCAGGTGCTCATGGGACATATTCAAAAATAGACCACATATTGGGTCACAAGCAAAGTATCCACAAATTCAAGAAGATTGAAATCATAAAAAGCATCTTCGCAGACCACGACGGCATAATATTAGAAATAAACTACAATAAAAACAACCCAAAATACTCAAACACCTGGAAGCTGAATAGCATGCTATTAAATATTGATTGGGTTACCAATGAGATCAAAGAAGAAATTAAAAACATCCTGGAAACTAATGACAATGAAAACACAACAATCCAAAACCTATGGGACACATTGAAAGCAGTCCTGAGAGGGAAGTTTATAGCTCTACAGGCCTATCTCAAAAAACAAGAAAAAATGGTAGTAAATCATCTAACTCTACAACTCAAAGAATTAGAAAGAGAGCAACAAGAAAACCCCAGAGTGAGCAGAAGGAAGGAGATAATAAAGATTAGAGCAGAAATAAATGACATAGAGACCAAAAAAACAATACAGAAAATCAATGAAACCAAGAGCTGGTTCTTTGAAAGGATAAACAAGATTGACAAACCTCTAGCCAGACTCACCAAGAAGCAGAGAGAGAGGACCCAAATAAATAAAATCAGAAACGATAGAGGCGAAATAACAACAGACCCCACAGAAATACAAATGATTGTTAAAAAATACTATGGACAGCTTTACTCCAACAAACTAGACAACCTGGAGGAAATGGACAAATTCCTAGAAAAATACAGCATTCCAAAACTCAATCAGGAAGAATCTAAAAATCTCAACAGGCCAATAACTATGGAAGAAATTGAAGCAGTCATCAAAAAGCTTCCATCAAACAAAAGCCCAGGACCAGACGGCTTCACAGGGGAGTTTTACCAAACATTCAAGGAAGAACTAAAACCTATCCTCCTCAGACTACTACAAAAAATTCAAGAGGAAGGAACACTTCCAAGCTCATTCTATGAAGCCAGCATCACCCTAATACCAAAACCAGGTAAAGACAACACAATGAAAGAGAATTACAGGCCAATATCCCTCATGAACATAGATGCCAAAATCCTCAACAAAATCTTAGCAAATCGGATCCAGCAGTACATCAGAAAGATCATACACCATGACCAAGTAGGATTTATCCCAGGGATGCAAGGATGGTACAATATCCGCAAATCAATAAACGTGATACATCACATAAACAAATTGAAAGAAAAAAACCACATGGTCATATCAATTGATGCAGAAAAAGCATTTGACAAAATTCAACACCCATTTTTGATAAAAACTCTCAGCAAGGTGGGAGTAGAAGGATCATACCTCAACATAATAAAAGCCATATATGAAAGGCCCACAGCCAACATCATACTCAATGGACAAAAACTAACACCATTTCCCCTAAGAACAGGAACAAGACAGGGATGCCCCCTCTCACCACTCCTGTTCAACATAGTACTGGAAGTGTTAGCCATTGCAATTCGGCAAGAAGAAGAAATAAAAGGCATCCAAATTGGAAAAGAGGAAGTAAAACTGTCCTTATTTGCAGACGACATGATATTATACATACAAAACCCTAGAGATTCCATCAAAAAGCTACTAGACTTAATACATGAATTTGGCAATGTAGCAGGATACAAAATTAACCCCAAGAAATCTGAGGCATTTCTATACACCAATAGTGAACTTTCAGAAAGAGAGATTATAAAAACAATCCCGTTTACCATTGCACCGAAAAAACTAAGCTACCTAGGAATAAACTTAACTAAAGAGGTAAAAGACCTCTACTCAGAAAACTACAGGACGTTGAAAAAAGACATAGAGGAAGACATAAACAGATGGAAGAACATACCGTGTTCATGGATTGGTAGAATCAACATCATCAAAATGTCCATACTACCCAAAGCAATCTATAAATTCAACGCACTTCCCATTAAAGTACCAACAGCATACTTCAGAGATCTAGAACGAACTTTCCAAAAATTCATCTGGAATAAAAAAAGACCCCGAATAGCTGCAGCAATCCTGAAAAAGAACAAAGTAGGTGGGATCTCAATACCAGATATCAAGTTGTATTACAAAGCCACTGTTCTCAAAACTGCCTGGTACTGGCACAAGAATAGGCATATAGATCAATGGAATAGAATAGAGAGCCCAGAAATCGGCCCGAACCAATATGCTCAATTAATATTTGACAAAGGAGGCAAGAACATACAATGGAGCCAAGATAGTCTCTTCAATAAATGGTGTTGGGAAAATTGGACAGATATATGCAAGAAAATGAAACTAGACCACCAACTTACACCATACACAAAAATAAACTCAAAATGGATAAAGGACTTAAATGTACGACAGGATACCATAAAAATTCTAGAAGAATCCAAAGGCAAGAAAATCTCAGACATATGCCGAAGCAATTTCTTCACTGATACAGCTCCTAGGGCACTTGAAACTAAAGAAAAAATGAACAAATGGGACTACATCAAAATAAAAAGCTTCTGCACAGCAAAAGAAACCATCAACAAAACAACGAGAAAACCCACTGTGTGGGAAAACATATTTGCCAATGACATATCTGATAAGGGCCTAATCTCCAAAATTTATAGGGAACTCATACAACTTAACAAAAGAAAGATAAACAATCCAATCAAAAAATGGGCAAAGGACCTAAATAGACACCTTTCAAAAGAGGACATTCAGAAAGCCAAGAGACATATGAAAACATGCTCAAAGTCACTAATCATCCGAGAGATGCAAATCAAAACAGCAATGAGGTACCATCTCACACCTGTCAGACTGGCTATCATCAACAAATCAACAAACGACAAGTGCTGGAGAGGATGTGGAGAAAAAGGAACACTTGTGCACTGCTGGTGGGAATGCAGACTGGTGCAGCCACTATGGAAGACAGTATGGAGTTTCCTTAAAAAACTGAAAATGGAACTCCCATTTGACCCTGTGATCCCACTTCTAGGAATATATCCCAAGAAACCAGAAACACCAATCAGAAAGGATATATGCACCCCTATGTTCATAGCAGCACAATTCACCATAGCTAAGATCTGGAAACAGCCTAAGTGCCCATCAGTAGATGAATGGATTAGAAAACTGTGGTACATCTACACGATGGAATACTATGCTGCTCTAAAAAGGAAGGAACTCTTACCATTTGCAACGTCATGGATGGAACTGGAGAGCATTATGCTAAGTGAAATAAGCCAGTCAATAAAGGAAAAATACCACATGATCTCACTCATTCGTGGACAATAGAGACCATTATAAACTTTTGAACAATAATAGCTACAGAGGCAGAGCTGCCTCAAACAGATTGTCGAGCTGCAGCGGGAAGGCCGGGGAGGGTTGGGGGGCAGGAGGTAGGGGGGTAAGAGATCAACTAAAGGACTTGTATGCATGCATATAAGCATAACCAATGGACATAAGACACTGGGTGATAGGGGAGGCTAGGGGACTGTCTAGGGCGGGGGGATAAAATGGATACATATGTAATACCCTTTGTAATACTTTAAGCAATAAAAAAATAAATAAAAAAATAAAAAAAGAATATCCAGTTAAAAAAAATAATAATAATAAAAAAATAAAATAAAAAAAAAAAAATATCACCATCATAAAAAAAAAAAAAAATAAAAAAAAAATAAAACCTTGACATGACATCCAAAGCCCTCTCTGATTGGGCTTTTCTGTTTTGGGGCTCATCTCTGGCATGCCTAATCAACCTTTCCCCTCCACCACTGCTACTTTGATTGGTCCTATCAATGCTCCAAATTTTCCATGTCCATCATGACCTGGATTCTCTTAAGAGCTCTAGCTTTTCTTTTCTTTTCTTTCAAATCTTCATCCAAGGATATTTTTCCCATTGATTTCTAGAGAGAGAGGAAGGGAGGGAGGATAGAAAGAGACAGAGAGAGAGAGAGAGAGAGAGAGAGAGAGAGAGAGAGAAACATTGACATGAGAGAGATACATCAATAGTTGTCTCCCACATGCACCCGTACTGAGGTTGGGGAATCTGCAACTGAAGTATGTGCCCTTGACTGGGAATCAAACTCATGACCTTTTGGTACGTAGGCTGATGCTCTAACTACTGAGCCAAACCAGTCAGGGCTAGAGCTCTAGCTTTGAATATTTCGACCACTCCCTCTTTCTAATCTCAGCCATACTGAATAACATATACAGTTCGACATGCCTTGTTCTTCTTTGCCTCTGAGCCTTTGCACATGTTCTTCCCTCTGTCTGGATTATATTCCCTTTCTCTGCCTACCCACCTCTCACCAAGCCTTTCTCCTTGTCAGCTTGATTTCTGTTGCTGATCACCCTTCCCTGATTCCCTGAGAATGGATTTGATAGCTCTCTTATATGCTCTTATGATACCCTGTGCTTGGCCTTTTTGATAATAGTCTTTTATCATTCATAACTGTCTCTCAACGGCTATCTCAGCTACTAGACTAAAGTCCTTACTCATAGCTATGAACACAGCAAGTAACACAGTGCCTAGCCCATTGAAGGTATTTGGGAACTTTTGTTGATGAATGAATGAAGTATCATGAAAACTGAAGTCTCATGAAAACCCTAATACATAGGCAGGCTAGACATTTTTTGGCCACATTTTAGAGATATGGAGATTGAGGTTGACTTAGCCAAGGTTGTATTGCATTTGGGTCTTCTGATTGCAGATATAGTACTACTTACTCCAAATGCCTCAATCCTTCCTTCATTCCACATTATATCATTCCACAAATATTTGAAAGCCTGCTGTATGGTAGACTCTTTTATAGGTGCTGGATTGACATGATTTGTCTTATGGAGCTTACATTCTACAAGGAGAATGACAATACACAAGTAACAAAATAATGTTGAGTAGAGGTAAGTTCTGTGAAGGAAATATGATACAATGATGTGATAGAGAGACAGCAGTACATAGGGGAGAGTGGTTGTTTAGAATTGGGGGTCAGGGAATGCTCCTTGAAGAGGGTGACATTGAGCTGAAAGATAAGAAGGGGGCCAGTCATAAAGCAAGCCAAGCAAAAACCTTTCTGGCAAAGAGAAGAACATGTGCAAATCCCTAAAATGGAAAAAAGAAACCACAAAGAAAAGTTTGTTTATAAATCAGAAAGAACGCCAGAATGGCAAGATCATGGTGAAAAAAGCTGTCAGAGAGAGCATCAGCCTAGAATAGATCATTTAGAGCAAGTAGATCCTGGCCAAGAGGTTGGATTTTGTTCTAAATGAAGAAGCCAAAGGAAGACTTAAAGCAGAGGTTGGCAATTTCTTAATCTGAACTGTGATAGAGTGCGAATCCTAATGATACAGACAATTTGGATGGTTAGGACTTCCGGAAATAGACTCCCATGTAATTTGGAAAACATAGTCTAGTGAGATAACAGCTCTAGGAGCAGTGTGGACCCAGTGACCATTTTCCCGGGAGAATTACAGGTGCTTTTATGAGCCATGATTATGGTTTCCATTAATAAACTCCATGTCTCATGTTCGTCTCTTATTTCTAATTGCCTGGTGGACAGCTCTTTCATAATGTCCTGCAATTTATGTCTAAAGTTGGATCTGCTGGCTTGCCCACCTGCCCTATCATGAAGTGCTATCCTCCTTCTTTATTAATGATCCATTGATTTACTTATGTTATCCTCATAACAAAAACCCAGCTGAGTACCAAGTCCTGATGCTCACACAACCCAAATATTTCTCAGATTCAGCTTTGTTACCCTTGTCTGTCTTTAGGTTCTCATCTGCTATCGACTGGACTTTTGCAGCAACCTCCTAAATTATCATTAGTCTTCCTTACTCCAGCCCATTTCAAACTATTTTCAGACCTAATCTTATTTTCCCCCCAAATGCACTCTTTCAAGTTTTATTTCTACTACAAAATACTTTTTTTATTATTAAATAGCCAAATCCTCTCACCAACTAAAAAGCAAATATGTATCCTTCTGTTTTTTTCTATGATTATACACACATATACACAAATTAGATTATAATATAATTCTGTTTGCTTATCTGCCTTTTTATTTGATAGGTTATATTTTTCTAAATGAATAAACACACATCTAAATCATTTTTGGTGGCTTTATATTATCCCATTGTATGGATGTACTACCATTTACTTAAATAAATTTCTTTTGAAAGTCATTCAGGTTATTTTGCTTTTATTAATGATGTTATATTGAACATCTTTCTATTTTATCTACTTATATCACTGTCTCACTTCCTTAGGAAACATTTACTTGAAATGGAACTTTTGATCACATATAATTTTTTGTAATAGTTTTGTGGTTTCATGACTTAAATATTTGTTTTTAATTGGAAATTTTTTAGCATGTGGTGTGAGACAATGGTCTGAAGTTTATTTTTCCTAAACTGGTTGGCAAACTTTCTGATATTACTCATATTATTATTTATAGTTTAATCCAACATTTCCCCAGTGATGTCAGGTGCCCAAACTCTGTCTTACTCTAAATTCTATTTCTGGGCTTTCTATTCTATTCCATCAATCTGGCTACAACTTCTAGCAAAATTGCCCTATTGTTTCGAATCTAGTAGTTTTCTAACAGGGTTTAATATTTAGTAGGCCAGTTCCCCCTCTTTGCTCCTTATTTACTTACTTATATATTTTGGTGGCAGAGATTTACTCCCCCATCCCCACATTTTATTTATTTTTAAATATATTTTTATTGATTTCAGAGAGGAAGGGAGAGGGAAAGAGAGATAGAAACATCAATGATGAGAAAGAGTGATTGATCCGCTGCCTCCCACATGTCCCCCACTGGGGATTCAGCCCACAACCTGGGCATGTGCCCTTGACTGGAATCCAACCTGGGGCCCTTCCATCCACAGGCCCACACTCTATCCACTGAGCAAAACCGGCTAGGGCTTATTTTTCAAATAATATTTAGCATCATTGGTATCAAGTTTTAAAAAAAACACATGCACTTGTTGAGATTTTTGTTGCTTGTACTAATTTTTTTGCATTATTTTGGAAGAAAATGGCATTGCCATAACTATTTTTTAAAATAAACATGGTCTAATCTTTATCTTGCTTAAAAACATATCATAACTCCCCCTAACAGGAAAGTCATGTTCCTTTTCATGGCCTATAACACCTTACATATTGTGACCCCTGCTTACCTTCCCATGCCCTTCAGAGATTTAAAAAAAATCTCAGATTATAATACTTCAATGAATATGGAGCAGTTATTTGAATTTCAAAGTTGGGGTGGAGGTGGGGTGGGTAGGAGAGGATGTATTGGCAGGTTGAAGACATAATTCGGAAATCTCTATTTATCTCACCAGTAGTTGTAACCGGAGACAGGAGCTCCTAAGCTTGATTGCATTTTGGCCTGTAAACCCATCCAGTGGAAGAACATCAGTTCTAACCTGCAAGCCTTCCAAGAGTGTGCACATGATCAAGGCTATCTTTCTTTTAAGTCTTGGGAAAATTGTGACTTTCTAAAGTTTGGATCCTGCCTCTTGACACTGAAGGAGAAAATTCCACAAACTGCAAAATAAATAAGTTGGCTGCTGTGTGTTTAAATGTGGCATAATCTCCAAACCCTGGCCCCAGTAAAAGTTTCTGTTGGCTCTTTTCAGTCCTCCTCACCCTTCCTTGTTCTCCATGTGTTTCCCCATTCTCTGCCATGTACAATCTGGTGGTGGAGATCTGGGCCAGTGATTGTGGGTGAGTGAGAAGGAAATGAAAGGGAACAGGGAGAAACATTAAGAAAAGTAACTTGGCAATGTTAAAATTTGCTGAGAGAAGACAGATATATTTTTTAAATTTCTCTTTATTTTTTAAAATTCTGTTTAAAATTTTAATTAAATTTTCAACTCCCCTTTGAGACATAACATATAAGAATTCAAATGCAAACACTCTTATAGGACGTAGACTACGATTTTTCAGACATCCACACCAGGTCCTGGATACTCACGGTGTACTTGTTTATAGAAATCATGTTAACTGAAAAAATCTTATAAAAATTCAATCACTGTATTTGAGAATTGGATTTTGTAGTTCTCTTGCTAAAGTTGGGATATAAAACAAACCCCTCCTTGCTTTTAGCACTGGGAAAAGAGTAACTGCATGAGTCTTCAAACTCCACAGATGTGATTTTGGTAAAAGGTTTTTGGTTTCCCTCCAAACAATCTTATTGGATAGATGCTAAAATGGGTACAATAGATTAGCTTTAATTTTTTTCTATCTTTACTTCTTTGCCTTGTCTTTATTAAGGTTGACATTGCTATTGAGCAAGAAAGTACTGAAAAGATGGACAGAACAAAAACAAGAATAAGAGAAGACAGGTACAATTTATAAACTGGCCCATTGCCAGTGACTAATCAAAAGCTTGGTATCAGAGTCCATGTAAGTTGAAATTGAATTTCTATAAGACAAACAATGCCCAAAAGTTCATTGATCTTCCCCCCCCCAATGATGTTGTTTTCTGGAAGTCCTACATGTGTTACCCCTGCTCTATGATCACTTTTAAGATTAAGCTGTGAAACTGTAAAACTATTAACTGCTAGAGGAATTGAAATATTTTTGAGAACGATCTTTCAAAATTACAGAGAATCACTGGAATTGTATTACCTCTCTCTCCCTCTCCCTCCCCATGAAAACATGGTTATAATTTATCAATTATTACACACAAAAAGTAGGGAGGGAAGCGAGAGGACGTACAATATGGTTTTAATCCATAAGAAATGTTATAAATGCATCATAACCCTAGAAGCTTAGTTATATAAACAGAAATAAAAGAAATCAACCAAGCCATTTGCCTTTCCCAAGATCATGAATTATAGAGCTTGGTTTTCAAGGACACTGATTTCCCATACAACCCTGCAGGGAGTTGAACTGAGCTCCGTTAGAGGTCACAGCAGGGCAGCAGAGGACAGAACTTAATGAGATGTCAGAGCTGTAAGGTAGCTCATCAACTGCACATCTGAGAAATCCTGGTACATGGATGAGACAGATGTGACTCATGGATTCAAGTTGAAGCAGGAATAATGGTGAACAACAAGGAAGGGAACCAGATAATAACTCAAGTCTCAGATGGTCGGAGACAGCAGAGATAAAATACAATCTTTATGGGGGCCTTGCCTAACCAGGGCTAAGAGTTAGAAATGCACATTTATCTGCTATTTTTCCACTTTTCTGAAAGAAATTTCTAGTAGAAATGTGAAAGAAATTTCATGCAATAGGACCAATAACATGCACTGACCTGTTAATAAATTATATCTATTGCATCGGGAGGAATCAAAGTTATCAAACATTATAGAACCTATATTCTAATGTAGAGAGAGACTTCTGTTTTTGTCATAAATAAAAGAACATTTCATACACAGAAGTAAAGAGGAACAATACACTGAACCTCATGTACCTATTACCCAGCTTTACCAATTGTCAACGTTTTACCTATCTCAAAAAAATTTCGTTTTGATGAAGGGAGTTGGCATAAGAAGAGACCTAGAGGGTGAGACACACTCTGAAGAGGGGAAACTAAGGCCTGTGCTATCAGCAGGGCTCCCTGAATCCCTCCAGTGTGACATTATTACAACATTACTGCATTACTTGCTTAAACGAAAGGTTTTAGCTCCATGAATAATCAGGTAATCAAAAAGTAGTTACTGCTTTGACTTTTTATTATAAGTTCTTCAGTCACTTACATTTAAACATTTTAAATATATCATTATTTTAAACACACATCATTATTTTAATTATATCCAATTAAATATACTTGCATCTCCTCAGCATCCATCACTCTGTACTTTACTAAAAAGCACTTTGAATCAAATTGCATGCCAGTATTTATTATAATTTATGTGCACATATCTGCAGCAGATTTATACATTTTGGAGATTAATTACCAAAAAGTTTGTCTGCCAAATAGTGGAATAAAGACTGCTTGTGACTCAGTCCTGAGCACATGAAAACAATATTGCTAGGTTACAGCAATATAAGAAAATATAATCTTTAATGATTGCTTTTAGCTCCTGTTGAAGGACTTTAGCTCTTTTTACCCAAAAGTCTGTAACTTTTTATATTTGCTTTTATATCACTCATAGCTTGGCATAAGACATTCTTACTACTGGTGTTTGACATATGATAGAGTAGTGCAAAGACCCTTAAACTAGAATTCAATATGCAGTCCTTGCATTCTAGCCAGCTCTTTGCCCTCAGCTGCTGCCCACCTCTCTGGCTGTCTATAATAAACGGATCCACCTAATAAACTCATAAAAGAAAGATTCTAGAGTTGTTGGAGGCAACCAGCTGGTCCAGTTTGATTGCTGATATCTTGACTGGTTCCGATAACCTAGATGCCAAATCTCCAGATTGACTCTCACTTAAACCCTTACCTTTATCAGTTCATGCCCCTGGTTTTGGCATATTTATTTACTTCCTCCAGTATATGAACAAAAACTTTTCTATATGATTCCTGGATTAACTAGTCTCAAGCCCTGACATATATTTTCCTCAAAGGAGGTTGCCTGCTGTCAGAGCAGCTGTGTGCTCTTCCCCACCCCTCTCCTTTAAATGGAGATTTGGCATTACAAACTGGGTTACTCTGTGACCTGGGATGTATCAGTTCCATTTTCTAATACCTTCCCAACTGAAAGATCTGGATGTAGGCCATCTCTAATGGTCCTTTCTTCCTTAACATTCTACTTTGTTTGTTTGTAATATTTGCCTTATCCTGTATAATAAAAGGCTAATATGCAAATTGTCCCCACGCACAGGAGTTTGACCAACTGGGAGTTAAATGTGCGCTGACCACCAGGGGGTGGCGTGGAACAGGGCAGGCATCAGTGACGTGGCGCTGGCAGTGGGTGGCAGTGGAGGCGCTGCCAGTCCGGACGAGAGCAGGAACGTGGCAGGATGGTGGAGAAGGTGAGTGGGCGGCACCAGACCAAGGTGGATGTGAGTGGGGCCTCCGATCGCCCCACCAGTCACCCCAAAGATAGTGACCAATGGCAGCGGGGGCCGGGGCCGGCGAGCGGGCGGTGCCAGGTCAAGGCGGGTGCAAGCAGGGCCCTGATTGCTCTGCCGGTTGCCCCACAGATTGGCCCTGATTGCTGGCCAGGCCTAGGGACCCTGGTGAATTTCATGCACCAGGCCTCTAGTTTTTTAATATTACACAATTACATATGATTATTTTCTCATTGCAAAAGTACATGAATATAAAGAAAATGGCTGTGAAGTCCCTTTAACTTCATTGTCCTTCCTATCGCCCCTTTTATAGCCAAAGATAACTACCCACAGCAACATTCCTTGATTAATTTATCTAATAACATTTTGTTATACCAAGTTGCTTCTTTGTGACGTTTCAGTAGCTATGATTTGTACATTCTATTTTGGACAATGTTAGTCATTCTAGAGGTTGTGCTGGTGAGGAATGGTGTGGGTAATCTAAAAGGCTCAAGCTTTCAGCAGAAGATTTGAAATATGAATAATGAATTATTCTCTTGAGTTTGAATAAGACTCTGTGAAGTTAGTTCCCTCTCTTTCCAATGAAGAGGAAATTTGACGGGAAGGGGACGGTGGTGAGATAAGTAGGAGGAGGAAATAATATTCTGTCATTTTACAGATTTCAGTGTGTAAAACTAGTCATTCAGAAGTTTTATTTCCTTCTTTAAATAGCCCATGAAACTTATGTGAAGAATAGTATTTTTTTGGATTGAATTTTTTGATGCCAATGACTAAATTTTTCATTGAGTAATCAGGAGCATAGATTATGGTAAAGTTATATATATATATATATATATATATATATATATATATATATATATATATATATATATATATATATATATATGATTCCCTTTAAAAAAGTGCTCTCTATTAAAATGATAAAATGTGACAAGTTCTATTGGCAAATTATTGTATTAACAACAGAGCATGTTAGTGCTAAATTTGAAGAAATACAAATACATTGGTATACTCTGGTTCCCTTGTCACTAGCATCACCTATTATCAATAGCTAATTATTTGAACAACAGTGCATTGGAGAAAACAATTTTTACTTAACCTTGAATCAGACTTTTTCTAAAGTGAATATAGTTCCAACGTTTTTAGAAAGTAATCAGAGTGGCATATGAAGCTCTTGCAGTTTCCTTTCTATTGTTAATCTCTTCACTTTAGCATATGGTACTTAGAACTCATTTTACATGAGTTTATATGAATAAATCCCATTTTCTGTTTCCATTTCGTTGCTTCCTCACCCCATATAAAATTAGAGGGTAAAAATGACAGTTCCTATATGTATTAAACATCAACTTCAGTAATTTTTTTTCCCCAAGAAGAATTTGCCACATTTTTTTCTTTCATTAAAAAACAAACAAAAAACCCAAACAGTGACTAGTACATAAAGCCAAAATACTAAAGATTATCTATTACTGAAAGCAAACAATTCTGCACCTCAAATTCTGTACCCTACAAAATAGGTGTTCCAATGGGAGGTCAAAATAAAGATATTTTTGGACATGACCATAGACCCTCTTTGAAAACAATCCTCAAAGCACATTGCTGTAAAACAATTTTTTCAAATGTATATAGCAATGAGGGAGATGTGGGCCAAAAAAACATTAAAGTTATAGCTGAGTTTAAAGAACTTATTTGACACATAATATAGAAATAGTTGTTAATATAAAACTAAAATCCCAACTTGCAAGTAGGAGAAGTCAGATTACAGGGATGACAGAATAGGGGAAAAAAAGGGTAGGGCTAGAACTGAAAATGTCTTAAGATTCTTATCTTGGTCAGGAGGATAATAGAGATATGATTATTTTTAGACATTGATAAGATACAGTCATGTGCCACTAAAAATATCTGGGTCAAGGATGGTCTGCATAGATGATGGTGGGCTCATAGCTTATGATCGAGCTGAAAAGATCCTATCACCTAGTGACTTCATAGCTGTTGTAACCTAGCACAAAGGTTGCAAAATCAAGGCTGTGGTTAAGATGGAAAATAATTTTAACCTGGGTGCAAATGAGGATGACATTGAGAAGCTCCTAGAGGTGGTCCCTGAGGAATGGACTCGTGAAGAGTTGTTGGAACTGGACCAGGAATGCATAGCTGAAGAAGATGCAAGAGAAAAAGAAACTGCAGGGGAAGAAAAAGAAGCCCCCTCCCTCACACCAACAAAATTCACATTGAAGGGTTTGGCAGAAGCTTTTTCAGACCGTGATAAGCGCCTTAACAGTTTGAAAACATAGACCCCAACACAGAAAGGTTTTCAGTAATAGAGAGGAATGTTCATGGTGCACTATCTGCTTATAAATCTATGATGAAAAAAGAGACAAACCAAGCAAATCACTTTGGACATATTTCTGAAAAGCATGACAGCTCCTCAAGAAGAGCCTCAGGCAGGTCCTTCAGGAAGTGTTCCAGAAGAAAGAATTGTTATCACAGGCAACAACAGCTCCACGTACAGCGGTGCAGTGTTTGTGTTTAAGCTAAGGTTCCCTACAGAAGAGTCAAGAGGTAAAAACAAATTTTTAAGCTTATAAAGTAAAAAAGTTACAGTAAGCTAAGGTTAATTTATTATTGGAGAAAAATATTTTTTTAAATATATTTTTATTTATTTCAGAGACGGGGAGAGGAAGAGAGAGATAGAAACATTAAAGATGAGAAACATTGATTGGTTGCCTGCTGCATGCCCCCTACTGGGGATCAAGCCTGCAACCCGGGCATATGTCCTTGAGTGGAATTGAACCTGGGATCCTCCAGTCTACAGGCCGACACTCTATCTACTAAGCCAAACTGGCTAGGGCGAGAGAAAAATATTTTTAATAAATTTATTGTAGCCTAAGTGTACAGTATTTATAAAGTCTACAGTAGTGTACAATAATGTCCTACTTCTACATATTCACTTACTGACTCAGAGCAACTTCCAATTCTGAAAGCTCCATTTATGGTGAATGCCCTATACAAGTGTATCATTTTTTTAAATCTATTACACCACATTATTTATTTATTTTACTGTGTCTTTTTTATGTTTAGTTATACAAATACTTTCCATTGTGTTATAATTGCCTACAGCATTCAGTATATAACATGCTGTACAGGCTTGAAATCTAGGAGTAATAGGCTATTCCAGTATAGTCTAAGTGTGTGGCAGGCTACACCAGTGATGGCGAACCTTTTGAGCTCGGCGTGTCAGCATTTTGAAAACCCTAACTTAACTCTGGTGCTGTGTCACATATAGAAATTTTTTGATATTTGCAACCATAGTAAAACAAAGACTTATATTTTTAATATTTATTTTATATATTTAAATGCCATTTCACAAAGAAAAATCAACCAAAAAAATGAGCTTGCATGTCACCTCTGACACGCGTGTCATAGGTTCGCCATCACTGGGCTACACCATCTAGGTTTGTGTAAGTGCACTCAGAGCTGTTCACACGACAAAATAACTTACCTAACAACATTAATCAATGCATGATAGTATATACTTTTTAAATGTGAATATTTATTTAGTTAGTTTTTTTGTTAATCCTCACCAGGTGATACTTTTTTTATTGATATTTAGAGAGAGTGGAAGGGAGGGGGAGAGACAGAGAAAGAGAGAAACATCGATGTAAGAGAGACACATCGGTTGGTTGCCTCCCACATGAGCCAGCAACCAAGGTACTGCCCTTGACTGGAATAGAACTTGAGACCCTTCAGTCCATGGGCCAACGCTCTATCCACTGAGCCAAATCAGCCAGGGCCAAATGTGAATATTTAAATGTCAAGGCAATCCCTAAGAAGAATAGGAAAATATACATATTTTTTAAACATTTAAAAAAGAAGAAAATAAACAACTAAGCTAATTCAACAAAAGACAGGGAACAAAAAGGAAACTAAATGTAAAAGAATAAATAGAAAACATAAAAATAAGTTCAAAAATAAGTCAAATATATAAGTATTCACACTAAATGAGAATGGTTTAAATTCTTTTTTTAAAACACAGACTTTCAGACTGGAAAAAGGAAAAAAAATTAATTTTTTTGCTGTTAAAATATGTGACAACCCCTCAAAAAATAACACAAAAAGTTTGACAAAAAATAATAATCATGAAGTTGTATGCAGAAAAAAGTTATATAAAGCATAGAAAAAAAAAAGTGTTTAAAATCCAGTGAGAAATTGGTAACCCACAATCATAGTGGTAGATTTTAATATAACTGACAAAAATGAATATATCCAGGAGACAGAATTTTAAAACATATTTAATAATCCTGCTATAACATATATAATTTATGTTTAAATTATAAATTTTAAAATATAAATTTCATATTCTTTTATAGAGAATTTACACAATTTCATGGAACATTTACAAAATTTGATCATGTATTAGTCTACAGGAAAACCTCCATGGATTCCAAAGAGTAGAAATCATAGTTCTTATTCTCTGAACAAAATATAGTAAATGTAAATAGTAACAATAGAAGGAGACTACTGTAATCCTAATCAATGCATTTCAAAACAAAAAAGATACACTCTCCTAAATAACTCTTGGTTTAAAGGGGAAATAAAGACAGAAACTATTAATCATTTATGAGTAAACAGAAGTGAAAACTCTACCAATCAATACTTGCTGACTATGGCTAATGCAGCAGTTAGAGGAAATTTTATAGCCTCAATAACTTTATCCTATATAATAAAAGGATAATATGCAAATTGTCCCCTCCACCGGGAGTTTGACCAGAGTTCGACCAGGGGGTGGGGCCAGCCTGCCAGCCTTGCATGTCTCCTCCCTCTGGCCAGCCTGGCCTAATCGGCTCTGATCAGGAGCAGGCCAGCTGGATCCCACCCGTGCATGAATTTGTGCACTGGGCCTCTACCAGTAGTTAGAAAAAAAGAGTTAAAAACTTAGTGAGAAGAGAAACAGTAAAATAAACAAAAATGTACAAGAATGAAGATAATAAATGAAGTTAATAACATAGATACAGAAAACACCAAAGAATGGGCTCTATAAAACCCAAGCTACTTCTTTGAAGTAGAATATGAATTAGACAAGATCTTTGGTAAGTCTGGTCAAGAAGAAGAAGAAAAAATAAAAGATGAACACTTTGGTAACAAGAGAGAGCACAACCACAGATCAGGGGAAATTGAAAAACTTATGAAAGTATACTGTCTTTAGCTTGGCCTGTGTGGCTCAGTGGTTGAGCGTCGACCTATGAACCAGGAGGTCATGGTTGGATTCCCCATCGGGGCACATGCCAGGGTTGAGGGTTCAATCCGCAGAGTGGGACATGCAGGAAGCAACCATTCAATGATTCTCTCTCATCATTGATGTTTCTATCTCTCCCTTCCTCTCCCTTCCTCTCTGAAATCAATAAAAACATATTAAAAATAAAACAAAAGTATAATGTCTTTGACCTTAAAATACACATTTAAAATCTATGAAAAGTAACACTTTTCTAGGAAAATATAAATTACTAATATTATTTCAAGAAGAAGGAGGAAAAAAAAAAAGAAGAAGGAGAAAACCTAAAGAGAACTGTACTCATAGAAGAAATTGATAAGGTAATAAAAATATCTACCCCATAAAAGATACAAGGCCTTGACTATTTAATGGACTATAAATCTTCAGAATTTTTTTAAACTAGTTAATCTCTACTATAAATAAACAGAAGGAAATTATTTCAATTCAGCTATCATTTTATGTAGTTGAGGTACCAAAGCTGACAATGACTATACACACTAATATACACACACAAATGAAATGACCACTTTTGGCCAATTTGCCTTATAAACATAAATATAGAACTCCAAGTAAAGTATTATTAAATTCAATTCACTATTACTAAGTGATATTAATCCCAGGAATGCAATAATGATTGAATACTAAGAGATATATTCCTGTATTTTACTATATTAAAAAGTTAGAAAAATCTCAGGTTATCCCAACAATGCTAAAAAACATTTGATGTAAGTTAATACTTATTTGTGATTCTTTTTTTTTCTGTTTGTGATTTAAAATAATGAAAACAAAATGACTTATAAGTTAGTCAGAGGAAGAAACTCTGTTAATTTCATAGAGAGTATCTAAAAGAAATCTAAGGCAAATACAAAAATTTTATGGTAAAATAAAGCATACCATAGAAAGGAAGAAGGCTTGTTATCACTAACCCTACTCAAACTTATAATTAAAGTCCTAGCTAAAGCTTTTAGGTATTCAGAAATAGATTAAGAAGAAATGCATATAATATCGGGAAGGAAAACATAAAATGTTTATATATATAAAACCTGCCTACAAAATATAAAAGAATCAACTGAAAAACATTTGTGTCTATGAGTTGTTGTTTTTTAATACCTTCGCCTTTTTCACCTAGCCCAGCCGTGGGCAAACTACAGCCCACGGGCTGGATCCGGCCCGTTTGAAATGAATAAAACTATTGAAATAGAAGACCGTACCCTTTTATGTAATGATGTTTACTTTGAATTTATATTAGTTCACACAAACACTCCATCCATGCTTTTGTTCCGGCCCTCCGGTCCAGTTTAAGAACCCATTGTGGCTCTCGAGTCAAAAAGTTTGCCAACCCCTGACCTAGCCCCTCAAGACACTCCCCTATGACAGCTATCATACTGTTCTCTGTATCTATGAGTCTATTTCTATTTTTGTTTTTAGTTTATTTTGTTCATTATATTTCACATATAAATGAAATCACGTGGTACTTGACTTTTTCTCACTGGCTTATTTCACTTAGCATAGTACTTTCTAGGTCCCTCCATGCTGTTGCAAAAGGTAAGATATCCTTCTTTTTTATGGCTGAGTAGTATTCCACTTTGTAAATATATAGTGGTTTTTTTAAAAAAAATATTTTCGGTTTTTAAAAAATATATATTTTATTGATTTTTTACAGAGAGGAAGGGAGAGGGATAGAGAGTTAGAAACATCGATGAGAAAGAAGCATCGATCAGCTGCCTCCTGCACACCCCTTACTGGGGATGTGCCTGCAACCAAGGTACACGACCTTGACTGGAATCAAACTTGGAACCCTTCAGTCTCCAGGCCGATGCTCTATCCAGTGAGCCAAACCAGCTAGGGCTATAATGGCTTTTTTACCCACTCATTCATTGATGAGCACTTGGGCTGCTTCCAAAGGCTATTGTAAATAACGCTGCAATGAACATATATTCTTTCAAATTGATGTTTCAGGTTTCTTTGGATATATTCCTTAAAGTGGAATAAATGCATTATAATTTTTTGAGGTAACTCCATACTGCTTTCCACTGTGGCTGCTCCAATCTGCATTCCCACCAACAGTGTATGAGGGTTCAATTTTCTTCACATCATTGCAACACTTGTTATTTGTTTAGATATATTGATTTCAACATTTTTTTGAGGGCAAAATGTAGGATGGGGGTTGCATATATATTAATTTTATTGTTATTCTTTATATCTCAAACATATTTTAAATTAATGTTTATCTCTTTAATATATAGCAAAAGTTTTAAAAGGGAGAGAAAATGTTCAATATTACCTATGATAATTTTAAGGAAAAAGAAAAATGAAGGACAACTTGTTCTATCAGATGTCAAAACAGGACATGTAGCCATAGCAATTGAAATGGTGTTGAAAGCAATGACTGGAGAAGAGATAGATAATTGCAACAGACATTAAGGACTTCTAAACACCTGCAGGTATTTACTCTATGGAAAAGTTTGCATTTCAGATAAGAGAGTAAAGTGTGGACTATTTAATAAATGGTGCTGGGAACATTAGCTATTTATTTGGAAAGAAAATAAAGTAAGAGCCTTATCTCTTAGATACATAAAAATGAATTCCAAATGCATCAAGAAGCTAAGTGTAAAAATAAATTCATAAATATATACAAGTATTAGAAGAAAATGTAAGGGGGGAAAAGGGTGGAAACATCCTTTTTAAGATAAAGTAAAAATTCAGGGGCCGTTAAAGAAATTAATTTATTTTTATAACATAAAATATAAAATTTCTATAGAATAAAATGCAATTAAAAAGTTAATGACAAAAAGTTTATGTCATATATTGTGTTGGTAGCATATGTAATTCAAAATGGATAATGCATAGAGTTCCTAAAATTCATTAAAAATACTCCCTAAGATCCATAGGAAGTAATAAATCACAGAAAAAGGAATAACAGAGGTGGTTTTTACCCATCAAATTGGCAAAATTTTAAAAATCTGATAATAGCCATTGTCGGTGAGAGAGTGAAAATAACAGGTACTGACATAGTGTAGGCAGAAGTGTAAAGTGATAGTTATTTTGGCAGTACCTATTAAAATTAAAACTAGCTATTTCTTTCAATCAGGATTTCTGCCATGTGCACAAAATAATACACACATGAATGTTTATGGCATTCTTGATTATAATAGCCCACAATAGAAAATTACCTAACTGTCCATCAATAGAATCCATAATAATTTATGGGATGTCCATACTCTTGAATGCTAAGTAGCAATTAACAAGAATAAGGTAGAGTTCTGTCTCTTAACCTGAGAAGTACTTTGACACATAATATTTAAAAAAGTAACAAAGTGGCAAAATTTTGTATGAAGTATAACCTCATTTATGTAATATATTAAACAAAGCAAAAACAGATATTGGTAGAAGAACATATCTGTGTGTGTGTCATATATATATATATATATATATATATATATATATATACATATATATATATATATATATATATCTGGAAGGATACACATCAAACTGTAAAGAAAGAATCCATCTGGAGATGGGAGAAAAAAAAAGATTGAGGGAGGAAAGATGCACTTTCATTGCTGATCCTATATAAAAAAAGGCTAATATGCAAATTGACCGAATGGCGGAATGACTGGTCGCTAAGACGCGCACTGACCACCAGGGGACAGACTTTCCATAGGGGGAGCGCTGCTCAGCCAGAAGCTGGGCTCATGGCTGGCGAGCACAGGAAGTGGCGGGAGCCTCTCCCGCCTCCAAGGCAACACTAAGGACCCCTCGGGATCCAACACTTAGGAGCAGGCCTAAGCCAGCAGGCATACATCCCCCAAGGGATCCTGGACTGTGAGAGGGCACAGGCCAGGCTGAGGGACCACCCCCCTGTCCCAGTGCATGAATGTCGTGCACCAGGCCTCTAGTATTTATATAAACTTGTAGATAATTTGTATTATTTATTGTCTTCCTTCTATTTTAAGAAACTTGTATTTTTTTTGCAGACTTCTAATTATTAAAAGGGAAAAGTCGTGATTTTACTAGTTTATTTTTGGTGCATTGTATAGATGACATACCATTACAAAAGAGAAATACAGTGTTAGGTTTTATTTATTTTTTTTAATATATTTTAATTGATTTTATAGAAGAAAGGAGAGGGAGAAAGAGATAGAAACATCAATGATGAGAGAGGATCATTGATTGGCTGCCTCCTGCACATCCCCTACTGGGGATTGAGCCTGCAACTCAGGCATGTGCCCTTGACCAGAATCAAACCTGGGACCCTTCAGTCCGCAAGCCGACACTCTATCCTCTGAGCCAAATCAGCTAGGGCGAGTGTTAGGTTTTTTTAATGATGTGTTATGCTCTTTATTTGTTCAATACTATTCATTGGGTGGCCAAATGTGCATAAAACTCTGGCTTCTTGGGCCCGGTGCCTGAGAGCTAGCATGTTCTCATGCCAGGATAACTGGTTGATTTGCCTGGAAAATCACCTACCCGTAACTAAGTGGAGGAAGACGCATAGAGCATCTTGCCCAAGTGCTTTTGTGGACCTCTAATGTCTACTAAACAAATATTTCTTTGCAATGAAGGTCAGTCCACGGCTGTTTTGTGTGACAGATAAAGTCACTGGAACCAAGAGCTTCTCTGATTTTCACGTGCAGAGAATCACGCCTCTTGGCTCTTCTATATTTGCAAGATCTGTCACCCATAGAAAGAGGTCAGTTATTCTGAAATAATTTGCTCCATAACTAGCCAGCGTGGCTGTTATCAATGCCAAATATTTTTCCCTTGGATGGTAACAAATTTAAACTGACCAGTATACAATTTCCAAACCAATTTCTCTATTCCTCTTCTCTCTCTTAAAAGATAGGCATTTAGCCCTAGCTGGTTTGGTTTGGCTCCTGAATAGAGCGTTGGCCTGGGTACCAAAGGGTCCTGGGTTCAATTCTGGTCAAGGGCACATAACTTGGTTGCAGGCTCCTTCCCGGCCTTGTGCAGGAGGCAACCAATCAATGTGTTTCTCTCACATCAATATTTCTCTCTTTCTTTCTTTCCCTCTCTCTAAAAATCAATGGAAAAATATCCTTGGGTGAAGATTAAAATAAATGAATGAATGAATGAATAAAATATTTTTAAAAAGATAGGCATTTAAAAATGTCCATTTTCTAATTTGTTACATCCATTTCTGTCCACGAGTCTTAACCCAAGTAGTAATTTAACTTCAGATCTGTCAATATGAATACATGAAGCTTTAAGAAAAACCCTCGGCCATTCCATTTCTTTAGCAGAGAGAGTAGAGAAGTGCAACAGAAAAGGGGCTGCAGGAGGAATCAAGGAGGCCTGCCTTCCAGGACCTATTTTTTGGTTTGTTTTTTGTTATTTATGCCTGCCCTTTAAAAATATTTTCGTTTTCAATTATTTAGTTTACATTCAATATTATTTTGTATTAGTTTCAGGTGTACAACCCAGTGATTAGACATTTATATCACTTATGAAGTGATCACCCTGATAAATCTACCTGACATCGCACACAGTTATTACAATATTGACTATATTCCCTATGCTGTACTTGACATCCCTGTGACTATCCTGTGACTGTCCTGTAACTACCAATCTGTACGTCTTCATCCCTTCGTCATTTCACCCTGCTCCCCAGCCTCTCCCCTCTGGCAACCGTCAGTCTGTTCTCTGTATCTGTGAGTCTGTTTCAATTTTGTTTCTTCGTTTATTTTATTCTTTAAATGCCACATGTAAGTGAAATCATATGGTATTTGTCTTTCTCTGACTTATTTCACTTAGCAGAGGCTTGCCTTCCAGGGCCTTTGGAGAGTCACTTACCTTCTCCTCAGCCTCACTCTATGTCAGCTGTAAAATGGAGAGATTGGGAAACAGGAAAATGGGCAGGGATGGGGGTGGGTGGGAGAATATAGGTAATGGACAAGAAAGGCTTTGAAAAGTATAAAGCCACAGACCTGGATGAAATTTTATACAAGCAATTTGCTCCCCCTCTTATACACACCCACACCCACACCCACACCCACACCCATTCTCTTTCATTTATGTTCCCTTTAAAATAGGCATTTTGGTTCCCCCTAACACACTCAGCTCTATCTTCTGTACCCGAGGCCTTGGATTTCACTCTACTTTTTAGGCAGTCCCTGTTTTCTCCCAGAGGGGCATTCAGCTTAGTGTCGAAAGCACAGTGTGTTCCCTTTCTGTTAACTTAACCTCTGTGTTGTTTTTTAAAAATCAGATTAGAAAGAACAGGGACCCTGGAAAGCCTGTGATATGTAAATATTTAGCCAGGCAGATAGGGATAGTAAGCATTTTCTCTCTTAACACAAAACATGATTTTATTTGCTAAAGATGCAATCTTGTTTGATAATCCATCAGCTTACTATCAGCTATGTGGTGAGACACAATGCCACAGGGAGATAATCAAGAACCTTCACCTGATACCACAGGGCTGATTACAGGGACTGCAGGAGCGTCTGCTGAGGGGATTAGGTTAAACATAGCTTTTCTATTTACAGGTGATTTCTTCCGAGCACTTGAACATTCTGCTCAGCCTAGGTAAGTAGGTCATCTGAAAACCTTCAAAGAAGAGGAGTCTTGACAGGTGTGGAACAACTAGACAATGTCTCTTTACCAGGTCCCATAAGTCCAAAGTTTGAAACAGAACAGGAAATCCTTCTACCCTAAGGGTAACATTGGGATCTCTGCTCTAAGTATTAAGTCCAGTGAATTGGATTAGTCAACTGAAATTTTAACATAACAGTGTTTGTAGGACTATCAAAGATGTCATCTGTGGTTTCTGAGCCAGGGGCAACAGTCTCATAGGGTATCCTCGGAGACTCTCCTGGTCAGGGCCTTTGGAATGCTCACCTCCAGGGGGCAGAGATGTGATAAGGGGGATGAGTCCCTGGAATGCTACAGGAAGGCGGTGCTACTTCTGGTGATGGGGTAGGCAGAGAAGCATTTCTTTCCTCTCAGCGTTGACTATCCTATTCTTCTCTTCCTTGAAACGTATCTTTTCAGGATTTTCTACTATGCAAAATAGCTCCGCCCGAAAATCCAGTCTTCAAGGGGCTGGCCTGTGGTTACTTGACTGCTTTCTGGCTACTGAAAATAGAGGCTGTGTGGTTCTACAGTACTCTGTAATTACAACGTATCCTCGAAGATTATCTCACTTGAGCCTTTCCTAAGATGAGCAGAGCAGAGAACTGAGTTTCAAAGAATTGAATTATTTTGCCTAAGTTTACACAATTGTGATTTCTTCCCTTCTTTGTTCCTTTCCAATCTTTGTCCTTTTCTCCTTGTCTTTCTCCATGGAAGACATTTTCTTAAGAATGTAAACTCTGAAACCAGATACTTGGTTTTAAATATCTGGCTCTGTATGACTTTGGTTAAGTTATTTCTCTTGGTATGCCTAGGTCTCCGGTGTAAAAATGAGGATAACAGTATTGTTTACTCCATTTGGTCACCGGGAGGATGAAGTTGGTTATTATTATAAGTGTAGCACTTAGAACAGTGTCTGGCTTATAGCAAACGTTCAGTGAGTTTTGTCATTATTATTGTTGCTGCTTCTTTCCATTCTCCTGTTTGTCCCCTCATCAAACATTAATGGAATGTCTTCTCTGATACGCATTGTGCTAGGCTGGGGCAATGAGTAACAGAAGGTCCCTTTTCCAGAGAATTCACTGTGTGAGGAGATGGGCCATTGGGTAAGTACAGGGGATGGTCACATAATAAATGAATGCCACAGCCTCTGTGTTGTCATGGGTGAACTGTTGGGTGCCCATCTTTAGCTGGGAAAGATCGCATGAGGAGACCGGTCGTTAGAGTTGAACACTGGAGATGAAGCCAATGTCTTCTAGGCCAACAGGAAAGGGACGGGTAGAGGGGCCAGCATGCAGGAAACCATGGCGGCGTGAAGGACCATTGTAGGGGTCTGGGAATGAAGAGTTATATTGGTTAGTTAGGGCTGCCATAACCAAGTACCACAGATGGGTGGCTTAAAAAACAGAAATTAATTTTCCCACAGTTCTGGAGGCTAGAGTCCAAGATCTAGGTACCAGCAGGTTAGTGTCTTCTGGGGCTTCTCTCTGTGACTTGCAGACAGCCTTCTCGCTGTGTCTTCACATGGTCTTTTCTCTGTGACCTAGTCTCCTTATGTTGGATCAGGGCCCACCAAAATGACCACATTTTGCCTTAAGTACCTCTTTAAAGGCCTTATCTCCAAATGTAGTCACATTCACAGGTACTGGGGGCTAGGGCTTCCACATATGAATTTTAGCGGGGGACACAATTCAACCCAACTATGGGCCGGTTTGGTGCATGTGGATGAGCATCGGGATGAGGCCAGAAGGCCAGCAGTGCCCAGATCTTGAAAGGACTGGCTTCTCATTGGGCTAAGGTATGTGTGGTGGATGGGAATTGACATGCTCACCACCACATAGAGGCTCCACTGGCCCCCTCAGGCTGCGGTATGAAGGGCAGACGGGAAGGAGCCACGTTGCAACATGTCAGAAGAGACGCTGGTTTGACTCCAGTTCTCCCCCACAGCACCCTGAGGCTACGTGGCAGTTATAGAGGCAGAATCTCCAGCATCAAGAGGGTGAATGCCAACAAGGCACGTGGGTGTAGGGGGACAGGAGAGGAGGGGGGAGTTTGTGTCAGTGCCTGTGGGGGACTTGCCAGGCTCACACAAGGGAGGAAGCACCCAAATAACAGATGGAAGCAGGCTCTGGTTTTTCCTTTTCACCCAAAAGCCCCAAGTGTTTCTAACATAATCACATCTTCCTACCTTATTTTGTAAGTGAGAGAACAGCTTCTTTTCCATTCTCCTGCCAGGTAGGAGCGCACAGCAGCTCCTTGCTGTTGACAGTCAGGGAATGAGATAATTACCCCTCTCCGGTTTTAGAATCCTGCTCAAACGCAAGCTTTTTGGTGCAAAAATAAACGCTGTGTTGGGAGGAGGAGCTTCGTTTTGCACAGTTCCCATTTGGTTTGCAGGCCTGAGGCAGAGGTGTCCCACCTGGTTTTCCTTGGCTCGCGATGTAGCTGCTTGGTCGGGTCACTTCATCTCTCTGAGACGAGGGCCTCCTTTTTGTTCAATGAGGATAATAATATGTAAATGACCATACGGTGATGAGGATTCAGTGACAAAATGTATGAGTCCTTTGTAGACCTTAAAGCTGTATGTAAATGTTGGTTCCTACATTTAAAAACAATGTTTGAGGTGTTTGCATTCTGTAAATTTGGTGGCTTGGCATAAAAAGGTAAGCATTTTTCATTGTAAATCCCAGCTCTGTACTTGTGTCAGGGCCTTGCAAACCCTGGCTTTTACTACCCTGATTTGTGAAGTGGGAAGTTCTCTCTCACCCCTCCCACTTTCTTTTTCCTCCCCCCACTCTCCTCCCTTCTTTAGCTCCTCTTCTCTCAGATGACATAAGCATTAATTGGAAGGTGTCCGTGCTGTCTGCCAGGGAAATGGAAAGCGTGAAGTCTCATCTGGATGGGTTCCGTAAGCACTAGACTCTCTTTCCTCTGCTTTTGACACACAGAGTGACAGCCATCGCTGTGTTTAAACAAGTTAATATGTATGTTCCCTGACATAAGGAAGCGCTTTAATCACGAAATACAGCTTGCATGTCATTTGGTTTTGAGATTTTATTGAGCACTACTAATCTTGACATATTTTGGTTGGCACCACATTCTTGGTATAGTGGGTTAGCGGTTGAATAGTTTGCAGACTTTGTGAAACAAAATCCTCATTTAATGGTTTAGTTTGGCTACATTTTGAAAATGTACAAAAACATAATGCACTTCCATTTTGTAGGGTTTTTTCCTCCCAACTTGTGGCTTTGTTTTTTTTTTCTTTTTTTCTTTTTCCTTAATGCCCTTTCTTTTCTCTCTCTCTGTCTCTCTCTTTTTCATGTTCCAATTGCAGGAAACTAAAGAAGGACGAGCTTGTGAACTAAGAGAACTGTAGTCAGAGGAGACCTCTTTGTACTACTTGGTGGGGAGAACGTTTACACCCTGGCAGAATGTCCTGAACTGTTCTGTGTAAGAGCAGGGATCCAGGACATCTGAAGGCCACTGTGCAGTGGAGTGACAGGTCTGCAGCTCCCCAGCAGAAGCACCTGGACTAAGTGTGCAACAAGACCTCAGTCAACACCAGGCCCAGAAGTCACTGAACTCTGTGCCCAGGCAGGAAAGGTCAACAGGCCTTTGGCTGGGGTCCTCCTCCCCTGCTCCCCCTTCTATGGCCTCTCCTGTCCCTAACCCAGGGACAATATTTAGAAAGCAGAGCTGGGTTCAGGCAGCCCTCTCAATTACTTTGGCTGGAACCTTCCTGAGTACATTTTGCTATCTCTTTCTGATGTAAATGGGCACTCACAGTTGGCAGGGGATGGTCTTTCTGTTGTAATTACGCAAGGCATAATTATAGTTCCAGGGCCTGGAAGCAGCATAGAGTTCTTTGGAGAACTTCACAGGGATTTTTCTGTTATGACATAATTTATCTGAGACGAGGGAGGGGAGGAGGGGGTAAGGCAAAAGGCATTTCCAAAGAGGAAATAATAACACTATTCATGTCAGCGTTCCATTCCATATTGAGAAAAAATCGCAAAATCAGAATCTCCTTTTTTTTTTTTGGCTGGGGGATGGGGAGGCATCTCAAAATGTTGGATCCAACTAGTGGTGGGAAAATCTGGATACATACAGATGAATGGATGTGGGTGGAGGAGGATATAAGGATATAAAAATAAATGCTTTTACTTGAGAAAGCAATAATGAAACATCCAGTTGAATCAAAGTGACTTTGTAAGTTCCCTGGGCCCTGGGGATATGGAAAAAGATCTCACCACGGTTATAGTAATCTGGCCTGAACCTGAGTCACAGAATTCCCTGTGCCCCCAGATGTTCAGTAAGAGGGCAAGTCGTTACTCTGCTGATGTAGTGAGAAATCACAGAACTGCCAGCGTAATGGAGGGGACAGTGACAGGGGTGGAGAGATGAGGCTGTTTCTCTGTTATGAAACATGTTTTTGTAGGTAATTCTGATGTACAGTAGGTATTAAAAAGAGCAACTAAAAGATGTTTTATTTTAAATTAGTGCTGGAGTGAAATTTCCCCCATGGCACTAATAAGCCGGCAGCTTTCATAAGCCCATTTCCCTCCGAGTTTCTCACAGACTCCAGCTCTGTCTGTTCTGGCATAAGGGTGAGCCACTGCATCATGATTTCTGCCTTAGAAAAGGAGAGAACCCTCCTTACTCACTGTGCTGGTGATATTTAGAAAAGAGGGGTATAACGCTCTTTTTTTGTTTGGAGGCGAGGAAGATAGTAAATGAATTTTGCCTTTGCAATTTAGAGCTAGGGATGTATATATCGGGGCAGTCCTGAGTAAAAAAAAACACACAAAAAAACCCCAAAGGCATTTCGAAAAACGGTGTTTTCTAATTGAGTGATCATTTAAGACACCCCATTATACGTGTATGCTGGTCTGAAATCCAGGAGACATACCATTTCAGCCTAACATGTTGGCTGTCTGCACCACACAGGATGCACAGTCCTTGTTTAATTGTGTTTGTCTTGCATACTTCAAGGGTTGTCACAGGAACAAGAGTAAGAGGCCTGTTGAAACCACATCGTTTCCATCACAGTGGGGAAAAAAAGGTCAATTGTGAGCTTGGAGCATTGTTAGGTTTGAGCCTACCCAAATTATTTCATTCATGTAAAAATTTAAGGAGATGAGAAACATATTGCATGAGAAGCAGAAGTTATTATTTCACATCTGCCTCTTCCCCCACTGCAACATTAGAAAGCCTGCCTCTTTCCCACCCCCTTGTTGCTGGAGGGTGAGTCCTCTCTGTCACGCCCCCTCCCCCCAACCCACTCTGCTGTTTTTGTTGTTGTTGTTTTTTCAATTTGTTAAGATGCTAAAATCTGCTTTGTGTGATTTATGAAGGAACTTGAAGCGATTAGTTTCACAGTGCATGAAAATTCCTCAGGTTGGGGGGCGGGTGATGGCCAATCTGTTACACTGTTTGCCGTGGACTGGATGGGAACATGAGCAGCTCGGAGCCATAAGGAGATTGTGTTGAGTTATTAAACACTTGTGGTAAAGCTGCTTATTGTTAATTCCCCGATGTCCTGCTGAAGCGATAGGATAAAATCAGATCGGATTAGATCAAAGAGCCTTGGAGCCAGCCTTTGCAGCAGATTCATTTAATCAATAAAGAGACCTCCTGAGAGGGGGGAGAGAATAAGGGCCTTCCTGGTCGCACAGGAGATTAAGATGGGGGTGGGCGGAGCATGGGGGAGGGAGGAGGTTGTGGTGGGAAAGAAACAACAGATTCTAAGTATTTATTCATCCCCGCTTCTCTGGGTGTAATTCTCCCCTCCAACATTTTAGCCAAACTCACCAAAGGGTATAAACATTTAAGATTTCATTACTCCAATACTCCATTACTCAAATAATGCCCTGTTAAGCAGGAGGTTATTCACATACACACACACACACACACACACACACACACACACACACACACACACACACACACACACACCAGCTTCTATTCCATAAAAGGTATTTCAACAAAAGCAATTTAGGCTTAAATGATTCCCCAAGAATCATTAATCCCTTATGAGTTAATCTGCAAAATTTCCTGTTGTCCCTTTGTGAGGAGAAATAATAGAGAAACAGCAAAAGGCCAAAGTTTGGCCGAACCCCCCTCTTTGTATTCTCCAGATGCCCACCTCCCAACCCCCGCCAATAATCATAAAGCATTGTGTGTTAAGAGGTGTGATGCAGAGTCCTTCATCCATGATTAACGCTTAAACCCATGCATATTCATTCATTGCTCAGTATTACCAAAACCCTCTAAAATGAGGACTTGCCAAGAAGGAAGTGACATCCATTAGAAAGTTAACCACAGAAAATGAGAGAAAAAATGAAGGATGGAGCAAATTAAGGATTCGAGTCCCTCAGTAGTTATTGGCCTTAATGGTGTTGTAAAAATGATGTCGGCTCTTACCAGGAATAATTTATATTCCGAATTAAATAAGGATATGTATCTATAAATTCATTCTATAAAACTTAATTTTCCATCTAGATATGCTGATTACTTCGGGACGGCATACCTTTACCGGTTGTTAATTACCTCGGGATGGTTTAACACTATTTTCTAAATCAGCATGCATGCATAAAATGACTGCAATCCAATTTGACACATTATTAGTGATGATTATTGTCATAGATAAATTAGATTGAACAGAAAATAACCTTCATCCTTAGCATGTTTTAGCTCTCAGAATTAATGTGATTTGGTGAACACATATAAATAAAAATCTGATGAGTCCCTGCTGACTACAGGGCCTGCTGGTGCTGAAGTGTATCAATTTCATGCAGATGATGAATTCCTTAAGCATTCAATGATAATCATGCTTGATTTGACAAGACTTTCTCATGCTATTTTAGGGCCTTAATTTTCTGTGAAGTTCTGTCAAGTGCTCATCAAGCACCCACTTATCTCCGTATCTTAACCTGGCAGCCAATCACAAGGTTGCCTAACAGCACAGCTACCAAGTGCCAGCCCATTAATATTCGAGTCGCATGACTGTCCAAGGAGAGGAACCAATCAATGGCTGATTAACATTCAGGTCACATGACTGCCGAGGAGAGTAAATGAGTTACACAGTAAGACATCAAACAAATTTTCATCTTGAAAGAGTGATTGCTTTTTCTGCTGCTGTGATGTTTGTCAAATTCGCTCTAGCCTTGTCCAATTAAGCTCCATGAGCTGAATTAATAATGAAGAGATGTAAGCACCGTGCCAGCATGAGAGCTGTGAGTGGTGCCATGGAATAAGAACGGCTAAAAAATAAAATTCTTAGAATGATTGAAAAATCACATCTGGCTAACTGGAATAATTGCTTTTGCAATCTTGATGCTGTTTTGTACTCTCCAGTGCAAAGTGTGAACCAGAGTGTGCTGGGACATGGCACTTATTTTTCATTATACTTCAAAGATGAATGTGTTTTTTTAGTTTAGAATGATTTAAAAAGCATTACGTAAATACATGTTAATTGGATTACTGTTGTGACCCTAGGAATGAATGTCATTTGCACACTCAATTATGTTATGGGGCCTTCTAGAGATGGAGGTCTCTCCAGATCTAAACTATCCATAGAAAGAAAGGCGATTATTCTGGGTGGAAGAAAGGACTAAACCAAATACTTTAGAATTTGTGTGTGTGTGTGTGTGTGTGTGTGTGTGTGTGTGCCTACACTGTACATTTTATTAACATTAAGAGTAAATTAAGCTCACTGAATTATGTCATAACGCTCAGGTGAACCTAATGAGAATTTTCTGAAAAACACAGATGCTCCCTTACTGTTGATAGCCAATGACAGCTTTCTTAGAGTTTCAGGGAAAGTTGTATTCAAGCTAGTCAACTGCATTTCAGTACCAATACTCCACTAAATTCAGGTAACATGTTTAGAATAGAGACTCTATGACTAATAAAGCTTCCATTCTTTCCCTGAGGGGAGTGAGACATGACTAATGGCTTATTGGAATTATCAAAGAGTGTCAAATCCCACTTAATAAGTTCCAGCATGAAATTAGCTAAATTCCCAGAGGCCTCTCTAAAACAATATAGTCAAATAAAAGGTGTTGGGTGTGCTGGAAAGAGTGTTAAAACCAGTTACTTGGAGGCGATGAGAAATAAATCTAACTGTAGGCAGGAGGCAATGTTTATGTATACAGTTAATAACCTTCTTAATGGGACTTCTTGGCTTGGTGATTCCCGCACGGGAAGAAAGTGAGCTGTGGAACACAGGGTAGGAGAAGGGCCATAAGTCAATTCCCAGCACTGTTAGTCAAGGATGGAAATTGCAAAGAGAGAAGCAATGAATTTAAAGCCCCAGCAAGCAGAGGGAGTGGAAGGAAAGATGAGCTTTTCTAGGGGAGGAGGGGGAAGAGAGGATGGCTGAGAGTCCAAGTTGGGCCGTCCAAATAGAATGAAAATCTGCTTAGTCCAAAAAACAAGGGACTTCACCAGTTCCCCAGGAGTGATTCCTTTCTGACAGTTCCTCACTAATGATTTAGACAATAATGTTGTTGTTAACATCATTTCAGGGAGATTGAGGCCAGAAAGGAGGCATATTAAACAAATGTTTTTTAAAAAAAGCAAAAGTAGAGATCCCAACCACAAGGTACAAATTGAATTTCAGAAACTTGTGAAAACACAGCTCTGAGTTTGTATCTGAGATACCCATGGTAATGTAAATTGAACTGATATTCTTTTCCTGAATATTTTCCCCATGACTGGCTTTGCAGCAAACTGGCAGCCTTGAGCTCTGCTTACATTCAACCCACACGCAGTGGAGGGCTTCCTACAAGCACCCCACTTCCTGACACTTGAGAGCCATGGAATGGAAGGCGGCTCAGTCACTTTAGAAGAAGGCCCTGAATAAAAGAGTATTCCACTTTCTGCATAACTTTACATAATTAATAGTTTTCCATGCAAACTATTGTTTGCCTTAATTGTTGCTTCAACAGCTGTTTTCATTAAATTGTAAAGCCCACTGTGTCTAATCCTTTGAGCCTACTATTGATAACAAGAACAGCTCCAAAGCTCGCTCTGGAGGAAGAGTTAGTTCCCTGCCAAGCTGGAAAACTCATGGAGTTCCTTGAAAAATAAGGCCTGCAGTGGGACTGGTTGTGTAGCTAATCCATTAGGCTTTTCAAAAGAGCCATGCTCTGTACCCTTATGGCTAAATTGACCCAACAACCAATCAATGCCTTTATTTGCTGCGTGGCTGCCCCTGAAGGGTCTTATAGCTGGGTCCAAGTCATAATCAAAGCCTCCATCAGTACTGGGGCCCAGATGACATAAATGGCCAAACTTGCAACACAGCTGGCACAGGTCCAGTCACACCATTTGGAAGATACAAAGAGGCTGTGTTACACGGTGGAATTCATTTTCTTGTTTACTTCCTCCAGAAACAAGAGCATCATCAGCACGCTCAGTGCATCGGATCAGACCACGGAGTTGTTGACAGAAGCTTGGCGAGGCCTGCCAGCTTTCCACACGAAATGCTGGCTTTCTTCTCCTACACCCCCTACCGTTTGTGTCTCTGCCAATTGTAGCACATCAGAGCGGCCATTGAGATAATGACCGTGAAGTCTCATGATACACTTTGATGAAGTGTAACATTTTTTAAAGGATTTTTGTCTGTGCCAAAATGATTGAGGCAGCTGACTAAAAATCGCCCCATCAAAATCAAGGCTGATGAACAGCAGGCAGAGGCCTGAGCCTCCCCAGAGAAGATTGGGGAGATTTCACAGCCAAAGTATTTTTCTTTCTGTGTCTATGTGCACCACAGATTAAAAAAAAAAAAAAAAAGTCGTCTTTGTTTCAGATGAATATATGTCAGTGACTGATGCTTCAGCCTCCAACATTTTAAAATTCTTTTTTCCCCAGCAACCCCCAGAAGATACAAAGAATGATTCCTTTCTGACAGTTCCTTCCTAATGACTTAGAAAACAACATCTCATTGTAAAACTCGGTCTTGGTTGGGAAACTACCTTGGGCATTTCAGTGCAACTCAGAGGTTTTCAGTCAGAGGCTGACCCTGCATCACTGCTCAGGTGAGTTTGGATTTCTCTAACTGAGCTGGCTTTGAGAGTAAGGTACACAAAAATGGTTCTGAGCCAATGAAAAATAAAACCAAGCTGGTAACAATGCAAATGAAGATTGTGTGCTTCCTTGGGAGAAAAATTGTGTCTGTAATTTACTGCCCCGTCCATCACGAATAGCATTTATTATTGAACTCGTGCTGTCACTCAGGGTGATTTAGGGATTCACCTGGTGTCTGTGAACTTCACAACAACCCCACTTTCCCACCTCTATTCTAGTTGAGGAAACCAAGACCCAAATGACGAACAGCGGTCTGGAGATGTTGAATTACTTGCCTAAGCCCAGGGACTTGGGAAGTGGAGAAGGCAGAGTCTAACCGGTGCGCTTGTTCACAAGACATGTTCTCCCTCCACCTGTGGTTCATGGTTTCCACTGGACACCTGAGACAGCTCACTAAATGGTGCTCAGTGAGAGAAGAGGAAACAATTTGTGGTTAAATTGGTAAAAGCAATAAATAAAATGGATTTATAATTTGCCACTCACCTCTCAGCTTTTCAAGAAGACATTAGCTGCATGGCATCCTCTCATCCTAGTTAACAAATGTATGCTCAGAAACCAGGTCTCAGGGTGAGAGGAGCTGCAGTGATGTTGTGGCTAACTTCAGTCTGCCTGTAGTTTATCTACTTATTCAAGGTTGAAGCCCGGGACAGGTCCTACCCTTAGGAGGAAGTGTGGGTGGTGAGCTTTAGGACTTCTCAGAATGTCACAATTAAAGAGACATCTGTGCTTAAGCAAGTTTCCACAGAAACCACAGGTGGAAAGGGGGTTACAGTTCAGTTGTCTTTAGAATCTTTGTTTCTGCTTTTGGAGCAAGAATATATGTCAGGGTGGGGTGGGAGGTGGTAATTAAGGGGAAGAGTGAGAGTAAAGGAAGTCAGGGGCAGGCGAATAATGATAAAAAAACGCCTACATTTGAATGTGCAAATGAGATCCCCTTGGGTTTCTTTTAAATGTCTTCATACTGTTTCCCTAAATTCAGTCGAATAAAAGGTGACAAAAGCTCAGACAACAGAACAAAGGCATCAAGCTAATTTTGTGCACACTTTGCAAGGAATAGGCTGCAGGGTTTTATTACCCTCTTTCCAAGGAAAGCATATTTCAGGAGTCCAGATGGATGCATCCCAGTTTGCACTGAGATTGTATTAATTATTTCGACTTTAAAAAGAAACAGCGCCCCAAATCCAAGTTTTGCACAGTTTAGGCAACCAGTTTTGTACACCCGAGGCCTTGTGAGAGAAAAAAGACAACGGAGGCTGCGAGATGGCAGAAGTGTGAGGAAGGCGGCTTCTCACTGAGCGGAAGCCAGGCAGGAGCCACATACATCCATTTGCACAAGGAAACTTGTCTAATGGACCCAGAGGTGCTCTGAGACTTCCTTCTGCCTCCCTTCCCTACCAAAGTATGGGAATATGCATTTTATAGAGGGTGCGATTCCACTGGGAAAATCGATCACAAACTCGTTAGCTCATTTCAAATAGAAAGCACTCAACCTCTAAAGAGAAAGGGCTCTAGTACAGTATATTTCTTCCAGGAGCTCTGGAATAAGGGAGCCACAAATACCCATCTGATTTTAAAGAAAACTCGCTATCTGAGCCTGTCTCCTCCCTTTACTTTCCTTATTTGTAAAATGATGGGTTTAGATTCTCTGAATCCGTCCCAGCACTAGAAGTTGATAGTTTGGGATTCATTAAGTACAGACTAATGCCTTTCATTTCCACTGACTCTAAGATCCTGAAACTAATTGAATCAAGCCAAATTGACAAATAAAATGGTCTATTTGAGCCTGGCAAGTGTTGTCTCATGCATCAAAAGATTGCTGGTTGGATTCCCGTCAGTCAGGGCATATGCCCGGGTTTTAGGTTTGATCCCTCATCCCTGGTAGGGGGTGTGCAGGAGGCAGCTGATTGATCTTTCAATCTCACATCAATGTCTCTCTCCCTCGCCATTCCTCCTTCTCTAAACATAAATAAACTATTTTTTAAAAAAGAGAGAGAGCTATTTGATACTCTCCAAATATGCTCTACTTTCAAGTCTTTGCTCATGCCAGAGTTTCTCAAAGTGTAATCCCTGGACCAAGGGCATCAGCACTGCCTGACATGCAAATTCCCTGCACTCTCTGCTCTCCCACCCTCCCCTGCCCACCTGCTTACTGAATTAGAAACTCCAGAAATGGGGTCCAGCCATCTTCATTTTAACAAGCCCTCCAAGTAATTTGGTGCTTTGCTCCAATCCCATACCACTTGCTCAAGAAGTTCTGGCTGCCTGGAATGCCTTTTTTTGAGGTCTAATTTGAGACTAAAATTGTGCTTTCTCTAAGAAGCCTTCTAAGCATCTCCCACACGATTTTAAGTTCTTTTTGTACCATCTTAGAGCATTTCCCTTTTACTATTGTTGAATAACATGTTTGTAGCTGCTGTATCTGTATGTGCCAGTCTTTGTCCAAGATGTGGAGCTTGACAGCCTCTAAAAGGGTCCCCAGTGCCAGGCCGGGTGGCTCAGCAGTTGAGTGTTGACCTGTGAATCTGGAGATCACGGTTCAATTCCCCATCAGGGCATGTGCCTGGGTTTCGGACTTGGTCTCCAATGGGGGTCATGCAGGAGGCAGGTGATCAATGACTCTCCCTCATCATTGATGTTTCTATCTCTCTATCCCTCACCACCTGCATATTCTTCTCTTCTTGAGTGTGAGTTGGTCTTGTTGACTTACTTCTATGGCAGAAGTGATAGGATGTCAATTTTAAGATAAGATACGATAAAAAGGCTAGTGTCCATCTTGGTCAAAATCTCTTGCTTGTCATCTCTCCCTCCTTTTCTCTCCCTTTCTTTTCCTCCTCTTTTCTCTTCTCCATCACTTTCTCCCTCTCTCCCTCTATATCACCAGTTTTTATCCCTCCCACCCCCAGCACAGCTGTTACAGAAGATCACAGAAGAACAAAGCAATGCTTAGAGAGATGGATTACACATTATTATTATTATTATTATTATTACGTGCAGGCCAAGAGAAAACTGTATTTCAAATTCTGGGCCCCCACATGGGGAAATTTTCCCTATTTATATCTTTTTACCTTCTTTGTCTCCCAAATATGGTTTTTTTCTGGTCCCCTTTGCAAGTTCTTAAAGAGCCCTATGTGCTGGGGCGTTGTGACCTCAAACAAAGGCCTGGCTTGGCGCCAGCACTGATCACTTCGTCCAGGGAAGGTTTATGGCCTCTCTGAAATGGGAGTAGTCTTATTTTCCTTATTATTTAAGGAAGCAAGCATTTACAGAAGCCAAAACAGCAGGGTTGAAATTTCAAACAGCAGTTTTTATTTAAGATGGATGCTTCACAGCCACCACGGAAACAAGCCCTAGGCTATCCAGGTTGTCCTGCTAAGGAGGCCCTGGAGGATTCAAGGCCATGTGGAAAAACACAGAGGCAGCCTGGAAAACCTTGTAAGTGGATTCTCCCCTCAACTGAACCTTGATGTGACTGCAGCTCCTGCCTTTATTTGCAGCCTTGTGACTGACCTAGAGCTAAAGAACCACCCAGCAAAATGGCTTCTGAATTTCTGAGCCACAGAGACTGTAAGATAAGTGTTTATTGCTTCCGTTGCTAAGTTTTGGAGTAATTTGTTATGCAGCAGTAGATAACCAAATACATAGGCCAGCATGTTTTTATATTCTCCAAAGGACATAAAGGGATACTTTCCACATAATAGTTTATTCTATGATGGAATTAGAGGAATGTTGCCTTGAGAAAATTTAAAGAGTAGGTTATTTCTAGTTTGTTTTTATTTTTTTTAATTTCTAGTTTTCAAAAAGGGGTGCATTCTCAGTGAAAATATGTCTGAGTGAGTTACAGGAAAAGAACAAAAAGGTGGGAGTTAAGGGGACTTAGAATGAAAGGAAGAAGGGAAAACGTGATATTTGAAGGAAACTCAGGCCTCTACACTCTGCAGTGTGGTTCTCAAACTGGATGAAATAAGAGACTTTCAAAAAACCAGTTGAAGATGATTGAGACCCAACTACCCAAATAAATGTTTGCAATATGATAAAGAAAGCCCAGAAGTGCCAACATGCCAGCCAGAGGCCACCATTTGAAAATCAAATGCAACAATGAAGAGGCTGAGTATGGATTCAGTCGTGACGAGTATCCAGTTAAATCTACTTCATATATATTCTTTTCCCTACTACATCCTTTTTGCTCAACATCCTGACATTCATATTTTCTAATTATCAGCTCCTAACTTTGTCTTGAACAATCGTCTGAAAGGAAGAACATCAAGTCATGTGGGGTTTGGGAACAGCTAGAATTTGGTCTTCCTTCTTTTATGCACAGTAAACCTTTGTCTGGCTCAGAATCACCTCCGGTTTCTTTTCCCTCTCTTGTCTGAAGGAGAGCTCTGAGTGCCTGAAAGGAAGGTACTGAAGAGAGGTTATCAACCCACCTGCTCATACAACCAGCAGCTTGTTCACAGAGTGGTTACCTGTTGCTTGTTCTACCCCCAGGATAGGACCTTGGGTGCTACTGAATGCTGCTGCAGGTTCCTTTCCACACACACACACACACACACACACACACACACACACACACACACGTAATACATTCCTCTGAAAACTCTAATCTCAGAGAGAAGCAAGTTAGCTGGAATCAGCAGTGGAACATACTTCTGGTGCTTCAGGACATAATGGAGACTGACCTTCTGGGAGATTACTGACTGGGTGAGGAATGAAGACTTTAATTGAAATGAGCTTGTTTGTACTTTCCTTGAGAAAAAATCTTGGCCTGGATGACACCCAGTATAATATGGTTTATTTGGTGTAAATGCAAGTATTTTTTTTTTCATTTTAATTTTCTCATTTCCTGAACATAGGGCTTTCTTTTTGAGTATTTTGTCATTCCACGGTCATTGCCATGTTTGGCTTCAATTTGAAGAGTAAAAATTTCTAAAGAGAAAGGCTCAATTACGTTTTATATATTAGCTTGTGTTACTTAAACAAAGAAAAGCCAAAAAACAAGACAAAACAAAACACCGTGTAACTCTGGTTCAAGACACAGCATTTTAGAATAAATGTCAGACAAAATTGTTTCTCTTAATGATCTGCGGGGTGGCCTAAGCAAGCTTTTTTTGTTTGGAGGGATTTTGAAGTAGGTGCTTTACAGAAAATGTGGTCTTGCTGGGAAGATCCTCTGGGTTCTACTTGCTGCAATTTCTTATGTGTCCCTTTCTCCACATGCCTGCCTCACCCTTTTTAAGAAACTTTCCTCTCTGAGGGGCACTGGGTAGAAATGGCTGTCTCCTCTCCCCCTCTCCCAGACTCTCCCCACTGAGAGGGGAAATGCTGCTCACATGTGGCCCGTTCTCCACAGGGTCTGAGTCACACCATATCTCAGTGCCTGGGAGTTAGGTCAGATAACCATTGCCCTGCAAATCTCACTGTCCCCTTGTGGATTTACTTAATCTACATTTTGAGGAAAGATCTAAAAACTCTATCAGTCTCTGGTCCAAGTAGCTATCTCTTGTCACATCTTAAAAATAATATTTTGATCCCCCTTCTGCTCTTGCGTCTGTGGCTCAGCAATCAACGTTTGGACTACAACCAACACTCTCTTCAGGCACCCGAGCTCGCAGGGCTCATTCTAGCTCCTCAATCTGCTCCTTCTGACTTAACCTTGTCCAACCTTAATTTAGTTGGTCTTGGAAATGCTGAAGTGGGTTCTGCTCTTCTCCATCCCAAACTTATTCCTGCTGAAGAAGATGCTGAGCTTAGGCTGAGGCCAAACAATGGTGATGAGCAGGGAAGGCATGGAAAGAGTGAGTGCTGCCCAACCCTTGCCTCCTCCCTCTGTTTATCCTTTTGTCAACTTGGAAGACATGTGCCAGGGTAGAAAAGCCACGCATTCCTGTATAATTTATAGGGCACTGTTAAGCAGCAGATGGTATAAGTGGTTTATTTTTAAGAAGGTTATTACTGGTCACAAAACTTCAAGTCAGCTATTTTCAAGGAACCCTTATGAAGGAAGCCCCTGTTTGTGGCGTCCACCCTCAAGAGCGCTGGACAGAGGGCTTACTGTACTTTTGCACCCAACCACATTTAATCCATTTATAAGACCCCTTTGTATGAGATGCCTGCCAGAGGAAATTGATGTAGGATATTGCAAACAGCTTTTAAGAATGCTTTTCTATAGAAGAACTGTGTCGTTCTGAGAGCAAAGTGGGCTTTTCTTTTTCTCCACATTGTTATGACTTGACATCTCCAATGTGGAATGTTTCCAGCCAGTTATGATAAGAAAAGGCTGGACTTTTCGCTCTTGTGGAAACCACAGCAGAAAAAAGCTATTATATTATCTATTCACTTACTCTCATCCTGTAAATATAAATGCATTTAAGAAACGGGTCCAAGTTTGGGGAAGGGAAGTGGCAGCACTTAAAAATCAGGCAATGAAAAATGGAAAGTTCAAGATGACAATGATTAGTCATGTGGACAACAGAAGATAAACATGTGCCTTACAGGGAGGAAGACATTTTCTCACCCAGGAGTAAATTTTAGATTTTGAATTTCTGGGAAGAAAACATAATTTTTAAATTAAAAAACTGACAACACATGCCAAATTCTGTTTTCTTTTGTTTTGGAAGTAGGGCATTGTGAAGAAAGCAACTGCCATCTTCAATCTCATCATCTCATAAACTAAAGGACGGTGTAATATTGGAAAAAGTAAGACATAATTTCATAAAGAACCATTCTTTAACCAACTGATCTCTTTGTAAAATGTCACTATGCTGGGCTTTTTTTTTTTTCTTTTTCTTCTTCATCTCACATCAAGCTAGTGAGCTTTTGTCCTTACTGCCTGGCCCCAGTTCAAGACCTGGTGCTGGGAACCGCTGCTCTGGGCATTAAAAGTGCATTGGCTGTGATGCCAGATGACCCCAGGTTAAGTCTACATCTTGTCACAAGTGGGGGTGTAGCCTTGGGCAAGTTATTTCCCCAAGTTTCCATTTCTGAAAGTATATAATGTGGACAAGAGTGACACCTACTCTTTGTAAGGCTGTTTGGAGGGTTAAATAAAATAAAGGAAAGTGACTGTGCATTTGTCAGCTCCTACCCAAGGACTGACACCCATCTGGATCATAATAAGCATAGACTATGGAGTTAAAGCAGGAATGTTAGACTGGCTGACATTAGAGGAACATGTTTTTGTTTGCTTTTATTCTTTGCTAAAGTCACACAGATTTCATCATTTGCATTTATAAGCAAATCAGTTAGTACAATTAGCATACATTTGAAAGAAAAGAAATAATATGTCATGAAAGTATAGGGGGCCAGTATAGAAAATGGAGTTCATAGAAGCAAAACATACTGCTTTTTGAGAGAGAGATGTAAGATTTTCTCTGTGGTCAGCTAGAGATAGCCCAGTGCCTGCCTCAGTCCTTAGGTACAAGAATGTTCCCCCCACCATTTATTTTCTTTCTCATTTTAGGATTTTGTCCTCATTAGTTAACTTCTGGTTAATAACTTAGCTTTCCTAATACTTTGGCCTGGAGCCTCACTCACCCCGCCTCTATCCTCTCTACTTGATAAACTCCTATTCATCCTTTAAGATGTCTTCTTTTAAAAAGATTCCTCTGTCTGCCATTTCCCTAATTCTTTTATGCTGCATTGTAATTTAAAAAATTATATTTTTCCATGAAATTGTGAGCACTTGAAAAGTAGGGATGGCATTATCAAATTACTCGGAAGAGTTACCCATTTTTTCAGGTGCCACATCCAGTACAAAGTAAGCACTTAAATACTTGTTCACTGGATGTTGTATAAATACATTAAATGAATGAAGATCAACTTGTAGGTGAACAAGCATTAGGTTGTGTGTTGTAGCAGAGTAGAGTGGAAAGCCATTTCTGGGGAAAATAATGTACAGTTGATGTTTGACACCATGGGTTTGAACTGTGAGGGTCCAATTATACATGGTTTGTTTTCTTTCAATTGACAGTTTGAGAAAACTTTCATGCAAACTATGTAGCCTAAAACAGATGATGTAAACCTGTGGTAAACACAGACAGTACTGTAAATGTATTTTCTCTACTTTGTGATTTTCTCAACATTTTTCTCTAGCTTAATAAATTTATTGTAAGAATACAGTGTATAATACAAAATATGTGTTATTCGGTTGCTTATGTTAGAAAGGCTTTTGGTTAACAGGAGACTATTTGTAGTTAAGTTTTCAGGGTCTCAAAAATTCTACATGGGTTTTTCTAATGTGTGTGGGTCAGCACCTCCAACTCCTATGCTGTCCAAGGGTCAACAGTATTTTTAAATGAAATCGAAAAGAGAAATTTCTTAAAGGAGGAAGTTAACATAAACCACATAGTCATAACAATAGCAAGTCACACTTATTGAGTGTTTACTATATGCTGATACTCTTCAAAGTGGCTTACATGCATTATCTTCTTAAATTTTTACAGTAATCCCATGAAGTTATTATTACCATCCCTATTTTACAGATGTGGAAACTGAGGTTTAGAAGGGTTGAGTAACATATTATATATCACTCAGGTGCTGAATAGTGGAATTGGGACTTGAACCCAGGCCTGACTCCAAAGCTCGTGTACATTTTCCACCAGATTGCCAACTACATCCATCACCTTGCATAGTACCCTCAGAGCAGTGGGGACACCACTACACAATTTGATAGGCTCCATCCGAGGCAAGTTTTTGCAAAAACATTACATTTCAAAGGAACATGTCTTCAGAAATACATGGACATATTATAGTTGGAGAGATTCTAAAAGTTTGCTGGCAGATAAAATTACTTATGGGGGTGGGTAAAAGTAGGTTTCCAATAGCAATAGAAATTAATATTATAATTAATAAATAATAATCCAAGAATAAACTCTGTGATTCACAACTCACAACTGTAAACCTACTTTTACCCATCCTTGTATTTGGAAACTTGAGAAAACTTTTCTATGGGACTGAAATTAATTTTGTAAAAGGCAAGAGCTGAGTAAAACAAATAACAAAACAGGTACAAATGTGGGAAAATATTGTGAAAGATTCAGTCTAAAGTAGCCCCAATTACTTTGTATGTGAGGAGCTCAAACTCTCTATGAATCTTACCTTGTAGCAGATGACCCAGTTGCCCAATTGCAGATATGCTGAGTTGCCAGCATTCTCCTGTAAATGAAATGCAGAAAATGGGCTCAGTTTCAGATCTTTTCAATTAAGACTGAATTCTTTTTTTTTTTTTTTACTTACAAAGGTAAACTTAGTAAGCAAACAAAAAAGATTTGAAAAATTTTTTTTCTCATTAAAAATTTCTTCACTAAAGGGCTATTTGCTAATTGAGAATCTGTACTTATTAATGAAAACACATTGCTTAGCTATACCCCTGATTACTATCTTTTGCTAATTCCAAAGTCTAGGAGGTACCTAGTATCTGGAAACTCAACACAATTTAGAAACTAAACCACAACAAAATCCTGGAAGAATAAAAGTACTTTGCCACAAGTGCTTTTGACCTCTCATCATCCATTTGACATTCTCTAACTTTCAGAAGACTGGGTTTGTGTTGACTATTACTTTCATATTATCCACAGTTTCTGGCAGTGGATGAACTGGACTGAATTCCATCTTCTCGGAATTGGTCCACATATCAGTTTCCTTTGAAGTCACTTTTCACTTTGCTTCTGGAATAGCAGAGGAGGATCAGGATTACTGTCCCTGTTTTCTTGACCATGGTTGCTCTGGGCATATTTTAATGTACAACACTTGCCTCTTTGGTCATAAAGCTGTTCCAATAAGTCAAGAGCCTGACTGGCTTGAACAGAGAAAGACAAATACTATATGCTGTCACTTATATGTGGGATCTAAGAAAGCTTAACTCATAAAAACAGAGAGTAGAATGAAAGTTATCAGGGGGTGGAGGGTTTGAGGGTACAAACTTGCAACTAGTTGACAAATAAATCCCGAAGATCTAACACACAGCATAGTGATTACACACAGCAATACTGTATTCTAGATATCAAGCTTGCAAAGAGAATAAATCTTAATTGTTCCAGATAAATATGTGATGTGATAGAGATGTTTGCTAACATTATCATGGTGATCACATTCAATATATAAATGAATCAAATCAACATGTCATATCCCTGAAACATATACAATGTTATATGTCAATTATATTTCAATTCAAAGTAAATTAAAAAACATTAAAAAAGAATCTGACTGGCTTGAAATCCTTATGCGATATGGCAAAATGTGATTTTAACCTTTAAAGACAAAAAGAATACCCTTTATCCTTTACTTTTAAATTTCTTTGGGGGAAAAGATTAATTAATTGCTAGGGGGGAAAGTGTGCTGCCTGCAATTATATGGTATGTGTAAGAAAAGGCTAGGTCAAGTTCACCAACACAGCATCTTTTATAAAAAAGACTTGACTTGAGTGGATAAAAGTAACATTGGGAAGCAGACCAGGGAAAGAAATCAACCCAGATGTCACTACATTTTATTATGAAAGTAACAATAGCGTGAAATCACTTTTTTAAAAATTCAGAAGCAGCCTACACTTATCCTCAGTTAGAACTAATTAGTGGTCCCTGGTTGAACTTTAGAAAGATTTAAGCTGAAAGAAACCAAGTGTTCAGAATATACCAGCAAAATTCTTCTTAATTTAATGATCAGAAAAAATAGGATCAAAAGAAGGTTAGATATAGCATCAAATCCTTAAAATAATTCTTAAAAGGCCACACATTGTTACAGCAACAGGGACATGGTATAACAATGACTTCTTTCAATAGAACTGGGTAAATATTTGACCTCCAATGTGATTATGGTTAATGTATATTCTGGACCTCAGAGGACATGGACAGAGGCTTTGATTTCTGATTGGCTCCCTAATCGCCTTTGCTTGGAAAGAGTGATAGCATACTGAGTCCTTAACTTGGTACAGTTCCACTCTTAGTCGGTCAACAGATAAAACAATAATGATCTCATCCTTTGATGATTTAAGTTCATGAGATTCGTAAATCAGTACATAATAATAACTTCTGGGTTAATTATTAACACTCGGAAAAGAGTCTCATTGATGACCTTCAGGGCTAATACCATTCTTTTATTTAATTCTGAAAAGATTTGATGTAGTTGGTGCACATTCATGAATGTCCTATTAAATAAAAGTTGATTACAAGTACACTAATATTTCTAGAACTTAGTAGCACTTGCAATTTCCTATTAGTTTGCAACATACTGCCCTGTATTAAATGACTCATTTTGATAACTATGTGAGAAGAAGATGCACAGATGGTATTTCTGAGAATGGTATCAAAGCATTTAAAATGCTCATTGGCAACATATTGCATATTTATATGTGAGTAGAAAGTCATCTTTTGGCTACATGAATGCTGCAAAAAATAAACACACTCTGGTCTCTGATGCAAAGTTTAAAGTTCTTGGGGCAATATCTGTTTCTTCACTTTGCTTACTAGGTACAATATAATAGCCAGCATTTATCAGTCAACTGCATTTATTAAACACCCACTGTGTTCAGCATGAGGTGCTGGGGAGCCTTAGAGAGAAAGACATTCAAGGACTTTATAGTTTAATGAGGGAGAAGGAGAAATACAAATGTGTACATGTCAACAAGCAGGGCTGGAGCTGTAGAAACATGCACACAATCCTGAGCATCTGTGCAAAGACAGGCAGGAACTGGCTGGAAAGATGGGTGGGTGAGTGGAACGAGTGGAGCAGATGAAATGAGGTGGGTCTTGTTTTGTCAAGGCCGTGTTGGTGTTTGAATAAAACTTGTTTTCCATTTCTCAAAAAATAGAGGAGTGAAAACCATACAGAAACAGGAATTTTCATTCTATTTTAGTGCAGTTTGGAGGAGTCTAAGGGATTTGAGGGGAAGGAAGTGAAGCCAAATACTTGTGGCAGTGATTCTCATTGTGGCCCTGACCATCAGCATCAGCATCATCTGAACACTTATAAGAAATACAAGTGATCAGGCCTCACCCCAGAGCTACGGACGGGGGAAACTCTGGGAGTGGAGCCCAGCACTCTGTTTCCATAAGCCCCCCAGGGCAGTCTGATGCTCACTTAAGTTTGAGAACCACTGCTCTCAGAGGTGGGTCTGAGTCTGGAGCAAGGGTTGCATGCCTAGGGGCCAGCTGGCATCTATGGGAGGCATTCCCGAAGACGGAAGCAGCTGGTGAAGAGGAGGCAGTTAGTAAAGGCCTCAAAGCCCAGCGCTGGAGGCTACCCTGTGCCCTCTGGAACATTATGTCAGAGCCATGATTCCAAGTTAATGTCTTTAGAGAAGTCTAACTTTTGCATTTCCTGACTTTTATGAGCATGTGAGTGTTGTAATTCCACAAGGCTTTAAATGTAACTTCCTTTGCTGAAGGAAAAGATGAGATGGTGGGAAGGGGGTTCTTCAGGGATGGGTGTGGCTGGTAGTGAGATGGTAAAAATAGGGAAACCATTTCCAAAAGAAAAAAGCATCAGCAATATTATTCTTGAAAGACATTGCTGCAAACCCTGTATACATGTACTGAAACATAACAGAATAAATTAATAAGAAAAGCTAATATTTATGTAGCTCTCACGATGTGCCAGGCATTTCTAAAGTATTTACGTATATTAATTCATTAATCCTCACAGCAGCTTCTGAGTTTGGGCCTGTTATTGTTCCCAGATGATAAATAGTACAACTATTATAGCACAGAGAGGTTAAGAAACTTTCTCAGGGTCACCCAGGCAGGGCCGGGACTAGAACTTAGGCTTTCAGGTTGTTTTTTAACTGTTAAACTATGTTATGCTGCAAGAACTTAAATATTGGTTGACATCTATTTCTATTTTGAAAGAGTGACTCATTGTTCTAAATTGTTTGGCATTTGAGAATTAGGCTTCAGGGCCTGAAGATTTTCTTATTTAATGTTCTGGTTGGCCAGCCAAGTACTTCCTGAAGTCTATCCAGTTTTCACAGAAGATAGCTGAAGCTGACTGCTGGGTAGAGTAAATCAGTAACAAAATAAAGGTTAGGCTCGCTGCCCAGGGCAGAGCTTAAAAAGACTCAGGATTGATCTCCCTTCAGCCCAGAACAGCTTGGTTGGGCCTCAGCAATCCGGGCAGGGTTTAGGAGCTCCTGAAAGACCTGGGTTCCCCTCTGAGTGCAGGGAGGTGGAGTTCCATGGGGTGGAGGAAGTTAGAAGAAGGAGAAAGGAAGGACTCAGTGGGTTTGCTGATATCATCTTGTTTTCAGTGGGTCGTTCTCAGGACAAACAGGCATCGTCATTTATTGGTGAGGAGCATGGGCTTGGGGTCAGTTGACAGCTTGGGTTAGAAGCCAAATCCCTACCCGTGCTGAATGTAGGAACTTATGGCTGTGCTTCGGTTTCCTCACTTATAAAGTGCAGATAATGTTAATGCTTGCGTTTGTGTTGTGGAGAGGATTAAGTAAATGATGCACCAAAAGGTCTTAAGTCAATTCTTGGCCCAGAGCAAGCCCTAAATAAATGTTCATCATCTTCTTATTTACTGACTTCCTGCTACAGACCTGGTACTGCTCTCTAGTCACGGACACCACCAACAAGCAGGTGCCAATGTTTCTTACAGCTACGCTATGACTTAGGTATCTTCCATTTGGCAGGTGAGGAAACTGAGTCTCAGTGGGGTCATTATGAGGCTTTAATCAAGATGGGCCTGAGCCCATGGCTCAGTGGCCCTGCTGCCGCTCTCCCACGGGCAAGCGCTGCTTCTACATGTACCCCCACTGGATTGAAATAATTGGCTCTGGGGTCCTGGGGAAACTGCTACTTGGTTATTGCTTTGTTCACATTTTTAAAAGCTGGATTTGAAGCAGCTTTTAATCTCTCCATTCATTAGCTTTTACCACTCTGTGGGAATCCCCCCCATAGCCTGTCTTATAAATGCATCAGTATAAGAAATGTTTGATGGGGCCTGCAGGTTGCTTGTGATTTTCTGCCCATTCAAGTGATTTAGAAATGGTATGAATTACATATGAGACTGAAGGAACGAATGTGGACTCAGCAGTCATATTCCCTGAAACTTCTCACACATTCTCTTGCACTGTCACTAACACTCTGACATCACACACGTGGAGCTCTCTGTTCATCATTAACATGTGAAGGGCCAACTGGACCTGATCAAAAGAAGGGGAGCGTGAGTCTGGATCCACTATAACCTCTGACCTCTGCACAAGCCAGGGTTGCTGTGTCACTGCCACGCACACCACTTGACTTCATGTTACTGTGAATTTAATTTGCTGTTCTCTGCTTAGTCTTGCAACAGATTTGAACTTCTTTAGTAGATTGGTTTCTCCCCTTTGCCTTACTGTGTCCATGTCAGACAAGGCAGGGTAGTATTGGGGACCCCAAAATAGGTGCCCTAGATGTCTTGTGAGAGACTGAAATTCAAGGGGTATATTAAGTGGGCCATTAGCTCATATTTGTGCATGTTTCACAGTTATTTACACAGAAAATCTCTTGACTTTATAATATTTAGTTTAAAATATACTGTATGTTAAGAAAATAAATAAGAAACAAAATTGACAGTATCGATGACTACATAAACCTATAAATAGAGACTGTATTTGACTTCTAGGTAGCAGGTTGAAACATATAGAATTGCCAGTACTTAATATTTTTGACCTATAAAAACAGAATGGCCCTTGGGAAACAATGGAGTTGAAATTAGGTGAGAAATGAAGAGATTGAGAATATCAAAATGGAAGTCCCCTCTCAACCTCCACAAGTGATAAACTATCTGAGAAATTCTAGTTAGAAAATGTAGCAATATATTTATTGGAGAGGGGTGGGAAATCTTTATAAATCAGGAAAGATAACTTCAGTAAGACAAAATGTCAGAGGAAGAATATTATTAGGGCACTGACTTAACCCATCTGAGTCTCAGTTTTCTCATCTGTAGAATGGGAGCATTGCATTGGATGATTAAATGTGAAGAGTCTGAGACTTCATGAATATTTGAAATAGATATGGGATTTGGAAACTAACTCTCCATGAGTTGGGATGCCTCCACAGGAGATAGAAAATCCTTTTTTGAAGATGTATGGAACAGGCAGATGAATTTGCTTTGACTATAAATAGATGATTCTTGTTACCACAGTTCTTGAAAACATCTTGCCCCATCTCAGTGTGGCAAAGGGTGTAGAACACACTCCCTCACCCTCCTAGAGGAGCTAAAGGGGTTTGTGAACAGAGAAGGAGCCTTTCTGGACAGTTAACAAGCCATCAGGTCAGAGCATTTTACAGATGCAGTGGGGAGAAGCAAAGTCTCCTTGGCAATATCATGACAATGTCTGTATTTTTTTTAAAATATATTTTATTGATTTTTTTTTACAGAGAGGAAGAGAGAGGAATAGAGAGTCAGAAACATCGATGAGAGAGAAACATCGATCAGCTGCCTCCTACACTCCCCCCCCCCCCCCACTGGGGATGTGCCCGCAACCAAGGTACATGCCCTTCAGTCCACAGGTCGACGCTCTATCCACTGAGCCAAACCAGTCAGGGCAATGTCTGTATTTTCAAGTGAGTCCATCAACAAGGACTAAAGTCAGTGCTTCAAATGAAAATGACCTCCTTTCAAAGAAACAGCATGATTCTAATAGGTAAACATTTTAATATACCAGTAATGTGCCAGGCACTCCTCCAAGTTTTAAATGCATGGATTCTCTTAATCCTGATAACTCTCTGATACTACTTATAAAGATAATAAAACTGAGGCAGAGTTGGAATGTAAAGGTTGACAGTCTATACAGAAATGGATTAGGAAAAGCTGGATAACCCAGTGAGAAGAGAGAAACTTTAACAAGGAAAAAGAAGCATGCTCTTAGTTTGGAATAGTGGGAGGAACGGATGTTTCTATCCTACCCCTACTGTGATTCATGTAATAGAACAATGATATTTTATGTCATGCAATTATATTACACACACATATGCACATAGTTCTTATTCTCAGCCACTCTGTTGTCTTCATAAATCCTAAGATAATGTGTCTTTGCAGGAATTGTTAGAGTAGATAACTAGATGGGTAGATAAGAGTATAAGTGTAGGGTTTGGTGTCCTACTGACTTGGATTAAAATCCAACTCCACTACTTGTCAACTATGTGACCCAGGTGAATTGCCTGATGTCACCTGTCACAGTAAAATAGGTTTAACAATACCTCCTTCAAGGGCTGCTGGGAGGTTTAAATGAGATCATATGTATAGAGAAGTTAGCACAGTACCTGGTGCATAGTAAATGCTTAGGAAACAGTGACAAAAGTAGCTATTTCTAGAGTCATCTAACAAAGTAAGCCACCTCCTTTTACAATGCTTACTTTTCCAGGTTTAAATGGAGTGTGACACACTACAATCTTGCTCCTCAAGGTACTAGAGTGGACTAGACAGAAATATATTTACAGTAATGAACTTGTTCATTATATTGCCAATTTTATGGGCCAATCAAACAGTATCTACACTAATCACTGGAATGAAGTAATAAAGGCAGTGCCACTAAGCCCAGAGTTTTGGTGGAGCAACCCTTCCCTGTACTAGATGCCTTTATTAGATCTCCCTTTGCCCAATTTGCTTTTTCCATGTCTGTGCACAAAGCCAGAGCTATGTGTATTTTCATGCCTGGTGTTCTCATATGGTGATTTTTTTTCACCTACTAAAATGTAGTGAGCTTAAGAAAAGTTCAATTAAAATGAAACATAAATATTTTCTTTCTTACTGTGTCATTAAAAACTCCCCCGTACACTCCCCTTTAGCTACTTGGCACCCACCCAAAGGAAACATTTTCCCCTCTAGGCCCCCTGTGTTTAAACACAGAGGAAACAGATCTGCTTAGTCTGTCTCGACAGGATCCTTACATGTGGAGAGGAGCAGAGGTTTCAAAGGACTGGAAAATAGAGTACAAAGCTGAAAAGTAAATGAAAAGAAAAAGAATGGAAATAAAAGCTAAAAGAGCAAGACAAAAAGTAATAAAAAATATTTTTTTAACTGATTGTTAGAGAGAGAGAGAGGAAAGGAGAGGGAGAAAGAGAAAGAGAGAGAGGGAAGCATCAATGTGAGAGCAAAACATTGATCAGCTTCCTCCTGCACACCTGCTACCAGGTATGGAGCCTGCAACCTGGACATGTGCCCTGCCCAGGAATTGAACCAGCAACCCTTTAGTGCATAAGACAATGCCCAACCAACTGAGCCACCTCGGCCAGGATGACAAGAAAATGATTTTGCCTGGAATGGACAATTTCTGGAAGATGGCATCTTACTGTGGCTTTCTGCATTGAAGATATAAAGCTCACCTCCTCCAGAAGAGAATCTAATATAGGTTTGTTATTGTTCCTGGCTATTTCTCGTGAATTCCAACATTATTCAACACAGCTAGAACTTTAGATTTATGCTATCAGATGATAGATCATCTTCACTGGTAGCAGCAGCACTAATACTTATTAAACATTTACTATGTGCTATGAAATTAACAAAGATTAGGTTCTTTCATTTATGAGTTAGATATACTAGTAATTATAATCCCAATTTTAAAGATGGGAAATCTGAGGTTTAGGGAGGTTACAATTAGTAGATGATGAGGCCTAGATTTAAATCCCAGCAGGTGGACTCTGGAGTTGTGCCCTGTATCATATTGTATAGTATACTCCATGTTTTTGAACCCCTTTCCAAAGTTCCTCTTATTATAAGTCTTCTCCCTTGTCTTCTTCTTAATCTTCTGCCTTCCCCTCTTTACATGAATCCTACCCATAGAGTAAGGTTCTATTTTGAACCTTGTGGTGGATTATTCCATTCTATTGCCAATCACAGAACTATGGGATTGCTACTAGTCAACTTTCTGATAGTCACTAATCCAGTGAAATCAGCATCAGACTCCACAGAAAATTCAAATAGGGGGAACTGCTCCATCTAGAGTTCCATTCTGTAAATAAATTATTTGCTATTTCCCTGTGATGCCCTTCCTCCCATCTGCAGAAGGCTTTGCCTTGTTTAAACATTAGCTTTCTATTCCAGGTCAGACCCAAATAAACCGATCTATAGTGGTGTGCACAGCAAGTGGCTTCCTGTAGATATTTGGAGGGCAGCACATTCCTTTTTATCGTCTCTTTTCTAAACAAATATATCTCTATTTCAATCTTTTTTCCTAGGGAGTTTCTCTTCCCTTCTTCTTCTTCTCATACTCTGAACTCTCTTTGTCTCTCTTTCTTTCATCCCATCACTTAGAATCTTCAATTTTTATTCTGCTCACTTTAAACAAAACCAAGGTGAGGATGGGCTATTGTTTTACACTGTGCTCATTTTAATCGGCCCATCCTTACATTCATGTAGAAAAATGTCATCCTGAAAAGTGACACAGTGGCAGCTGAAATCCAGATAAGAGCATCCCTGATCTTCTTAATCTATTGAGCAGGTTGACACATTTGTGAAGAGGATGCAGAGTTTTTTACTTACAAAGTTCAATTCCAAATAAGATAAGTCCCTGGCCTTAAAAGCAGTGGTTGCTAAAACCCTTAAAAATGGTTGGGCAATAAGATTCCCAGAGCAGATTGGCTTCTTGTGGTTATATATGATCATATCTCCCATTATGAGGTATATTACTGGCTGTGTGATTTTTCAGTAGTTAATCTTTACATAGCTCAGTTTGCTCATCTCTGAAATGAGGATAATAAAGATAACTACCTTATAGGGTTGGCATGAGGAATAAATTACAAATATATCTTAGAACTTTACCTAACATTAGAAGTTTAATATGTTACCTATTAATATCATTTATTTAAAATGCTAGATTTCCTCTTATGTAAGTAGTATCAATTTATCACTCATACAACCATCCTTCCTTCCTTCCTTCCTTCCTTCTTCCCTTCTTGCCCTCCCTCCTCCCTCCCTCCCTGCCTCCCTTCATTTGAAAAGAATGTATTTATTTAGTGCATTGAACATATGCCAGACACTGTGCTAGGTTCTAGAATACAATGGTAAGCAAAAGGAGACAGAGTCCCTGCCTTCATGTATCTTACAGTCTAGTGTGGAGATAAGACAGAAATTAAACAATCATACACAATTGTGTAAATGTCCTGTGATACATTTTATGAAGGGTTCATGAGTTGGTCGATGGTGCCAAGGGAGTTTAAAACAAGGGGATTTGGCCTAAACCAGGCAGGAGAGAGTTTTCCTGAAGCACCCCTCAGTAACTGAGGGAGCTGATATGGATTAAGAGCTGAATCCAAGAGGTGAATAGGAGAGAACTTGGCAAAGCAGGGAGGGAGAAGTATTCCAGGCAGGGGAATGAGAGCAGGAGGAGTGAGGAGGGAGGAACATGATGTAACAAAAAAGAGGGAAAGGGGCAGCAGGCACAGATTAAGCAGAGTTCTCTGGGCCAAATCGACCAGTTAAGTCTTTGGAGCAACACGGAGACAGAGAAAAAAATTTTAATAAGATTTTACCTGTATTCATGGGGTATTTAGATTTTGCCCCATTGTTTAAGTTTTCAAAGGATTACTATGAATGAGTTATTATAAATTAGTATTGTTTGAGTTTTCAAAGGATTACTATGAATAAGTTATTGTAAATTAATGAATTACTGTGAATTAACATGAAGAATAGTTTGTAGGGGGCTAAGCAAGATGCAAGAGACCAGTTAAAAGATGCAGTAATCTATGAGGGATGACATCAGCATGGATTACATTAGTGGTGGCCAATGTAGAGTGATGTAGATGGATGTGATCAGCATTTAACAAATAAAATTCATAACATTTAGAGATGGATGAGGTTGGGGAAGGGGAAGGGAGAGTTGGTCCCATGGATGACTTCATTAATTCTAATGAGACTGAACATTTTTCCTTCTAGTGCCCAAAAGGTAGAGTAGGTACAACATGTGGGGGTATTTTATTGAGTTGAAATAGTCAACAGACCTGAAACATTTCAGAAAGGCTGCTTAGGAGTGCTTGGTTGGCCAAAATAAAAGAGGAAGTTGACCTTCAACCCTTGTCTTTGTCTTGTTCCAGCTGCAGAAATCATTTTTGGTTGCTTTCTGACTGAAGTAAATAATACTCCCTGTCACCTTATCCCTTTGAAGGTCGGTTCCACATCTATATTTTCACTGGGACATGATTCTCACTGACAGTAGAAAGTTCAGCACCCAGACCTGCAGCTGTGAAAATACTTGCTCCTCTCTAGAACGATTAGTGCTTCTGGGAGTCACATCACAGTGCCAACCACTCACCGGTCCTCAAGTGACCCTGTTATTTTGGGAGGCAGTAAAGGAAATTATGTTTTAAAAAACCTCAAGTGGCACTCACTTCGGGCATTGAAAGGTGTAAGTGATAAAATGCTCACTATACTGACCGACCAGGGAAGTAAATGCGTGCTGAATGTTCCCCAGACTCTGTGTCAGCAAAATATATCTGAGCTTGGTGAAATAACCCGGAACCAAAGTGTTCTCCTCAGTTGAATAATTAGACAATGGAGGTGGTCAATTTAAAAGAGTTAACTCTCTTCTTTTTCTGACCTTGTTTTAGAATTTTTATTACACAATTTTAAAAATACAATCCTTAGGCAGATTTAAGGGCATTGGGAAAAGACTACTAGATTTTGAAGTGCTGTGAGAGGAGTCCATGTATTATTTACCTTTGTATACAAGCACATCCATGATGCTTGCCATATAGTAGATAGTCAATAAATGTTGGTTGGATACAGGTTCATCCATGTTTTCCTTGGGTATTTATATGGTATGGTGAGTAAATAAGTTTTTGCCCCACTTGGTAGAGATGGATGCTTCTTGTACTCTATATTTAATTTGAATACTATTTAGCTACAAGGATGTGCTAAAATAAAATAATAAATAAACCAGGTTTTGTATGATTTTACATACAAGACGAATGTACTTGCCAACAAGGTGCAGCTAGGGGCGCCTTTCCCTGAATGATGCGTTTGCAGCCTACATTGTACTAGAATGAGGTTATGGATATGGGAGGAAGGGAAAGTAAGATAAAACTTGCAGCTTAATTTCTAAACAGGATTACTATTTTGAAATGAATTTCAAGTGTTTTTTGTGTACCTGGCATTGGCACTAAAGATGATTTATTGGTGACTTGTGATTTGAAATGATCCAGAACATGGTCCAATGTCCCTTGAAGCAGTCTTTTTTTTATTTAATATATATTTTTATTGATTTCAGAGAGGAAGGAAGAGGGAGAAAGAGTTAGAAACATCAATGATGAGGGAGAATCATTGATCGGCTGGCTGCCTCCTGCAAGCCTCCTGCTGGGGATTGAGTCTGCAACCCAGGCATGTGCCCTTGATTGGAATCGAACCTGGGACATTTCAGTCCACAGGCTGGCTCTCTATCCACTGAGCCAAACCAAATAGGGCAGTTAGTTTTTTCTATTGATTGCTGCTCTATACCTTCTCATCATCATCTCCCTAGTCAGGGACTGATTCCTCCTGTCTGTCCTGTTGGACGAGTCCCTTTACTTCATTCTTGCACTACTCTAGTCCTAACTTCTCTTTGTTGTTAGATTACTCTGTTACTGCTTCTCAAATTGTGGTCTCAGACCAGTATCATTAACATCATCTGGGAACTTAGTAGAAATGAAAATTTTTGATCCCCACCCTGGACCAACTCAGGAAGAAACTTTGGCCTTGGCGCCTAGCAATTTTGTTTTAACACGCATGTAATCTCAAATGCAAGAACCATTGCTGTATGTAAAGGTCAATTCTGAGCATATCACCTCTGTTCAATACCCTTTTTGCTTTTTTTTGATCAACAAAAGTGTCAGCAGTATTTGCATGTCCTTGTATTCAAGGCTGTCTACAGTAGAACACCAGCTTATGATTCTCTACCCATATTGTATTCCACACTGCAATCTAAACAGATTACTTGCTCTTCCCTCTGCTCTCCTGCCCGCTGTTAGTTTTGGTTCTTCTGCTAGAAACCCTAGCCTCCCTCTTCTTTGTAGAAACTTTACTTATTCTTGAAAGCTCATTTAAAAATTAATATGTATCTAAGTAATTTAAACAGTACTGGAGGGTTTATAAAGACATACAATAAATAGAAAGAATTAACCTCATTAAAATATACATGCTACCCAAAGCAATCTATAGATTCAATGCAATTCCTCCAAAAATACCAATGGTATTTCTCACAGAACTAGAACAAATAATCTACAAATTTGTATGAAAACACAAAAGACCCTGAATAGGGACAGCAAACTTGAATAAGAAGAATAATGTGAGAGGTGTCATGTTGCCTGATATCAAACTATACTACAAGGCTATAATAGTCAAAACAGCATGGTACTGGCATAAGACAGACACATAGATAATTGGAAACAAATTGGATAGATACATGCAAAAACACCTGAATATAGACCACATTCTTACACCATATACAAGAATAAACTCAAAATGGATTACAGACTTAAATGTGAGACCTGAAACCATAAAACTCCTAGAAGAAAACATCAGCAGTAAAATTTCTGACATTTATCTTAGCAATATTTTTTTCTGATATATCTCCCCGGGCAAAGGAAACAAACAAACAAAAATGAACAAATGAGACTACATCAAACTAAAAAGTTTTGCTCAGTGAAGGAAACCATCAACAAAATGAAAAGACAACCCACTGAATGGGAGAACACATTCACCAATGATACATCTGATAAGGGGTTAATACCAAAATTTATAAAGAACTTAAACAACTCAACCCCCCCCCAAATAAACCCCAAACAATCCAATTAGAAAATGGGCAAAGAAACAGAATAGACACTTCTCCAAAGAGGACATATGGATGGCCAATAGATATATAAAAAAATGCTCAATGTCACTAATCATCAGAGAAATACAAATTAAAACTATAACGATATATCACCTAACAGTACCCCTATGTTCACTGCAGCATTATTTACAATAGCCAAGATATGGAAGCAACCCAAATGCGCATCAATAGACAACTGGTTAAAAAATTAGTGGTACGTATAACCAATGGGATATTATTCAACCATAAAAAAAAATGAAATCTTACCATTTACAACATTATGGATAGAATTAGAGGTTAATATGCTAAGTGAATTAAGTCAGACAGAGAAAGACAAATACCATATAATTTCACTTATATGTGGAATCTAAAGAACAAAATAAATAAACAAATAAAATAGAAACAGATTCATAGATACAGAGAACAGACTGATGGCTGCCAGAAGGGAAGAGGGCTGGGGACTGGGTGAAAAGGGTGAAGGGATTAGGAAATACAAATGGGTAATTACAGAATAGCATGGGGATGTAAAGTACAGCATAGGAAACATAGTCAATAATATTGGAATAACTATGTATGGTTCCAGGTGGGTAATCAAAATATTGGGGGAACACTTTGTAAAGTATATGATTGTCTACTGCTATGTTATACACCTGAAACTAATACAAAATAATATTGAATTGAAACTTTAATTGAAAAAAGTAAAGAAAGGAAGGAAGAAGGAAAAAATGACAGGCCATACCCCACCTCACAACCCCAATCCTTCCTATCCCTCCAGTTCCACATCCCAGGGAAAACTTTAGCCATTTCTCTCTTAGTTTTTCCTGTGTCTACCTCTATTTTATAACTAACACACAAGTACTTTGCACCTCTTTTAGTGCCTTGCTCCCCATTCCCCACCCCCTACCTCCTTGTGTTACAGCAATGTTTGTATGTGTGCAAGAGCCAGAGAAATCTAACCTCTTTTTTGCTTTCTCTGCATCCTCCCAGGACAAAGCACAGCGCCTGGGATAAGGTACAGACTGAGTAATTATGGCCAATTTAATCATAAAGAAAATATATGCCTGATCTTTGATGGTGTGGCAGAAGTGCTAGAAATGAGTCTTCCCTTTCCAATGTGGTTTTCTAATATTATTGTGGATAATATTAAACTGGAGTCAGGAGACTTGAACCAGACCAGTCTTCTTGGTGACTTCTAAACCCTTCGGTAAGGTACTCATTGGCTTTGCTTCCATTTTTCATCTATAAAATGGCAACAATAATACCTATAGACATAATTGTAATGAGGAACAAATGCAACAGCACGTGTCATCTATATAGTAAAAACCTATGCGACCGTTATGGCAGAACGACCAGAATGACTGGTTGCTATGATGCGCACTGACCACCAGGGGGCAGACGCTCAATGCAGGAGCTGCCCCCTGGTGGTCAGTGTGCTCCCACTGACCACTAGGCTCATGGCTGGCGAGCACAGAGGCAGTGGCAGGAGCCTCTCCCACCTCTGCGGCAGCGCTAAGGAGCAGCGAGCCAAGTGGTAAGGAGCCAGCAGGTGGGCAGTAAGGAGCGAGGGGTCCCAGACTGAGAGAGGGCGTAGGCTGGGCTGAGGGCGCCCCCACCCCCAGTGCATGAATTTTGTGCACCAGGCCTCTAGTTAAATATAAGGTACTATGTTGATTCTTTATATTTAAAACAAAAAGACAACCTATTTTATGGTTGCATATCTATAGATATAAAAGTCTACTATGCAAAATGTCTTCTCGGGAGTTCGGCTGACTGGGAGTTCAGTAGCTCACTATGACCAGTAGCTCAGTAGTTCAGGGGGTGGTGTGGAATGAAGGAAGGCCCCGGCCAGCAACCGGCAGCCAGGGAAGGGAGGCCCTGGCCGGCAGCTGGCAGCCATTAGGAACTCTACCCATGCACAAATTTCATGCACTAGGCCTCTAGTAGGGTATAAAGGACATGAGAAACAATGTTTAAATAGAAAACTTCATTTTTAGATTTTCCAGGGGTCTTTCTTCCAAGATCATCCTAAGATTTTTTGGGGGGTAAATTTTACTCTCATTGTCTGAAATTTGAAGCAAGAAAATTCAAATATTTAGTACCATTTGTCTCTTCTTACTTGGTGATAAGAATTCAGCAGTACTGCCAACCTTTCAGGCTTTGAAGGGAATTCAAGCTTTATCTTGATTTGATGACTGAAAAAAAAATCAACCAAAGGTACATATTCAAAATCCTTGTCCAGACCTACCCATTAGAAAAGTGTGAGCTACTGTTCTATCAAAACTAATTAAACCTTAAATGTATAACCAACTCTCAATGATCAAGGTTAATGGGACTGCATGCATATATAATTATATCTTACATTTATACAGTGCTTTTAAGTTCTTCAAAGTACTTTTCACTGTATTGCATATATAAAACAGATGGATTTTTAAAACATCCACAGATAAGGCAAAAAGAAATACTGGAGTCAATAATTTCAACTTTGTAGCTTACCAAAAGTATTAGAACTAGTAAAATTATTTAATACGACTTTCATCACTCTACTTCCTTCTTGACCTCGCTCAACTAAAGTCGGGAAATGACTGAAAGATCTGCAGGAATCTCCAGAGGAAAGGAAGCCAAGGAGAAAAGGAAGCCAAGGACCTGGCTATCCACAAACTAGATCATCAGCTCCAGGGTAATTAAGAATAATTGACTGTATGTGTGACTATATCCAGGAAGTCCAGAAAGAGGTGAAAAGGCATAGGAAATGATGCATGAGTAGGAGTATTTACAGGGCTCTTGACCTTGCCATTCACTCAACAAGCATTACTGAGCACCTACTGCAGTGATGGTGAACCTTTTGAGCTCGGCGTGTCAGCATTTTGAAAAACCCTAACTTAACTCTGGTGCCGTGTCACATATAGAAATTTTTTTATATTTGCAACCATAGTAAAACAAAGACTTATATTTCTGATATTTATTTTATATATTTAAATGCCATTTAACAAAGAAAAATCAACCAAAAAAATGAGTTCGCATGTCATCTCTGACACGTGTGTCATAGGTTCGCCATCACTGACCTACTGTATGCCAGGTGCTTTCAACAAAGGGGATCGATACAGTAATGAACAATCCAGGCAAAACTGCTGATGTTATGGAGGTGACCTTCTTGAATGGTGAAGACAGATAATAAACAAGAACATAAGTAAACAACCAAGATAACTTCAGTAGCACTAAGCACTGTGAAGTCAATAAACCCAGAAATGTGATTGGGGAGGGGATGCTATTTTAGATAGGGCAGCCAGAGAGAGCCTGTCCGGATATTTGAGCTGTAATCTGCAAGAGGAGTGGACTCTGTGCAGGTCTGCTAACCAGAATGATTGAATGAATGAACTCACCAAGAATGTTAGAGGGAGGGAGGGGGGCCCACCCTACCCCATCCTGGTTCTGTGGTGATTCATTTTGTGTCCTTTTATGAATATTCCTAAAATCTCTCCCTGATTTATTGCCTCTACAAAGCGGGTTGCTAATACTGATCACCTTGGCAGGGGTGCTCTGAGGAATAATGGGTAAACAATTGTGAGGAGCTATATAAATGCTAAATAATGATCTCAGTAATAACCTTTTATTAAAGTCAGCACCGTGATAGGCAGCTCACACTTGGATGCCTTGGCAAATGTGGAAATCGATATGGCTGCTCCCTGTGCACCCCAGCACCATCCTTTAAAATAGAAAAAATAAATGAGCCGATGATCATGATATTCAAAGTGGTTAGTGATCAAATAACTGTCTTGAGAGAAAGCTGATGTGTGAAGTATAAAATGGGAGTCACAAGATATGGCACATTACAGCCCTGAGCAGGTAGAGGACTGGCAAATGCAACTGGATGCTTGCTGGGACACACGCCGCCTGCTACAGGGTGGTAATTTGAACCTCATCAGAACAGGCGCTGCCACCACCAAAAGCACTGGCAGACGGGAAGTGGGATAAGAAAGAGTCATATCAGCAGCATCCCTGCCAGCAGCCCCATCTGGCCCTCTTGGCCTTGATCAGCCTCCCCCGGGAAGAGACTGAGAAGCCAGCACCAAGGGGCCCTACCTTGGAAGGGCACCAAGGAAGTGAGGGGGGGAGAAAGGAGGGGAGTGAACAGTGCATTGTTTCTTTTCTAGAGTGAAATATTCCAATGCTGGTAAAGACTTCAGCTGTCTTCATACCTGAGCCTCCCTACACAGTTAGACATAGGAATCCATCCCCTTAGCTGCTCCCCAACCCTCTCCCTCAAATAGAACACTAATGCCACAAAAATGAATTCTGTTCTTGTGGGTCCTACCATCTCTTTGACATAAATATGCATGTGCCTGAACATTCTTCCCTTTCTCCCACCTCACATCGGCAATCACATTGTGTGACACAAGTACACACATGCCTACACTCCCCACCCCCAAATCCTTTGTTGACAGTGGCTCAGGCATTATAGAGCGCCTGTGGAGTCAGGCCACATAGTAGAGAAGTTTAAACTGTTGCTTTTTCTCCAAAATTTAGAAGAAAAAAATAGAAGGCAATAAGAAAAAAAGAAAACACTTATTTTTAGATTGATACTACACATTTTGCAGCATATTTATTGAGCAAGCCCCTTTTCTACTGTGGGACAGGTAGAATTGAGATGCTCTTTGAGGTGTTAAGAGCCCCCAGCACATACTTCACATTTTGAGGGTTGACTGGAAATTATGGAAATTTTAAAGAATATGGCAAGCTAGTCCCAGTCTTCAGGAAATTATGGTTTAAACTGGTGTGGGAGAAGATCAAGATCTTCAAAAAATCTAATTGATTTTTTTTTTTGTTATTCCTCACCTGTGAATATTTTTTCCCCCACTGACTTTTAGAGAGAGCAGAAGGGAGGAGAAGAGACAGGGAGAGAGGAACTTCGATGTCAAAGAGACACATTGACTGATTGCCTCCCCATTCACCAACCAGCCTGCAAACGAGGCACATGCTCTTGATTGGAATCGAACCCGGGACCCTTTAGTCTAAGGGCTGACACTCTATCCATTGAGCCAAACCAGCTAGGACAAAAAAATCTAATTGATTTTAACCAAATGGAGAAGTTTTAAAATGTCAAATACACTTGCATATTATATTTAAAGTACTTTGGGTAAGCATGCTGTATAGGACATAGTAAGTGTTCTGTAAATTTCGTGCTCGTGAGACATTTCCATTTACCAGTGTCTCAGGCAGCTTAAACATGAAGTAATTTATTTAAATACTAGGAGCCCAGTGCGCGAAATCGTGCGGCCCGCCCACCCACCTGCCTCCCTGCCTTGACACCCGAACCTCTCCACACAGAGCTCCAGCACACCTGCCCAGTCCCCCCTACCCCTCTGGCCTTCTCTGGCCACTTCAAGCCATCCTCAGTCCCTCGAGTCACCTTGGGCTGGCCCCACCTTCTCCGGGCACCTCCCCGTCTCCAGAGCAATGTGGCGGCTCCGCCCCATCATGGCACCAGAGGAGAGCATGGAAACCTCCCACCTGCTGCACTGTGTTCCTTCCCCAGGCAGGTGAGTGGCAGGGCACTCTGAGTGCGAAGGGTGTGTGGTGAAGGACTGGTGAGGGGGGCACTATAGGCTCTCACCCCTGCCCTCCCAGGCATGGGCCTCCTCTGGGTGCCTCCCAGCTTCCATCCTGTCTCCGGGAGCAACGCCCCACTGCACAGGCAGCCTACGCCTTAGCGGTCATGACTGTGACACCATTAGGACCAATTAGCATATTACCTCTTCATACACATACACACACACACACACACACACACACACACACACATGAAACTATTTCTTCAAGTGCTTTATTCTCCAAATAGTCAAGGGAGGAATCTAGGGAGAGCTATCGTCAGGAGATGTGGTCATCTTCATGGCCAAATCAGTCTGGACTAAGTTGATCTATTAGCAGAGCGGTTCTCAACCTGTGGGTCGCGGCCCCTTTGGGGGTTGAACGACCCTTTCACAGGGGTCACCTAAGACCGGAAAACACATATATAATTACATATTGTTTTTTTGTGATTAATCACTATGCTTTAATTATGTTCAATTTGTAACAATGAAATTGGGGGTCACCACAACATGAGGAACTGTATTAAAGGGTTGCGGCATTAAGGAAAGTAGAGAACCACTGCATTAGCCGAACTGTCTAAAAGGTAGATTTTGCTTGGTATTTTTAATGCCTTGTAGATAACAGACTGTCAATAAGGTGGGAGATAAAATTCATAAGGAGAGAAGGTATCTGCCCACAGCCTATGCTTTTAAAAATATATAATGTTTTTATAGATTTTTAGAGAGAGAGGAAGGGAGATAGATAGAGAGATAAAAATATCGATGAGAAAGGAACATCATTGATAAGCTGCTTCCTGCATGCCCCTACTGGGGGTTGAGCCGCAATTCAGTTATGTGTCCTGATCAGGTATTGAACCATGACTTCTTGGTTCCTGGGTCGACGTTAAACCACAAGCCACACCGGCTGGGCCAGAGTCTGTGCTTTTAAATTAAGCTAATCCATACTCAACAACATCCAGTATCAAACTCCAAGAAATGGTTCCAATTGTCCTGGACCCATTATCACTTTGCTTTTTTTTTTCTTCAAGTCTCTATTTCTGTTTTAACCTGCACTTGACTTCCTTGATTCCACTTCTCCTCCCAGCTTCTGGCCCTGTCATCATCCCTGGGGACTTGATGACTAATTTTGGCTTTTCTGCTTTCCACCTTTGGCTTTCCTTTGAAAAATGGGTGATGTTCATCTTCTGGCTTTTTCTATTTCTGGCTGCTCAGAAGTTTTGACCCTACTCAGCCAAGTTTTGATCCCAGGACCTTTCCTTAGCTTTGAGTTGTGTCAATGGCATCTGTGCTGGGCTTGACTCCTCCAGAGGAGGGCATGGGTAAGAGGAAAGGTCAAGCAGGGAAACAGGAAGGATACCTGGCTCAACTTAAACTGTGCAGGGCACTGAGGCCTTGAGGGTTGTACACTCTCTGCCCCTTAATTCCTCTGCTTTTTAAAATTCCCTCCTGTATCTGACTCTTTTGATTTCAATTTTTATTAAGTCTCTACCTTCTAACTGGTCAATCCTCTCTAGTATCCCTTTGTAAGACTTAAATGAAAGTGATAGTAAGTGATATCCATTAGTCAAAATAAATTTGACAGCCGGGATAAATCGCTGAATCTCTGGTGTCTTTATAGCACTCATCAAATGCCATTTAACCACAGCAGGTGCAAACTGCGGTGGCTTTCCAGGGAGTCAGTCAGTAGGTAAGTCAATAAATATCTGATGAATGAATGAAAGCATACTAGTTGTGTATCATTGTATCAGGTTCTTTAAATAATATGAAGTATAACACTTCATCCTTGTCTTAAGAAGAATGATATCTCATGTCTATTCATAAAGAGGTGTTTTGAAATAGGACTGAGGCCAGTCCAGGTCTACTATTTATTTTAAAAAACAAGTTATCATTAAATGCACAACCATTGGGCAAAAGGGAATGTGAACAGAGCACTAGTTATGGTGGTAACAGATACCTGCAAGCTATTGAACTGTAGAAGTTGAACATTTCATTATCAGTGAATTTTATATATAGTATCTTCATAAACAGTAAAATGCATAAAACACAGATGAATAGAATAAAATGAGCATCCATAGAACTACAACTCATGTCAAGTAAAACGACTTTGATATTGCCCCAAAAGCCTTCACTCTCTTGTCTGATATAATAATCTTTACTTACTTTTCTTTATAATTTTACCACCTTTATACATTCCCCTAAAAAGTTTAGTTTTACCCAGTTTTGAATTCAAAGTAGATTAAAAAGAAATAACAACTGCATGCAACACTGGATATAAAAAAGAAAACTAGTTATTTCCTTCATAAGATATTTTGAAGTGTACAATTTCTGTTGATGATCAAGACATTTACGCCTTATCTCACTTTTATGTTTGCTGGCTGCCAGTCACTCTACTCCTTAATACTTCAAAGGTATTCTTCCCAAAGCTTTCCTTGCTTTTATACTAATGCTTTCCTGGACTCCAGGGAACTTTGAAGGATACCTAGCTCATCATGGTGAAAATGGATGTTGACATTCCATGATCATCACTGTAATTATTCCTAATTTGTACTTTGCTTCAAAAAGTCTCTTTCCTTGCCCCCTAAAGTCTGCACTTTCAAAATGGTATCTACAGCTTTAATTATATCTGACAATAAACTTCTCTCACTACAAAATCTGTTTGATCATGGACTACACCCATCATTATCTTCAAATATTTTATTTAAAAAAATTCCATCTATATCAGACTCCCAAAGAGTTATAATATTCATAATAGTGTTTTCTTAACTGTTTCTGTAATTACTGTTTGAAATTATTGCAAATCAAAGTTGTGTAAATGTAGATAAGAAAAAGCTAAAAGAGCTCATTGTCACAAAACCAGTATTAAATGAAATGTTAAAGGGTATTCTTTAAGAAGAGGAAGAGACGGCCCGAACCAATATGCTCAATTAATATTTGACAAAGGAGGCAAGAACATACAATGGAGCCAAGATAGTCTCTTCAATAAATGGTGTTGGGAAAATTGGACAGATATATGCAAGAAAATGAAACTAGACCACCAACTTACACCATACACAAAAATAAACTCAAAATGGATAAAGGACTTAAATGTACGACAGGAAACCATAAGAATTTTAGAAGAATCCAAAGGCAACAAAATCTCAGACATATGTCGAAGCAAATTTTTTCACTGATACAGCTCCTAGGGCACTTGAAACTAAAGAAAAAATGAACAAATGGGACTACATCAAAATAAAAAGCTTCTGCACAGCAAAAGAAACCATCAACAAAACAATGAGAAAACCCACTGTGTGGGAAAACATATTTGCCAATGACATATCTGATAAGGGAACTCATACAACTTAACAAAAGGAAGATAAACAATCCAATCAAAAAATGGGCAAAGGACCTAAATAGACACCTTTCAAAAGAGAACATTCAGAAAGCCAAGAGACATATGAAAACATGCTCAAAGTCACTAATCATCTGAGAGATGCAAATCAAAACAACAATGAGGTACCATCTCACACCTGTCAGACTGGCTATCATCAACAAATCAACAAACGACAAATGCTGGAGAGGATGTGGAGAAAAAGGAACACTTGTGCACTGCTGGTGGGAATGCAGACTGGTGCAGCCACTATGGAAGACAGTATGGAGTTTCCTCAAAAAACTGAAAATGGAACTCCCATTTGACCCTGTGATCCCACTTCTAGGAATATATCCCAAGAAACCAGAAACACCAATCAGAAAGGATATATGCACCCCTATGTTCATAGCAGCACAATTCACCATAGCTAAGATCTGGAAACAGCCTAAGTGCCCATCAGTAGATGAATGGATTAGAAAACTGTGGTACATCTACACGATGGAATAATATGCTGCTCTAAAAAGGAAGGAACTCTTACCATTTGCAACGGCATGGATGGAACTGGAGAGCATTATGCTAAGTGAAATAAGCCAGTCAATGAAGGAAAAATACCACATGATCTCACTCATTCATGGATAATAGAGACCATTATAAACTTTTGAACAATAATAGATACAGAGGCAGAGCTGCCTCAAACAGATTGTCAAACTGCAGCGGGAAGGCCGGGGAGGGTTGTGGGGCAGGAGGTATGAGGGTAAGAGATCAACCAAAGGACTTGTATGCATGCATATAAGCATAACCAATGGACATAAGACACTGGGGGATAGGGGAGGCTAGGGGACTGTCTAGGGCGGGGGGGAAAAATGGACACATATGTAATACCCTTTGTATTACTTTAAGCAATAAAAAATAATAATAATAAAAAAAGAAGAGGAAGAGAAATGAAGGTAAAAAATATGAATAATAAAATGGCAATAAATATATATCTATCAACAACTGAATCTAAATAAATAAGGACTCTACTGAACAAAACAAACATATGACTAAAATAGAACCAGAAGCATGGAAACATGGAACAGAATGATGAATCTCAGAGGGAAGGGGGAAGGAGGGGCCTGAAGAGATTAACCAAAGGCCTTATATGCATACTAGAGGCCCGGTGCACAGATTCGTGCACTGGTGGGGTCCCTTGGCATAGCCTGTGGAGATTGGCTGAAACCAGCAATCCATCATCCCCCAAGGGATGTAGTAGTGTGTCCAAGTGGCAGGCAGCTGAGGAGGAGCCCGAGTCCGAGCCCAGGCTGGGTGCCATGCTGTCCTTCTTATCCCAGCCCCCACTGTGCCTGCTGCCACCACCCGGTAGGCTCGTTGCTGCTCCATTGTGGGCACTGCCGCAGCTGTGCTCGCCAGCTGTGAGCCTGGCATCTGGCGCCAATCGGTCAGTTGAGTGGCATTCCCACTGTGGAAGTACACTGACCACCAGAGGGCAGCTCCTGCATTGAGCGTCTGCCTCCTGGTGGCCAGTGCATGTCATAGTAACTAGTCGACTAGTTGACCGGTCACCTTAGGCTTTTATATATATAGATATGCATTATCTATGGATATAAACAATAGGGTGGTGAAGGCCTGGGACAGGGCAGGAACTGGGTGGAGGGGGCAATGGGGAGAAAAAAGGACATCTGTAGTACTCTCAACAATAAAGATTAAAAAAAAAAACAAACCCAAAATACAAAGTTGTATAAATGAATGGATGCTGGCTGAATTATCTACTAACTGGGATGAAATGGTCTTTTAAACTACTATGTACTGAACAAATCTACATAGTAAAAACTGAAATGGAACTTGAACAACTGGTCTTTATAGAGAATCAAATTAGATGCTTGTATTAAACAAGGTACTTTAGTTCCAGAATAATCCTGCTAATCACACTTACTCCAAATGAATCAGCTATCATCAACTTCTATAAAGAAGGAGTCTTTGCCGAACCGGTTTGGCTCAGTGGATAGAGCATCAGCCTGCGGACTCAAGGGTCCTGGGTTCAATTCCGGTCAAGGGCATGTACCCTGGTTGCAGGCACATCTCCAGTGGGGGGCATGCAGGAGGCAGCTGATCGATCTCTCTCTCATCGATGTTTCTAACTCTCTATCCCTCTCCCTTCTTCTCTGTAAAAAATCAATAAAATATATTTTTTTAAAAAAAGGAGACTTTTTGTGGGTTCTGGTGTGATAAGGTTTGGGAAGGCAGAGAGTGGCAGAGAAGCTCCTGGTGATAGGATCAGTTAGAGCAAAGGACAGAAGACAGAAATGAGAAGGCTGCATTTGTGAGAAGTAGTCTGGACCCTAAGGGCTATAATTAACAAGCTTACAATGTTGCCACACTGCTTTGTGAAACACAATATTTTTGTTGTTTATTATTTTCTTTTATTTAGATTTCACATTTTTAATGATGTAATAGTGATATATAATCTCATTTTTCTATGTATTTGGTCAGATTGTTAAAATCCTTAAAATGCTTATGTTGGATTTTATCCTTCAGAAGTCATTTAATTTTTTAAATTGGGAACATTATGAGGAAAAGTATTTTTGATGGGTTTTTAAGGGTGATACAGATTCTAGGTAGGGATATAAGGTACAATGATATAGCAATAATTCAGGCATTAAGAAAAAGAGCTGGGGGGTGGGTGGGACAGTAAGAGATTAACCAAAGAATTTATATGCATATATGCATAACCCATGGACCTAGAATGCATGTATATTTTTGGCATTTTTTTCTTTAAAGATCAATTTGTTGCTCATGAGCCTTGAAATTGAGGAAATATTTAAGCAAATAGTTTAAGCAATATCATATTTTGAGTGCTGGTTCCGGATAAAGTGATATAGATGTGACAAGAATAGTTGCTATGTAATCAGAAGATGGAGTTTAAATCTTAGTTCTATCATTTATCACTATATAACCTAGGGCAAGTTATTTAATGTCTTTGACTTCTAGTTTCCAATGTTATAATGTATTTGAAATTACTTAGTAATGCCTGACAAAATATAGATATTTAATAAATTTCCATTTCTCTTTCTCTTATGAAAGTCTACTCATAAGTGCAATCATGTCGAAGTTTAACACATTATTATACTGCTTCCTAAAATGGAATATTTTTATTATTTATCAAATATTTATATTGATTAATTTTTCATAAGCTTTCATAGTGTTGCTTTTACTAGTGTGATCTACCTTACTTTTCCTGGGGGGATAACCTGTTTAATAGATTTTGGGGACTCACTGTGCTAGATTCTCACAAAGGCATTTTTGTGGCAATCTTCTTTGGTTTTCAAGGATATGACCCTATTTCACATCTTGAATGTGGTTCCCTACCCTAGTGCAGATGTTAATAAGTTAAGTGCATATCAAATAAGAATTTTAATCTTGTTCATCATATGTTTATGTATTTAAATTTAAGAGTCAAATTGATATAATTGGTAACATTACCCATTTGCTTTGATTTGAGATGCCAAGTGATTGAAAAAAATTTTAATTTAGAAGCGAATTACCTTGCTTATTTGAATTTATCATTTTTGCATAATTAGGATGAACTAATTTAATTTGCAGTTATCCTACTAAATGACTTAAATGATGTCTGCTGAGATACTCAAGGCCACGTGATTATTGAAATCATTCTGAATATTACTCTGTCTTATAGGTTGGAAAGCACAAGTGCAACTTATGAAGCTTGGCAATAGAAGTTGCAAGCCTGATCTTTTCTCCATTTATATCTTTTCTCTGTTTTGCTCCATTCACCTCACTTTATGCTGTTGTATGTTTTCCAGAGGGACCATGTATTGCATTTGGTGATGGTCCTCCTTTTCCAACTCTGTTCTGATTTTATGTCATTTTCACTTGATGTTTCTTTTGCTCACATCTCAGATCTGCAAAGGAAAGCCTGGTTATTCATATGTTAGGAATCCCCAATACAATGCTTTTTTGGGGGACTGAGGTTCCTGCAGCAAATACTGCTTGTTGATAATGCATTTAAATGAGTCTTTAAAACATGTGGACACCAGACTACTGACCAGACGTCGCAGTGGTTCTCAACCTACCTAATGCTGCGACCCTTTAATACAGTTCCTCATGTTGTGATGACCCCCAACCATAAAATTATTTTCGTTGCTACTTCACAACTGTAATTTTGCTACTGTTATGAATCGTAATGTAAATATCTGATATGCTATATGTGTTTTCTGATGGTCATGACCCACAGGTTGAGAACTGCTGGACTAGAGTATCTGGAACCTATGATTTTAAAATAGTTTTCCTCAAATGGCAGGTCCTGACAGGTAGTGGATTATAAAATGACTATTATAAAATAGTTAGTGGGGGTTGTGACAAGCACTTAAAAAGCAATAAAAAAAATAGAATAGATAATATTAGAGTGCATAATATGTAACAAGGGTCAGTAAAACTTCATAAAACTTTTTCATTAGTTTGTGCATGTGTGTGTATACTTGTCGATGATAGAAATTAATATATATATATTTTCGTGAGTTGCTTTTAAAAGAATTTGAAAGCAACTGCCTTGGATTTAAAGCTATCTGAGGCAATTTTACTACTAGCAGCCTGAAATGAAGCCACAACTTATTTAAAATATGAAAGTGTAGATAGCTGGTAGTTACACATTTTAAAGGAACTGGCAAGTTACTTTTGCCTGCAAAGCCTAGTCCTGGAATAACTGGCATTTTCCAAAGGGCCAGAACCCAGTTGTCCCAATAAATGCTACCTGCCTGGGAAGGTCAGAGGCAATGTTACTTATCCAGTGTGTGGTACTGCTGCTGCCCTGCTGTGGCTGGAAGTTGGAAGCACTGTGTTTTCCCAAGGTCTCAGTCTGCTAGTCAGATGGCATCAGACTTCTCCTCCAGTAGTGGGGCCTGTGCCCGGCTTGGACAGCTGGATAATTCTAACCCTTCTCTCTCCTCTTTGGTAGAGACCTCCTCTTTCTTTCCCAGTGGACCTTGGGATGGAAAGCAGCGTGAAAGGCTATTTCGTGTGTTATCCATACAGTGAGTCTCTGTTTTTATGTGAAGGCCTGCTCACTTAGAGGAGAGCTCCCTTCGGAGCTAAACAGTAATCCTTACCCAGAGTGATGCAATGACACATTTTCAACTGCTAATGAGCTTTGGAGAGAGATGCCACACCTTCCTCCTGTTGATGGTGCCCCCTTAGAGGAGATATGATCTCCTCACTCAGTCTTCACGGGGATAAACTAATGCACATCAGAACCAAGTGGAACCTGAGGGCAGGAAGGGACCCCTTACTTTTTTGGCTCTTGCCTATTTAAGCTTCCCAACTTCTCCTCACTTAGGATCTACTTTCTCGCCCATTAAAATGTCTGCTTATTAAACTTATTAGTGGAATCAGCCATATTGTGTCACTTAACTTTTTCTGTCAGATTATGTGTTTGTTTTCAGATAAAGCCCTGACCTGATTCCTTTACTCGTCTTATATGAAGCTTTTATTTTGATCTTACTACTGCAGAATTTCAACCAAATTCCTTCACCACTGCCCCTCTCCTGCAATCTCCATCAATCTTTTTCTGTTATTCAGGTGTTGTTTTTTTCTCCTACAGCTCAAAATGTGGCAGAAAGCCCGATTTAAGGAAAAGGGCCTTGGGGGGTGGGGATGGGAAGAGATTAAACAAAGAATTTATATGCATATATGCATAGCTCATGGACAAACAATACTGGAAGGGGGGAAGGCCTGGGGAAGGGGCAAGGGCAGGCGGGAGAAGAGACAACATTTGTAAAATTTCAACAATAAAGTTTAAAAAAGAAAAAAAGGGCCTTATTATAAGTTGTCTGGAAGACCCTGAGATTGTCTTTAAGAGCAGTGCTGGGGGAGAATATGAAGCACAATCTTGGACATACCAGTATTTAATTTAAATGGCAAAAGAGAGATGGTCTCCCAAAGCACTGGGATTGACTTTGCCCTGATCCCCTTGATGGTTTTAAATTCTTACAATCACGGAACATAGAGAAGGAAGAAACTTGGTGTTCATTCTAACTGTCCCGTGTTACAAAGCAGCAGATTGAGGCTCAGAGGCATGAGGTCATGAAGATCACCCAGTTATTTAATTGGCTACTTGGACTAGGGCAGTTTCAGAAAGGATGCAGAAAAGTAGAAGTATTTGAATGCTACTTAGGGGCTGTCATAATCAGCACCGACTGACTGGTTGGGAGTGGGCTGACAGATTGGGCACTGGCGGGTGGGGAGGGAAGATTCAAAGATGGTGTTCAGGTCTTTAGCTTTAGCCCCCATACATATGGGAGGCATTCATTTTCAAGGAAGGCATAGGAGGAAAAGTGTATGTGCAGAGAAAAACTGCAAGTTCAGTCTGGGAGTGTTGTGTTTGGATGCCTTTGTAAAGTCTCCAAGAGAGTATATTACAATTGAATATACGCAGGAGGAAAAACCATGAGACTACTGAATTATGGACATTTAGTAAAGTCAGTATTGCCAAGAAAAAGTTATCATCATCCAGAGCCACTGTAGGGCCAAGTAAGAGAAAAATGGAAAAGTCACTGTTGGGTTTAGCTAAGGAAGTTGTTGGGTGACTTTGACAAGTGACACTTGAGTGAAGTGTGTGGGGGTAGAAGCAAGATTGCAGGGGGCTGAGAAATGAGTGGGAGGTGAGAAAATAGGAAAAATGATATAAGCAACTATCAAAAAGCTTGGGACAGTTAAGGGGAGGGGAGAAGTAGGGTCGTACCTGCAGGGAAATATATGGAGGAAGGGTTTTATTTGATATGAGAGAGGTTTGTGCATGGTTAGGGCTGATGGTAAGTGGCCAATTTTTCTACTGAAGTAATTTGTCTTTTCTGTGGCTCCTGCCTTCTGTCTGAAGGTCTATGTAGTTCCTGGAAATCTCAGAGCAGATCTTTTAGGAGCATTAAAATAATCTCTTGCTGATCCATTATCAAGTTACTTTTTAACAATCAGCTTTTGTTATCAACTCATAAGCCCACAGTCCCTTCTATTTTCCAGATACTCATACTCACATTAAAAATACCTCTCAAATGTATTAATGAGGGTAAATAGAGCAAAAGTAATCTTCCCACACTGCAAACTGCCCTGTATATTATTGCAAACTGAGAGACCAACATTTTAAACCAATTTTTAAGGATTGGAAGAAATCATCAGTTATGACTATATTAATCACAACGTTAGTTACTATTTTTCACTATTTTTTCTTACTTGCCTACTCTATAGCATTTCTTTGACATTACCTACAGGCTGAAGAGTTGAGATTTGAACATGGTCCATTTTGAATTCCAATGCTTCTGCTCCTAACATTCTACAAACAGCCTTCACTGCCTCATTGCACTCATATGGTGATGCTTCCCTCCTGTTCTCAACCAAGGCAGAGTCTGCATTTCACTTGTTCTTTTTCTATTTTACTAGAGGCCCGATGCACGAAATTTGTGCAAGAGTAGGCCTTCCTTCCCTCGGCTGCCGACACTGGCTTCCCTCTGACACGTTGGACCCGGGCTTCCCTCCAGCCGTTGGCAGGTACCCGAGACCTGGGCTTCCCTTGTAGACCCAGCTTCCTCCGGAAGGTCATCCGGTCTAATTAGCATATTACACTTTTATTATTACAGATTTTTTCTCACTTGCCCAAGAGGAAAGGCAAATTTCTATTCTGTACGGTACTTCACCCATTCCTCTGTGTATGACGGATATTAAGTCGATGACGATAGCCTTTCTTAATGAGCCATCTGGGGAATCCCTCTCCCTGTTCCACAAGAAGCCAGACAGCTGCAATTGGTTAAAGATGAATCCTATTTAAGATTCCTAGCCTAGAACCATGTCTCTCACACAAATATGCTTAGCAAATTGTTATTAGCATGTTGCCATTTTCTTCATTACAGTTGAAGAAATAATATTTAAAGCTTAAATAATAGGCTATTCACGTGGGCATTTTTGTGCCTACCTCATTGGGTTTTTGTGAGGATAAATTGAATTAGTGCACATAAAACTCTTCAAATAGTGTCTTGGCACAAAGTAAGTTAGTTATTAGTACTCAAAACTACACATGTTGAATCCATAGAGATTGGAAGGCTGTTGGTATTTGGCAGGGGTTGCGGGGAGAGAGGATTGGGTGTGACTACTGAATGGGTACCAGAGGTTTTCTTTGGGGTGAAGAAAACTTTTGGTGCTAGACAGAGATGGTGGTTCTCAACATTGTGACTGTACTAAATGCCACTGAATTATATATTTCAAAATGGTTAATTTTATATGAACATGCACTCCAGTAAAAAATAGTCACAGAGTTTGTAATGGGTGGAGCAGGACCAGGAAGAGCCCCTGAGTGAGTGCTGCCTTAAATTTTTCTCCCTGGGCTCACTGCACACCTTACCCTAGTCCAGACCTGGTAATGTAGCCAGAATTTGGACCTCAGCCTTCAGTTCTCTAAATAAAGCATTCTTACATTTTAATAGATTGCTTTAGAAATCAGGGATAATCCATCCTCACCAGTAGGTAGTTGTGAGACGTGTGCTGTTAATTGCAGATGAAACAGGAGTGTCTCTACTTCAGGCAGGAAAAAAGTGAATTCAAAGGCCTTTATGGTTTACCAAGCAGTTTTAGAGAACAGTGGTTTCAAGGAATAGGAAATTATTGGACACTTGGTACCATCTAATGTGCATAGCAAACATGACTCAAGGGAGAGGTGGGCTCAAAGAAGCTCTTAAAAATTCATAATCAGAAATTTGGGGGCTGTCTTTACTGACTGCAAAGGAAACTAAGATTTCAGAACTGTTTAAAGAAAAATAACATCATCCCCCCCACACACACATATACTCTACCCCCCACACCCTCCTCCGCCCCTGGTCGGAGAAGAACTCCCTGAGCTTGTTGTGGCCAACAACATTAATGAGGCCAACGATGGCCGGTTAGTCTAGCTAAATAGACCTTAGGGTACAGGCATGACTTTGCCATAAGCATGAAGTGACTGGGAGAGTCTTAGTGAAAACAAATAAAATCTCAGAGCTTCCACTGCTAATCTCTTTGCAGTCTGCTTTGTTTATGACTGTGTCAAAGCGTTGTAGCCACAATCCATTTTATAAACACAGCCACCTCATTGCTTATTAATAAACAGCCGCTTCTCATTTTAAAGAAATTTGACATATAGAACTTGGCTAAGACTTAAGTGGCAAAAAGAGGTTTTAATTTATTACATGTTGTTCTTAAAGGGTTTTTTGAGATGGCCTTACCTGATTTCTGGGTCAAGTGGGAAACCAGTGTCTAAGTGGGAAGCCCAGATGTCTGTCATCCTGGTAGCCTTGGCCCTGATATACAGTGGAGCAGAGGAAAGGGCATAGGAGTTACTTCTATTATGTATAAAACTTTAAAGATATCTTAAAACCCCTTTCATATTTTCTTTCTTTCAAGATAAATTCTTAACCTTCTCCCTCTTCTACTGGCGATACAAAGGTAAACTGCATGATTTCTGCCTACAAAAGCTAACAATCTAACGGGAAAATGGTTACTGGAAGAGCTAACTATAACACAGGTGATAAGGACCCTTCCAAAGTTTGGGGACTAAGTGCCAGGTGAGAAGAGTGGGGTGTGGGGATGTTTAATTATGTTGGTCACATGGAGGGTGGGAGGTGGTCCTGGAAGCCACGGTATGGGGCAAGGTTACTGAGGAGTTAATACCACATATAACTGAACCTTGAAGGATTTTCTTGACAGTGAGGGGAGTCACAGGGGGTGTGTGTGTGTGTGTGTGTGTGTGTGTGTGTGTGTGTGTGTGTGTGTATGTGTTGGGAGACAGGGAAAAATTTTTCCAGAGCAATAGAAAAAACACAGAACCCTGTGCTTAGTTGAATTTAGGAAGAGAAAAAGACTTGCATTGTTGGAATGTGGGAACCAATTGGAGGGGTAGGTTGGGGAAAGAGTTAGTTGAACAATCTTGCTTCCCCATTTCATCAGTGAGAAAGAACAAAGATGTGGAAAGTTTAGGTGGCCCACTTGAAGTTCACAAAGATAAGAATGTAGGTAGTAATGGAAAAATGATGCAAAGGGGAAAGATTATCCTTTGAGATGCTAAGAAGGACAATCATTCTGTTTGTCCTTAATAAGAATACAAATGATTTTATCATGATTTTAGACAGCAGATGTCAGAAAATGTATCATTGAGGACCTGTTTTAGCAAAGATGTTAGAAGACACGTTACTTTAATGGTCTATGCAGACAGGTCACGGTGGATGAAGTGGGCTCGTGTCTCCACTTGTGATCTGACATAGGATCACTGTTTCTTCAGCATTCATTTGCAGCATTTTTATTTCCAGATTTGTTCTGGTGATTAAGTTTTATCATGTCATTATTTATAGTCTATACACTTAAGTCTAATTTCATTGACCTGAGGTTAATGTTTTCTTCCACAGAAATACAATTTAATTTTTGCCAAGAGACTCAATGGGGAAAATTCTATTTTATTGCCAGTTTTAAGTAACTTCATTATTATACACATCAATTACAATTATATTTGCCAGAATTTAGACAAAGAAGTATATTATATGTGCTGAATATTCGCCATCTGCCAATCCAGTGAGCTTTCTACCTGCCTTCATCCTGCTCTGTGCCCAGCACCGGCTGGGCTTCCCAGCACCAGCAGGTTAGAGAGACGTTCAGCTCCATCACTGTCTGGACTTGGGCAATACCCTTCCCCTTTCAAGCCTAGGGTTGCTGAGGGCTCCCTATTGCTGCTAGCTCTGGTGTTTTGAACTTTTGGGCTGTTGGGTATCACTTAGCCTTGCTCACATCTTTGTAAACTCCTCACTTGTTCTCTGAACATTCAAGATTTTCCTGAAGGAACCAACTAATGTTTATTTAGGTATGTCCACCTGAAGCATATTGAATATAGATATATGATGCTTTGCATTTGTATAGTAAGTTTAATAAAGAAATTGAATTCAGTGGGTACAACTAGGAAACAGCTTTTTTCTTTACATTAAAATGTAATATAAAAGTTAAAAAAATGTTCCCACAATTGACAATGTTCTTTAGGAGTTTTTCTTCCTTACCGTCCCTAAGGAGGAATGAACCTTATCTTCAGATCCAGACAAGAGCCCTGCTTGGTCTAAGCCACTCAGAAGAATCCCATTTCTTTGACGTAGTGATTGATACAGATTTAAGCCAATCAGAGCATAACATTCCCCTAGCTACAGAGATTTTATTAGGGTAGTCCAATTAGAGGGAAGCTTGGGGCTGGCCAGTTAGGTCAGCTGGTTAGAACATGGTGCTAAAAACTGGCTTTGGCCTTTGCTGTACTCTTAGATGTGAACAGAGAACCACCATGAATGCTGCTGTGTCTTTTTAGGAGGCCATCCCAAGAACAAAGCCAATTTTGAAGACAGACAGAACTGTAGAAAAATTGAGCCAGAGCCTGAACCAAGCCATGCATGAAAAGTCCTATGTTCTTTTTAGTTACAGGAACCAGTAAATTCCCTTCATTGTTTTTTTTTAAAAATATATTTTATTGATATTTTACAGACAGGAAGGGAGAAGGATCGAGAGTTAGAAACATCAATGAGAGAGAAACACCGATCAGCTGCCTCCTGCATGCCCCCCACTGGGGATGTGCCCGCAACCAAGGTACATGCCCTTGACCAGAATCGAACCTGGGACCCTTCAGTCCGCAGGCCGACGCTCTATCCACTGAGCCAAACCGGTTAGGATTCCCTTCATTGTTTAAGCCAGTTAAATAGTTTTCTGTTGTTTCTCATAGAAATTATCTCAGCTATAATGCCTTTGTCATATTTGGGAAATTTAAACGGAATTAAACAATTTTCATTGAAAAGACAATACATTTATAGCTTCTGAATAACAAATACATCTACAGTTTCTATTACAGACATATTGTAAAGGATCAAAAGTAAAATCCCCAACACTGAACATCACTGCCTCATTCATACAGAAAAAGGGCAATGGAATTTCAAGGAAAACAAACGTAATATTAAAGTTGCTTGAAGATAAAGAAAAAATTATAGATGAGCTAGAGCTAAAATAGTTTGAAAAAAAAGACAGCTATTTTGATATAAACTTTTGCTAAGCTAGGCAGAACAGAAATGAAGACAAACTGATACTAGTTTAAGGTCTGTCATTTTCCAGTTACTTTCATAGACATTATCACCCTGAGTTGTTACAATAATCCTCTGAGATTGCTATTGTCCCCTCCCTCCTCTATCTCCAACCCCATTTTTCATTTTTGGAAACAGGTTTAGAAAAGACATGTAATTTGTTCAAGATCATATAGTTATTTAGTATGAAAGTCAGGATTTGAGTCCAAATTATGCTCTTTCTACAAACTCGCTATTTCTATAGCTAGAAACTACTGGGGTCTGTAATGCTAACCAGGATTGGGGCAACTTAGCTGAAACTGTCATATGCTGGTTTCAGAATGCATTTAGCAGTTGATTCCTGTGCTGGAGGCTTGTTATATTGCAGACCCCAAGCTTTAGCTTTTTGGGTATTATGTAATTTACAAACAAGCCTGGCCCTTTGCCCTGGGAATAGCAAACACAAGTAAAGAATTGGCTTCAGTAATGTTTGCTTCCACATAACCTAAGCAAACAAAAAAATGCCTTATTCTAATCCTTTGCTTCCTTCTCATTTTCCTAAAAATATTCACAAACCCTCTGCCAATATAAGTGTTGAGAGAAATGAGTTTCTGAATTGTTGTTGTAGGAACTGCCTTTTGCAGCTGAAACTTTACCACTTAGTAAAACCCTCCCCTGCCATCTGCTCGCCTCTAAAACTGATGCAAAGGTTGAGAGGAGCTGCTTAAACTATAAAGAACCATATCTATGATATAATTTCCATGCCATGAAATCTCTCATTTTTCTAACCTGTCGAAAACTGGCTCCAGGGGACCACATTTTTAGGATCGCCAGGGAATTATTGAAAGGTATTAGATCTTCAAAGGCAGTCCTTTCATCCACAGATGGTTCACAAAAATTTATCTCATCATCTATGGTTGCAAACTCACCTTATCCCAGGATGAAAAAGCAGGGATGTGAGGGAAGAACCAATGTAACTTTATGCCCCAAGATGATTTTCATACCTACTGGTTTCCCAAACGTATTTATAAGGATGTCCCAGTGTCAGGGGCTGAGCAGCTTGGGCAAGGAGTAGCTGAGTGGGCATGCTGGGGATGTTTGTATTCCCCACTCACTCATCCCAGCAGGCAAATTCTGCCTTGGCATTTGGTATTACAGGAGAAAGGAGGTTTGGGGGAAGCAACTGTAGCCTATTATATGAACTCTTTCTACCTTCTTTGAATGTTCTTGTTTGACTTTCCCTACACATGTAAATCTGGACATGTAAATTAGGATTTTCAAAATGTTCCATACACATGTAAATCTGGAAATGTAAATTAGTATTTTCAAAATGCTCACAGATTTAATAACTTGTTTGAGTAGGCATTGGATGGAGCAAAGCAGAGTGTGATTGGAAAGTCACATGAAATGAACTTGGAATAGTAGGGAGGAGCCAGATTAAGGTGGATATTGGCATCTAAACCAGGATATTTGAATGTGTTTTTAAACGTAAGTGTTCCCAAAGGCTAGCAAGGGTATTAGGGTTTCCAAAAAACAGAACCAATAGGCAATAGGACAGGATGTGTGTACACACACACGCACACACAGAAGTAGAGAGAAAGTGAGAGGGGCAGAGACAGAGGAGTGGGAGCGGGGATTTATTCATAGGGCTCAGGCGTTTCCATACTTCAATGCTAAGAGCATGGGAAAGGAATTCAGATCAGTTTAATAAGTACCTTGTGTTAATCTAGCTCAAGGTGGCATTTCACTTAATGGCTTGAGAGAGCCATTCGAATCCTGTGATTCTAGTAATAAAAGTTCCAATGGGGAAGATAGATGAATACTCCTGTAATGTTTAGCCTATTAAAATGACCATATGCAAAGCTTACGCAGAATAAATTCTTACTCTGCATAAGGGCATCAACATGGAATAAACATGATAACATAGGAGAGCTAAAGCAAGTCTGGGAGTGTCATTTCTCTCTCCAAATTAAGTCCCACAATCATAGTGGATATTTGTTAAAGCCCCCTCTAATGCAGAGAGGGAAGTATCTCCCCAAAGTCTCTATGTGCTACTAGAATGCTGACTCATCCCAGGGTTTATAATGGAGCATGAACATTAGACAACAGTTTCTCAAACTTTCTGAGGTGAAGGACAAGTTTGCTTCCTCTTGCATAGCCCCATCCACTGTGGACTGACATTGTGGAAATTAGAATCAAAATAAATCATTAGCAAAATTAACAAAACAAAAACATACAAAATACAAGTCTCAATTTTGTTATTATTAGATTTAATTACTCTGTCAAATGGTAATAAATGTTTCCTTTTAACCATCTTCAATTTCTATACTTAAACTGTTGCAGATGATAAGAAAAATGTGAAAACAGACATTGGTCCATGAACCACACTTTGAATAGCAGTGACATAGACTTGGCTAATAGTAATCTCTGATTCCAAGTAATTGTTTCAAGTGTGTTCTTATGACTGAGCTAGTCCCAATTCAGTGGAATACTGGGACTTTAGTTGAGAACACTAGGACAACAGTTCTGCTTTTCCTGTCAGGATGCCACCTTGGGACCATAAACAGAGTGGATTGGGAATGAGTCAACCCTGAGGAAGCAGAAACAAGGGATGGTGAGCCAGAAGCTCAATCTACTCTATTGTGGAGAAATATATGCCAATAAAGCATAATATTGGCGGAAGCCCGAATTCATCTGGTTTTCTATCATCTTCAAGAGAAAGAACCTTATGTGACATAGTGATTAATTTGTATATTTCTCCATGAGCTTGCAACCATCTTTTTTTTGGCCAGTCATCTTCCAAAGCAGAGATCTGGGTATGCCTTTCTTCGGGCTGTGAAACCTTAGCTTCCCATTGCCCTCAGCATAAAGTTCAAATCAAGCTTCTTAAACTGTCAGTCAATGTTTTTCACCACTGAGTCCCCTTCTATTTTTCAGCCTAATTTTTTGCTGCTCTCCTTAGTTAGGCACCTACCTTATGTTTTATTGTGACCAGATATATACTTTTATATATGTTATAAGTTTGCTCATGTTCTTTCGAGCAGTACTGCACTTCCTCCACCCACATCCTTTTCAGACTTTCTAAGAATAGAACCTTGAGAACATAAGGTGTTCATTATTTTTAAATGTTAAACATCGCCATCATTCCTGCTGATCCAAGGGCTATTTTTGAGAGTGTTGGCAGATCCTTGATAAAAAACTTCATTTAAACCCCAAAGGTCTCATTTCATAGAGAATCTAATATGGTTATACTACCAAAATCTCAGAAAGCAACAAGCTTTGACAGAGTGTAACTTTAAGTTATTACAAAAATGAATAAGCAGAAATGAAAACATATGTCTGCACCAAAACACACACACAAATGTTCACTGTAGCTTTATTGATAATAGCCAAAAAAATGAAAATATCCAAATGTTCAACAACTGATTTATGTGTAAAGAAAATGTGGCATCTCTATACAACGGAATACTATTTGCAATAAAAATATGAAGTACTGATTTGTGCCACAGCAGAAACAAACCTTGAATACATGCTAAGTGAAAGAAGCCAGATACACAAGGCCATATAATGAATGATTTCATTTATAGGAAATGCTCTGAATTGACAAATCTACAGAGAAAGTAGATTATTGATAACCTAGGGCTTGGGGGAGGGGAGGCATAAGAATATTGAAGGGTGAAGGCTAAAGGGAGCATAATTTCTTTCTGAATGTTGAAAATGTTCTAAAATGGATTGTGGTGATGAATGCACAACATTCTGAATATATGAGAACCCACTGAACTGTGCACTTTTAATGGGAAAATTGTATGGTATGTGAATCATATCTCAATAAAATGTTTTGTTTTTTAAATAAAGAGAGTTTACAGGAGCTTTATTCATAGTTGCCTAAATAGGAAGCAAACAAGATGTCCAAGGTGAATAAATAAAGCAACTGTGGTATCTACAACACTAAAAAGAAATGAGTTATTAAGCCACAAAAGGACATGGAGGAACCTTAAATGCATATTACCAAGTAAAAGAAATCAGTCTGAAAAGGCTACACACTGTGTAATTCCACCTAGATGACATTCTGGAAAAGCACAACTCTGGTGACAATGAAAAAAAACAAAACATCAGTGCTTGCCTAGGGTTATGGAAAAGAATGGAACGAACAGGCATAAAACAGAGAAATTTTAAGGAAGTGAACCTACTATGTTTGATATTATAACACATGTCATTATACATTTGTCCAAACCCAGAGAATGTAGTACATCAAGAGTGAACCTATTTTAACTATGGTCCACGTGGGTTCGTCGATTCTAAAAATGTCCACTTGGTGGAGGATACTGATAGTTGGGAAGCTTGTGCCTGTATGTGGAGGGGGCATACAGCACTGTGTACTTCTTGCTAAATTTTCCTATGAAGCTAAAGTGCTCTGAGCAATAAAGTCTAAACCACAAGAACAACAACAAAACAAACGAAGCGTAATAGGAGGAGGAAGGAGAAGGGAAAGGGGAACACAACCTCACAAGGCCCATGTCACTTGGCGCCAACTCTGAAGTTTTAAAACACTGATATCCACTATGCCTGGCAAAAGATTAAAAGAATTATTGCTCCTTTCCCCTATGTTTGCATTGTGTTCTTATTCCTACTTATTTTACAACTTCTATCACTTTATTATAGTTATATGCAGTTCTCTTAGGAAAAGATCACATTTACAGGGCCCCCAAAATAATCAGGGGAGGATGCTCAAGACTGAATCTGCCCTGAGGCTTTGACCCTCCAGGGTCCCACCCTATCACCAAAGGACTAAGAAAGAAGACCAATAGTTTAGCACAATGTAATCTATTTCAATCTTTGGGCGTGTTATAGGCTGAATGTGTTCCATCCAAAGTTCATAGGTTGAAACCCTAACCCCAAAGTGATGGTATTAGAAGATGGGGCCTTTGGGAAGTGTTAGGTTATTAGGATGGAGCCCTTATTAATGAGATTTGTGCCCTTAGGAAAGAGAGCTCCCTCACTATGTCTTTCTTTAAAATTTTTTTCTTTCTTTTTTAAAGAAGTCTTATTCCATTTTGAGGAATATGATGCATTGATTAGAACATCAAATAACCACGCATTAATAGCAGTAAGTTCCTTACTTAATTAGCCCTTAGTAAAAGGGAATAGATGATTATTATTCCCATGTTAGAACAATGTATAGAAAGTGTTGTTAAAAAAACAACACAACCACAAAAAATATCTTTGATTCATTGTATCTATCAGTAACCTTTCCTCATGCTTTGCCTGAGGTATTGGTGAATGCGGCGTATCAGAACTCCGCCTGGTGTTGACTTCAAATTGGACCGGTACATGGCTATTTATGTGTCTCCCAAACACAAGAACATCTGACGAAACTCGTTAAACCACAGCACTGTAATATATTGTATATGATATAACGCAGCGGTTCTCAACCTGTGGGTCGCGACCCCTTTGGCGGTCGAAGGACCCTTTCACAGGGGTCGCCTAAGACCATCCTGCATATCAGATATTTACATGACGATTCTTCACAGTGGCAACATTACAGTTATGGAGTAGCAATGAAAATAATTTTATGGTTGGGTCACAACATGAGGAGCTGTATTTAAAGGGCCAGAAGGTTGAGAACCACTGAAATAATGAATGGAATGTAACACATTTCACTAGGTAGTATCATAGACATAATACTATGTTGTGCTGTGTGCTGAGGGCCTTCGGGAGACGCTGTAGCGCGGGCTAACAGGAGGAGGTCCATGATAGTGAAAAAGGGGAGGGGAGGCGGGTTGGGGTAAACCTTCGAATACTGGAAGAAATGCACCTCCGCGGTTGTAGCAGCATTCCAACAAAATCAAACAAAATCGCCAAAAGGGTTCTCGTAACAACCAGGGCGAGAAGGGTCTTGTCCCGTCAGGTATGTGGAACTGAGAAAAACCTTACCTCCTGCCTCTCGTTGGGGCCAACGCGGTCTCCTCCTGAGCCCCGTCTCCCTCCGGGCTCAGGCCCAGGCGGGCCCACTAGCGCCAGGCCTAGGCCTTCACTTCCGCCGGAACCCTGGACGCTTTTCCCGCCAGCGCCCGGTTTCCGCCTCTGCCCCATCCCCTCCCCCCCCCTCCCGCAGGCCGGCGGGACTGCGCATGTGCGGGGCCCCGCGGGCTAAGGCCCCCGTGGCTCCAGGGACAGCGGGCCCTGGGGGAGATGGAAGCGAGCCTGCTGCACCAGTTCCCATTGCTTCTGCCCCCGCTTCCTCTCTAAAAATCAATGAACATATCTTCAAGTAAGGATTAAAAAAAAAAAAAAAAGAATGGCTGAGTAGGGCAGAGGGACCTAGAGAAAAATGATGGTGGGCTAGTACAGGGAGAGGCTATGGACACACCGTCTTGAAGGTATACCCTTGCCCACCCTAACAAACCCGTTGTGACTCCTCAGTGCTCTGTGAGGCAGGCCTGACAAGAAAGTCAAGATTCTGCATTCTCGGAGCTCAGTTGCCTCAGACAGCGCTGCCATTCAGAAAATGACTTTCAGCCCATTTCTGAAAAGCCTCCTAGAGCTTTATCTGAGCTTCTGCTTGGAACCTTTAGATTGTTACTGCAACCTAACTTGCCTTTGTGTGTTGTAGTTGCTCCTCTTCTGTTTCCTGGTTAAAGTTCCACTGACCCCACGAACCTCCTGTGAAAACGAACACACACAAAAGGTAAGGAACCCTACACAAGCCCCAGCAGAGATTCTTTACCTTTGTTTCCATTGCTAGCCTCACATTTATAAGTGAGTTTAGTTGGGAACATCACTCTACTAGGAGAAGAGACCAGGCAGCGCTTAAAGACCAGAGAATGAATTCCAGTCATGGCAAAGAGATGAAGAAATCAGAACCTGTCTCCATATCCAATGTGTCCAGGGCTGAGGGGCTCACTGATCTTCAACCCAAAATGAGTGGCATCTTGACAACCAGCAAGCTGGGAACCTCCCAAAGGGTAAATGTGAGTGAGAGTAAAGGAGTAACTCCTGGGACAACTGAAAGCCTCCCAGCAAAATCGTCAGTTCTCCAAGATCCTACATCAGAAGACCCTCAGAAGCAGCTACTTTCTGAGATAAAGTGGAAGCTGGAGAACAGGAAGCAGTGCCAGGCCCAAGGCCAACACACTCATGTGTCCCATGCCTCAGACAGCTTGACTTACAAAGCCTCCCTGACTCATGCTCAGGGTGTCTCCAGTGTGGACAGGGCAGCTCCCCAGGTGCTGCATGTCCATTTGGGGAACACTGGAGTCAGTATGGAGCAGCCACAGGAGCCGTGGGTCCTTAAGAAGATCTCAAGGTTGTGCCAGGATAAGAATTTCCCACCTGCTGCAAAGGTGAGGCCCACAGGCTCCACATCAGAAGAGCTTGGTGGAGGGAATGCTGGGTTGGGCACACCCCAACCTGGAAGGAAGAGATTTCCAACTCAGGACCTGCCATTAAAGGAGAGGCTTGGGAGCAAGTCGCCCCAGAGCCCATCACAGAAGGCACAGTCTCCTCCTGAAAGCCTGTTCAGAAATCAAATGAATCGCTTTTTTCAATGGCTTCATCCTGAGATAAAATGCAAACAGCAAGAAAACTTCCAGGAAAAGGGCAGCCCCAGTTAAAAGTAGAGCAGACACTGGGGATTTCCTAGAGGAGAAACTGGGACGTCAGCATGCAGTAGCTATCACCTGCCCCCAAGATGCCCCAAAGCTCAGCAGTGTGGGCTCAGGCAGAGCCTGTCCAGGGGCGTCTTTTTAATTCCGGGGCTCTCTCCTGTAAAGTGACAAATACCAAGTCCTGTGGCCAAGAAGCTGTCTGCAGAGAAAGTTCTGGCATTAAAGGACCAGCTATTATGTCAGAAGCACCCCTAATTTGTGCCCTGCAGGGACCATCCTTGCCCAACCTGCAGACCTCCAGCTGCCCAGGGGTCTCCTGCTGCTGTTACCACTGCTGAAGGCCCTGTGTTCAGAGATCCGTCTCTAATATGTAGACAGGAAACCATTCTGCAGAATTTCCATGGGAAAAAAAATCCCACCACAAAATAATTCCTTCCTTGTGAAGAATATTGATTTTCCCTAATACATGTTTCACTAATAAAGTGATGCCTTTTCTGTATACCCAGTTGGAGGCATGGGTTTGGGGTACCTCAGAGCTTGTGCTTAAGGAAAGAAAGAAGTTAGTTCAGCTCTTACTGTTTGCTTCCTTTGGCTTCCAAAAGTGACCTGCTTCCTGGAGCTCTTGTTGAAAAACAGATATCATACGCCTTGTCCTCCCCGCCCCCCTCACTCCCCCCCATTGCCCCAGCTCATATCCTCCCTGATGAAGTTTGGGAAGATGGGAGGTGTCTCCTATCTTTTAGTTTAGCTTTAGTAAACATATATACCTTTCCTCTCATGCTTTCATGGAATGCTTAATATCCTTTCAAACTGCACAGAATACAGGCCTCTGTATCTGAAAGTCAAGGTCAGGTATATTTTTCAGAGAATATCAGTGAAGAAGAGACAGTGGCTTAAGCATTATTTAGAAGTTAGTGATAAGAGGATCCCACAGGTGGGTGAACCCTCAATGGGAATGTTTGGGGGATATGGCTGCAGTAGATCCTGGGCTGGTTGGGGAAGGGTCTAGGAACAGCATAGATCTGTTTAAAGATCTGTCTCATGGGTCATGTTAATGTGTTGGGGAAGTGTATTTCAAACGACATTGAAGTTAACCTACTGGAAAGTCACTGTGGGGAAAGGGTTCCTGCCCCTGGGTGTTTCTTAGGTTGTAGGATTGATGTCATATTTTTGCAGTGATCCAAGAGCATCACTCTGCTGTCAGAACACTGAATAGGCAGTAACTACCTCCCAGAGTAAAATAAAGATGAAAGTAAGGAAGAGATGCCTTAGAGCAGTGGTTCTCAACCTTCCTAATGCCACGACCCTTTAATACAGTTCCTCATGTTGTGGTGACCCCCAATTTCATTGTTACAAATTGAACATAATTAAAGCATAGTGATTAATCATAAAAACAATTTGTAATTATATATGTGTTTTTCGATGGTCTTAGGCAACCCCTGTGAAAGGGTCGTTCGACCCCCAAAGGGGTCTGGACCAACAGGTTGAGAACCGCTGCCTTAGAGTGAGTGGGAAAGTACAAACAAATGCAGAGGGGAAAGAGTGACCTTACTGTTGGAACAAAGGTTTATGCCTCATCATTCCCATACTGTGACTCTGTCTTGTTCCCAGCTTCCTCAATCTGATTCAAGCTCCACCTGACTGAGGCTGATCAGAGCACTGCACAGCCTACTGATGCCTCACACCAAAAAGGCGTGGGGCTGTTCCTTGGGCACTAAAACAATATTTACAGGGATGTCATCAGGCATGGCATCCCTGTCTTTGAGGAAGGTGATCTTGGTGCCTCCCTTCCATCCATGCTTGATGGAAATATGCAAGATCTTGCCTTTATCTAATACATTTCACCTACCAGGATAGAGGTGCCATCTTTAATATTTGTGGTCTTGGTGGAGTTATAATCTCCCCAGAATATCTGCAGCTCATGAACCAGAGGTGAGATCTAGACTATGCACCAGGGTTACAGATGTTTGAGGGGGCTCATCATGGACCTTCATGGAATGCTTCCTTTTGGCCAAACCTGCACACATACCCACCCTTATCATAAGGGTTTGGAGGGCAAAGAACCCCATTTGTACAGGCTGAAATACGAAAATGGGATGCGTGTCCTAGTGCAGTGATGGCGAACCTATGACATGCGTATCAGAGGTGACAGGCGAACTCATTTTTTGGGTTGATTTTTCTTTGTTAAATGGCATTTAAATATATAAAATAAATATCAAAAATGTATATCTTTGTTTTACTATGGTTGCAAATATCAAAAAATTTCTATATGTGACATGGCACCAGAGTTAAGTTAAGGTTTTTCAAAATGCTGACACGCCGAGCTCAAAAGGTTCGCCATCACTGTCCTAGTGAGTACGTCAGGTAGTTTTTCCAGTAAGCCTTGTGAATCCTGGGTGCAAACAAATAAAACAAAACAAAAAAACATGTTGACTATAGCCCCCTCTCACTACCACACTTATATCTTCTTGTTCAGAGTTATGCCATTGACACTACAAGGTCACAGAAAATAATGCAGATTTTGTGGAAGCCCTGGGAGGGACCCAAGGTGGGATGGGGCCCAAGGCAGGGAACTTGAAGAGGTGAGCAGGCAGTGGAGGGCTCTAACATCCATATGGACCGAGGAGCCAGTAACTCAGCCTCTAGTTCCTTCATCATCTCACCCTAGCGTCTTCACTTCCACTACAGTACACTTTCTTCCACAATATAGATAGAGCTTATTACCAGGAACACCTCTGCCATCTGGAATAGTACAGTCTAACCTTCCACCCTTTGACCTTAAACCCCTATCCTTCCAGTTTATATGCCCCTTATTAAATTTTCATTTTTACACATCACTCATTTTTCCACTTCTTATCAATCCATCAAGCTCTTTCTTACCTTCCTTCCTCACAAAGGTAGACTTGATGGCCTATTGGGCAACCAACATTTAAAAAGTAATACTACAAATGGGCCCTTTCAAATTCCCTTTAATCCTTCCTGTCTGGCAAAATTTCAACTATGTGTTTTTCCAGAAATGCCTTTCTAACTGATCAATATTGAATTAAATCTCACAGTTGAGTCTATTGGTGCCCCAGAACTATCTGGAAACCATTCATTTATTCCACAAATAATTATTCCATGCTTACCAACAGGTGGACAAAACAAAAGGAGCGTAGGTCCCTGTTTCCTTAGTCTGTTCTCTCTCCAAAGCTACTCAAATCTCTTTCACTTTCCACAAGCTGAGACCATCTCCACTGGCTCAATTGATGTGCTGGACCACTGTTCACAGAGGATCTAGAAGACTTCAGATGGGAACTTTTCAACAAAACACTTTCACATTCTTCCTTTCCTTTTCTCTTTTTGTTATATGGAGAGAGCTTTCCTTCCAAACCTCAAAGGAATGACACTTCCTGAAATCACCCTATTGAGAGATAGCTAAATTCTAGTCTTGATGGACTGATGCACCCTTGGCAGGTTTTGCTCCTCTTCCTCCTATGAGGCCCCTAACATCTTTTTTTTTTTTTTTAAAGCTTGTTGTTACAGAAATATACAAACATGCACAAGAGCAGATAGAATGGTATATCTTCCCATATACTCTCACCCAATGTTCACAATTACTATTTGGCATATGTATTAGAACCAATTTTTACATTATGATTAAAGTAAAAAAAGTCCATTGAAACATCTTGCCATCCACCTCTCAGACTTATGTTATGTACCAATGATGTGTATCAAAACTCTCATATTTCTTTGATATTTATCATATGTGGAACACACATATGCCCCACAGATATAAATAGCCTTGTTAAGGAAAAAGCATTGAGTTTGAAAGGCTTTGGTGATCAGTTCTGCTCTTTTAGTCAACCCTGAGGAGTCATTTGAGTAAGTTCTCTCAACTCTACGCAAGAAGTAATCTTACAGAGTAAACCCAGTGCACAATATTGCTGTTCCTTAATCACACAGGAACTATATTAACATGCTAAATATATAGAAGTAGAAAACTATAGAATTGGCATCACTATATGTTTTCCAATATTTAGAAAATGTTTTTCCTCTCATACATGAAAATGACTTAAACTCAGTAGATCAGACACTTGTTTACCTCTTTTTCTTCCCCAAATGTCACTAAAAGTAAAAGATTAGATGAAAAGATGCTCAACATCATTAGCCATCAGAAAAATGCAAATCAAAACACTATGAGATAGCACTATACAGAGAGAGAGAGAGAGAGAGAGAGAGAGAGAGAGAGAGAGAGAGAGAGGAGAGAGAATATCAAAAAGTCAGATAAGTGTTGCAGAGAATATGGAGAATGTGGCACCCTCAGACACTGTTGATGAGAATAAAAATGACACAGTCACTTTGGAAAACAGTCTGGCACTTACTCAAAATCTTTTTTTCCCTACTCAAAATGTTAAGCATAGAGTTACCATATGACCCAGCAATGTGACTAACATTTGGTTGAAATGTTCTAAATATATCAATTAAATCCATCTAATCTAGTGTGTCATTTAAAAATCACTGTTTCCTTGTTGATTTTGTGTCTGGAAGATCTATCCACTGATATCAATGGGGTGTTAAAGTCCCCTATGACTGTTACTGTTGATCTCTCCCTTTATGTCTGTCAATATTTGCTTTATATATTTAGGTGCTCCTACATTGGTTGTGTAAATCTTTAGATTTAAATCTTCATTTTTGAATTGACCTCTTTATCATTATGAGATATCCTTCTTTGTCTCTTTGTTTTAAAGTCTATTTTGTCTGATATAAGTATTGCTATTCCAGCTTTTTTTGGTTTCAATTTGCATGAAATACCTTTTTCCATCCCTTTTCTTGAAGTCTATGTGTGTCATTTGATCTGAAGTGGATATCTTAAAAAAAATCTATCTATCTATCTATGTCTCCTGCACGCCCCACACTGGGGATAGAGCCCAACACCCAGGCATGTGCTCTGACCAGGAATCAAACTAACCTCCTGGTTCATAGGTTGATGTTCAACTACTGAGCCACACTGGCCAGGTTGAAGTGGATCTCTTGCAAATATGTATGGATTTTGTTTTCTTATCCATTCAGCTACCCTATGCCTTTTGATTGAAGCATTTAATCCATTTACATTTAAAATTATTATTGATAGGTATGTAGTTATTACCATTTTATTATTCATATTTATGGGTTTATTTTCTTCTTGTTCTTAAAGAAGTTCCTCTGACATTTTTTGTAATACTGGTTTAGAGTGAGGAACTCCTTTAACTTTTTCTTGTCTGGGAAGCTCTTTATCTCTCCTTCAATTTTAAATGATAGCCTTGCTGGATGGATCATTCTTGATTGTAAATATTTGCTTTTCATTACTTTGAATATTTCAATCCAGTCCTTATTATACAAGGGTGCCAGGTGGATAGTAACTTCTTGGGAGTATCACTTTATAAATTATATAAATGTCGAATCAGTATGCTGTACACCTAAAACTATCTATCTATCTATATATATAAAAGGCTAAGTGACCATCCGACTGACTGACCATCTGGCCGATACCTATGACACACACTGACCACCAGGGGGCAGATGCTCAATACAGGAGCTGCCTAGCTGCGGTGACTTAGCAGTGGGGGTTCTCAGGTTACACACCCTGGAACCCGAGAGGAGGGAGCCTGATTCCTCACGGGGCCATGTGATTCCACCTTCCACTGTGGGCTATGTTGTTCCTGGGGCACTGTCGGCCCTGAATCTGGTTTACTGCACACTTGCGTTTGCATTCCACACCCTGTAAAACAGCAACTTTGCAGAGTGCCCTCTCACACTCTGGGACCCCTTGGGGGATGTTGGAGAGCTGGTTTTGGCCCGATCCCCATAGGCCAGGTCAAGGGACCTCACCTGCTGGAGGGACCCTGCTCACTGGTGCCGCCCCAGGTGCGGCCGTCCGGGAAGGGACCACGGAAGGTTGACTCCAGAGCATGTTCAGCCTGCCTTGCCCAGTCCTGCCCCGCCAGCCACCACCTGGGCCCATCTGCATTAGTCCCTGCACCAGAGCCAGCGCAGCAAGCCCGAAGATCCAAGCATGAGTTTTCTTTTTCTCTGCTCCCTCCCTCAATCCCCCCTCAGCAGACGCCCTTTGAGCCATGGCGCTGCCCCAGGAATTCTAATTAATTTCCTTTCAATGTGCATGAATCCGTGCACCGGGGCCACTAGTTATAAAATATAATACTGAATGTTAACTGTAATTGAAAAATAAACATAAACAAATGTTCATAGCAGTATATCATTCATAATAGTCAAAAGGTGGGAACAACCCAAATGTCCAGCAACAGATGAATGGGTAAGTAAAACATGAATGGGTAAGTAAAACATGATATATCCATGGCAATAAAAAATACTGATACATGCTACATTGTGGATGAACCTTGAAAACATTATACTAAGTGGATGGAGCCAGTCACAAATGACCACCTATGATCCCATTACTAAGAAATATACACATAAGTGTTAGGTCGGAGAGAGCCCAGGATTGGATACATGTGATGAGACAATGCACTTCCCCTGGAATTTCTCACAGATCAGCGGGCCAGACACAGATACTGGCTTCTCCACGACCCCCACACAGATACTGACTCATTCCTGAATACCTGGCTGACCCCCCTGCAGCTGAAACTTCCTCAACTGAATACCTCAGCTCACGTCCCCGCCCCTCACCCAACCGCAGTATAAAAAAAGTGCCCCCCTCCCTGCTGGTGTGAATCCACGTGCCCTCTCTTTGGGGTACGTGGGTCTCCCGGGGACGCAGAAATAAACCTTTTCCTTTCCTTTCTTTTCTGATTCACTGGATTCTCTATTTCTTGCGCCGCCTCCTGAGCCACCTAACCTAACAATAAGGAAATCTAAAGAGTCAAAGTAGATTAGTGGTTACTCAGGGCTGCAAGGCACAGGCTTTATTTAAGTAGAAGGTTTTGGGAAACCTGAAGACACTACAAGGGACACTAGCAAAGACAATATAGGAAATGGAAGCCTTTGACATTAAATTTAGCCAACACCTAGCCTTTCCCTGTAATTTTCTGTCATTCATTTCACTTATCCACATAATATAATACTCTAATGCATTGTTGTTGTTATGTCAATGTTGCCAAAGCATGGAATAATCTTTTGGCCAAGTCTGAGTTATACATCCATCCTTAAAGTAAGAGTGTTATTAAAGAAAAACTACTCCACTTGCACTTGGACTGGTACTGAGAATGGGGTTAGTTTTCCATAGGGCAACAGAGCAATTATTTCCAGAATGAATTCTGGGTGTCAAACAAAATAGAAAAAACAAATAAGATGTCTACTACAGTCCTCTCTCTCACTGGCCCATTTCTAACTTCTTGTCTAGAGTCATGCCATTGACTGAAGCTTATAATTGCTGCTTCTGTGGGTGGACCATTTAACTCCATTCCAGTTCAGTTATGGACATATCCTAGAACTTATCACCAGGAATCCTTCTGAAAATATAATGACATTGAAACTTTATCCTTTCAACTTAATGCCCTCAGAGTGCCAATCCCTCAACCTATTCAGGAACTACAAGCCACTTTATACTTTCTCCCTGTCTATCTGACAAATGTTTCTCTTCATTTCCTCTCCAAGGAAAACTTCATGGCCCATCACTTAACTCCTAACCTAAACAGGCTAAACAGCCCACCCCATGCCCCTTTCCTCCATCTTGCCTGTCAAAATCAACTCTGCCTTTTTTAGACCTGCCTTCTAATAAGGGGCTTATTTCACTTGGATAAAATCATACATGTATGTTTGTGCCACCATAAAGCTACGTTATACTACTGAGGGTTAGCTCCAACATGCCTGAAAAGAATCCATTCCTTCCTTCCATGATTAACATGTACTAGGCTTTCTTCTAAGCACTTGGGACACATGAGTGAAGGAAACAAACAAAGCTTCCTGTCTTGCTGGAGTTTACATGACTGCTTTCTTAGCCAATTCTCTTGTTTAAGTACTGAGAACTATTTCATTTTCCGACAACTTCTCCGCACACCTCACTCCTTGAGCATTATGTGCTGGACCACCACAGGTGAATGAGAGGTCAGCAGATGGGAACTTTTCATTAGAAAATCATCAAAACAACAACAAAACCAAAACCAATATGTGATCCCCCCGCCCCCCCCCCCCCCACACACCCCATTCCTCCTTTCCTTCCCATTATACTGAAAGGTTCTCCTGGATGTTTCCCTGGAACCCCACCCCCACACCAGCTGGTGGTGTCCTTGCTTTCCAGTTTCCAGTTCACACCACTTTGCAAGTTGTGTGGAATACTTAGCTTAATTACAGATGACCCTCAAAACAGCGCGGGTTCGAGGTCCATGGGTCCACTTATATGTGGATTTTTTTCAATTGACATGCTCAGTTCTATTGATCACAGTTCAATTGACCCAGGAAGTTCAATTGACCCTGGCGGTTCAAAAATGCGTTGTTCAAACTTCAACTGCTGTGAATCCTCAGGCGCACAGCTAACATGCAGATTTTCGTGCGAGTGGTCGCCGCCCCAACCCCAGTGTGTTCTCAGGTCAACTGTGTCTACCTTCTGAGAGGACAGAGCAGCCCGGACCACCTGGTGGGGCTCAGAAACCTCCAGAGGAAGGAACTAGAATTCTGCCAGGGGAGCTCCGCCCAACGTACCCTGGGGGCGGGGCCACGTCAGGACCTGCCCCGGAGGCTGTGGCTTTTGATTTGTAAAGCAAGCTCAGCGCAGGGTAGGAGTTGGGACCATACTTCCAGCTTCTGGGTCCTATTTTCATCTTTCTGGAAGATAAGAGTTGAGATTGAACTCAAAGAGAGGTTGCCAGGAAGGCATTAAGACTTCTCTCGGCCCTGCCAGCCCTCAGTCCGCCTTTTCATCCCCTGCCTGCCAGGCCTCACAAGCTCTCCTTCCCTGCACCCTGGGGAGGCTGAGGCCCCAGAAGACACTCAGAGGCCTCGGTTGGGGGCTCTGCCAGCCGGACGAGGCCTTCCTTCAAGGTAAGGACTCCTCCAAGCGCCATGGAGGCGGATTTTCTCTTTCTCCATCTTAGTATTGAGGACGGTGAGGGCTTCACCCTGCACTGGCGGCCTGACCTTGCAAAGTAACTGTAGTCTTAGATCTCATCTGTTGTGTGCGGAGGTATTACCGGAGGTGGAAGAGAATCTTTTTTTGTGACTTTCTTCGCTATTAGAACGTATTATGTAGTAATTTTGAAAGAAAATGGAAAAGTCGGAGGAAGAGCCTCATAGATTCCCACCTTCAAAACAATTCTTGTTAATTTTCTGATGCATGTTTTTTTCAGATTTTGCTATGCCTATTTTTTGCATTTCTTAAATAATAGGTATGTAAAAGAAAAACGCTATCATTAAATTTTTATGTTATTTTAAACGTTCATAAGTAATATTTTAATGATAAAATCCTATTAAGTGGAACAGTATTATATTTTTTGACATTTGTATAGTTTATAATTTTTTGAAATTTTAACATTTTGCTTACTGTGCTCAAAATTGTAGTTTCTTATAAACAGTCCTGCCCAAACAGCATAAAGCTGTTTCTAGATGTCTGCTTACCCCAGGATTTTGTCCAGAGCTGAATGCTTTTTTCTTTCTCCATCTTCCTTAGATGAGTTGTGCACCCATTTGTTTAGTGATTTCAGTACCAGATTTTCCTCTGAGTTTCAAGCCAATGAAACCAATTACTTGCTAAAGATCTTCACTGTAGAGCCTTGCACACTTAACCTATTATTTTCCTCTACCCTCAACCTTTTTTTCTCTTATGTTTTCAGTATCAATTATAGCACCTGGACACCCAAGTATAAATGTAAAAGCTATTTAATACTGTATTCTCTTTATTTTCTTCATAGCTAGCTTGGCAGAGAAATCCCAGAGTTCTCACAGTCCACTACATCCCCATTTCCCTGAATGTAAGATTTTTCAGCTGTATTTTTATAAGCCATATTAATTATGTTAGTAAAATATGGTCACAGGCTCTGAGTCAAGATTATAACATTCTCATTAAGGTTAAATATCCATTCCAAAACAAAAACAAATATTTTACATCAAATTTTCAATATATTCATTTCCTTGTTATTTATATCAATACTAGAGGCCCGGTGCATGAAATTTGTGCGCAGAGGGGGCGGTCCACTCAGCCCAGCCTACACCCTCTCCAATTCAGGACATCCCTCTCACAATCTGTGACTGCTGGCTCCTAACTGCTCACCTGCCCGCCTGCCTGCCTGATCGCCCCTAAATGCCCCCCCTCCCCCACCAGCCTGGTCACCTCCAACTGCCCCCTCCTGCTGGCCTGGTCACCCCCAACTGCCCCCTGCCAGCCTGTTCGCCCCCAACTGCCCCCTCCTCGCTGGTCTGGTCACCCTGAATTGCCCCCCTGCTGGCCTGGTCGCTCCACGTAGCCTGCTCTTTAGTCATTTGGTTGTCCCTCACTAATCCCCCTGCCGGCCTGGTCGCCCCATGCAGCCTGCTGTTCAGTCGTTTGGTCATCCCTCACTAACCCCCCTGCTGGCCTGGTTGCCCCATGCAGCCTGCTGTTCAGTTGTTACTGTGACAGTGTCCTGGACAATTTGCATATTCCTCTATTATTAGTATAGAGAGACTTGTGGTTTCCGAATTGCTTCAATTCAAAATGTTACTATTTATTTTGGTGCCAAATTTCACAAATTTAGGAAGTTACTTTAATCTGACTTCTGTGTTCTTTTGATGTATCTCTATAATTTCTTACTTTCTGACACAAATATTTTTTAGGCTGATTGTATACCCGTCACTACATCAGTCCTGGGAAGGTTTCAGCTATTTCTCCAAGTAGCCCCAATTCCCTTAATGGAGAATGGTATTTAGAGTCCAAATCAGGGTATTAGATGTGCTCATTATTATTACAATGTTGTTGCTTTTAGACCCTCTCAGAGAGCACAGTTAGGGAATATGTGGATGCAAATGCATACATACATTCACACTTTAAAATATTCTTTTATCTATATCTGTGTATGCTGAAAATCATGGATTTGCACCAATACCTCCAGCTGCAATCCAACACCACCAGGTTCATTCTAGTTTTCTCCCTTTTCTTGTTTGTAACTTCTTTCTCCCACAATGAGGAATCTAATTCCGTTATCTTTAATACATTGTTCCATCATTCCTCTGGTATGTGAGCAATCTCTCATCACCACTGTCCCCTCCATGTATGGGTGTCCTCTTCTGCCATTTGTGCTGAGAAATCCGTGTGTTTGAAAGTTGTGTTATGAAGCACCAACACTCTGTGCCAGGTAACCCTTCTATGCCAAGCCCTCTTCACCCTGCTTGGGCTCTGAGACTCACATCTGGACATTGACAACACCTCTTATTGCCCTGCCCCCTCCCACATCCCCTATTTTGTTTGGCTCATAAATGTTAATGGACATAAAGCTCAATTATTCATAAAAAGAAGAGAAAGAGGAATACATCATATTTTTCCTCTTTAGTTTTCTTGAATCATAATTGACGTAAAAAACTGCAAGTATTTAAAGTGTAATACTAGGTGAGTTTGATAAGGAAATTATTACAGTCATGATAATACATTCAAATTTCTACATTCATTTCGAATTTTTTTAATTAAATTTTTATTTTGAGGCATGAAGATTCACATACCATTTTAAGAAATAATTAGCTATGCCTCATGTATTTTTTATCTAGTTTCTTCCAAAAATAGCATCTTATAAAACTGCAGAGTGATATTACAATGAAGATATTGACAGAGATATAGTCAAGATACAGAATATTTCTATCTTCACAGGTGTCTCTCGTGTTGCTATGTTATCGACATATTCATTTCTTTCCTCTTCCTACCCCCTCTAATCTGTTTTCCATTTTTATAACTTTGCTATTTCAATAACATTTTATATATATGGAATTATATACTATTTAACTTGCTTGGATTTGCCCTTTTTACTCAGCTTAATTCTGTGAAGATTCATTTAGGCTATTGTGGGTTCATTTATTTTATTTTATTGCTGAGTAGTATTCCATGGCATGGATGAGCTAGAGTTTGTTCAACCAGTTGAAAGATGGGTTGTTTTCAGTTTTGACTGTTATGATTAAAGCTTCTTTGAACATTTGTGTACAGGTTTTGGGGATATATAAGTTTTCACTTCCTTATGCTAAATGCCCCATAGTGTAGTCAGTGAGTTGTATGGTAGCTGCATGTTTAGTTTTTAAGAAACTGAAATTATGACTGTATGTCCATTTTTACATTTCCTTCAGCAACATATGAATGACCCAGTTTCTCCTCATCCTTGTCAGCATTTGGTGCTGTCACTGTTTAAAAATTTTTTTAGCCATCTGACATTGTTTAGTGATATCTCATTGTGGGTTTTTTATGTTTTTTAAAAAAATATATTATATTGATTGCCGGGAGCCGGTCCATCCTTGCTGTTTCAAGGGACCTGGCATATATGGCATACGGTTCTTAATATGTTTGCTCACCTTATTGGCGCTGTGTTTTAACCAAGGTCACCTCTCCGAGAAAGGTTGAATCCCCAGGAAGGGATTTTCCCCTGAAGTTAGGGAGGGAATAAAACCCCTCAACTAAGTGCCAGGCGGGTAATTAATCACTTTAACTATGAACAATCATGCTTAAGCTACATAATCTTTACTCCCTGGAATGGAGATAAGAAACGCCCTAACCTTTGTAATAGAGATTGATAGGATTGAATCAACTGGTATAAATACAGATGTAACAAGACAGCAAGAGACAGAACAAGAAGAGAGAACCTACAGACAGAACCTACACAGAACCTACAGACAGAAGAACTTCGCTGGAGAGAACATGGCAAAAGATCCTGGACTGAACCTGACTACAGAAATTGGCAAGAGAACCTGACTAGAACCTGGTGACTGAACCTGGCTGGAGAACCTGGACAGAACCTGGCTGGAGAACCTAGCAAGGGAACATGGCCACAGAACCTGGCTGGAGATCCTAAGCAGAACCTCTCTGGAGATCCAGACCAGAACTTGGCTGGAGATCCTGGCTAGGCTGCTGATCAACTGAACGCTGTCACAGTGTCCTTCCTTCTTCGCCGACTCCGTCCACACCTTTGGGGACCCCTGGACCTGCTGGGGTTGGACCCCGGCAATTGATTTTTTACAGAGAGGAACGGAGAGGTATCGAAAGTTAGAAACATCGATGAGAAAGAAACATCGATCTGCTGCCTCCTGTACGCTCCCCACTGGGGATGTGCCCGCAACCAAGGTACATGCCCTTGACCAGGATCGAACCCGGGACCCTTGAGTCCACAGGCCGACACTCCATCCATTGAGCCAAACCAGTTAGGGCTCATTGTGGTTTTAATATGCATTTCGGGAATGGCAAATGATAATGAACATTTTTTTTTCATGGGTTTATTTGACATCTATTGT